>NW_027266268.1:16960000-17327500 GCF_022045235.1 Haliotis cracherodii
ATAGTATATAATAAGGATTAATACCTACTTTGATCAAAACCTTTTGAACCTTTATAGAAAAGGTTTGCAGCATGGGGATCAACGAAGAAGTATTTCCCATAGAAAGAGCCTTGATTCTCCACACCCTGTGGGATGGGTTCGGGAATGGTAGACAGGTAGAGAGCAGCAGCGAGCCCGGAGTACAGAGGCTTTCTGAGATCTGACCAATGAACCGTGCTCCAGTCGATGGCAAACTGTGTGTTGACATCCGAGAACAGGGTGCCAGTGTTCTTGATCATGTTGAACTTGTCCTGGTCGATCTGGGGCAAATACGAATCAATATATTAAGTAATCAATGCTATCTGACGAAGGCCCAGTAGTCACAGTGTTCAACTGGATCGCCTCCGTGGTCTAGTGGTAGAGCGTCCGCCCGGTGAGCGGAAGGTCCGGGGTTCGATCCCCAGCCGCGTCATACCAAAAGACGTTAAAAGATGGTACTTGTTGTTACCCTGTCTGGCGCTCGGCATTAAGGGGCTCAAACAAGGACTGGTCTGCTCGGAGTCAGTATACTGTGTCTGAGTAGGGTATTCATGTTAAACTGCGGCATGGTATCTCAGTGTGCTAGCACTATAAATCGGCATCAGTCCGGACTAGTACAAGCAGCCACACACACACACACACACACGTACATGCACGTCGCTAAATAAGTGCAATAATCTTGGACGCGACTTTAAAACCCATTTCACCTCCCCCCATTTGTTCAACTGATATGTTAGTATATATTCGTATAAACTTGGTGTTATATTTATTTAATCAAGAGATCCATTTGTTGTCTTTCACTGTCAATATGTTGACTGGAAACAAGGATGATCCAATATTATAAGATGGCGCATTTCGGCTGTGCAGTTTTGCAAGGGTCAGCTAGTCGATGGAATCACAGATTTGACCGATTATAATGTTTGGTTTGATATCACCACAACCGTGGTACTAACTTACATCACTTCGTGCCTTTCTGCCAAATTAGTGTGAGTGAGTTTGGTTTTAAGCCGCTTTTAGCAATATTCCAGCAATATCACAGCGGGGGACACTAGAAATGGGCATATCGAACCCGGGTCTTCGGCGTGACGAGCGAACGCTTTAACCACAAGGCTACCCGACCGCCCCTCTGCCAAATTAAGTTGTCATTCCGAAATGTCCAACCGAAATTCTGTTAAAACTGTCTTTATACCTCATTCACTCAGTAACTCACTCACTCACTCACTCAGTAACTCACTCACTCACTCAGTGTATGTATAAAAAGTAACGAGCTTTCATGTAAAAATGAACTTCCAACTTATAAAAGTATCTTTTCTGACCTTAAACGCGATTTGTATATCAATAATGGACAGGTTGCTTTGCGACACTTCTGTAACACATAATTAGAATTGATTCAATATGTATAGTCTAAATGTGCCTAGATAATATCCACAAAGTATATGGTCATTTCATTGCTTCATGTATTAGTGAGTGAGTGAGTGTGTGAGTTGGGTTAAACGCTGCGTTGAACACTATTCCAGTAAATATCACGGCGTGTCAGCTTGGATAAAGTGCGAAATAATGCAGGCCTCGGACGTTTACCACTTCGGTGAAACCCACAAGCACATGTGCCCCCGTAAAACGCATTAGGTAATACATTAACTAATAACGTAATCGCCGTTATAATCCACGTTATTCTTTAAGCTACGGATGTCTACTTTTAAGATATAAACATAAACGGGTAAAATATATTTATATTTGTAACTGTAACGTCGCATTACAACTCTATGATGTCCATAGCGGCTAGCCGTATTAGTTTTACGGTGACGAGCAATGAGCTAGATTTAATGACGAGCAATGGTGCTAAATCACACATATAGGGACAGCTGTACTTAGCACCAGATAAGAACACTCTTGCATACACCGATAGGTAATTTTGGTGACGAACAACATCAAAATTATTTTTCAGAAACTACAATATGACATAAAAGAAGTATTAAGTCATGTCTACGTATCCCAAAGTTAAAAGGATACAACCCGATCCGTCACGCTACCTGCCATATGCCTCCATCGTAGCCTGGTCTGTACGTCGTTGCGTTTGTTCCATCGTGTGTAGCCACGTAGGCCAGGCGTCTGAGGAAAAGCTTGTCGTGGGCGAAGATACAAGATTCCCGGATCCTGTTCACCACAGAGTCGACAACCTCTTCCCCAAATGTTCCTGGAACTCGAGTCTGATCCTGGCCCAACGCCAGCCCGACCAGAAACACCCAGCAAGCGAACACCGACGATGTCATGGCTACTCTGGCAGAATTGGAGGTGAAGGCACACTCATTTATGGAAAACATGACCTCCACCTTCGTAAGACCATTCCTACGGGTGGTGAGGCTAAACGTCGAATATCCAATAGCAACAAGGTCTGTAGTTGACAGACAGTTTGTCTGGAAAAGGGGCTGGCTTTATTTAAGGAGTATCTTGTACACGGTCATGTCAAATTGACCTTGGTCATGCACGCATTGCTCATATGTTCTGCACTGGTATTTATCTCTTTGAAGATGATGTCTCAGGGTATGGGTGGATGTTCAGAAATAACCCGATGCTGTATAGTTTTGGAATGTGGGTGGTTTGTTATGACAAACATACATCACACGTAATTAAATTATATGAAATCCTAGTCCTATTAGATATTTGGGACACTTTGTGTATACGTGTACATCTCTTGCTGAACATCATTGTCAGTATTTTCGACCCTAAAAACACTTGAGCTTTCCTTCTTTAATCCACCAGGCTTAAATATTTGCCATCATAACATAATTTGTTTCTATAATTGTCATAAAGGACTAATATCTGCAGCAGAAAAGGAAGTTCAATGGTACATGTCAATGAAAACACGTTTCTTCTTGATGAACAAAATTCCTTTTGCGAGGAGAGTAGCTAGTAACCGATTCATCTACATCCCGTTTATGTTAAAATACATCCCCACATGTTTACCACTAAGGTGATACTCATTAGGACGGATATAGTGAAGACAAACCTAGAAAAATATTAAGGGCGAACCGGGAATCGAACCCACGCCATAAAGCTGGACAGACACCAACAACTTTTAATAGCCTTTATTGACTATAACATAGGTAAACAGATAAGGGTCTTGCATTTACCGGCAATCCTTGCTGACGTACATGTATGTATAGACACGACGTTACTGTCAGCTAATAATGATACCTAAGGGTTAAGTCATGTATCAAAAGGTCATTAGTGTGTCTAAATCCTAGCTGCGATCATACTCCTCATCACTCGTACTCACACAATAGACGAATTGTTGGACCACTTTGAAAAGTGAATTGAGGAGAGAGTTCAGGACATGTAAGCCCATGGAACATACAGATAAATGAGAGTGAGTGAGTTGGGCTTAACGCCGCTTTTAACTGTATTCCAGTTACATCTACAAGAATAATCTCCACCTAAAACAATCCCTACATTTAGACTTTGATAATGCCTTCTTCATGGAAGAAATTGTTGAAATTATTTGAAACTTAGATCAGAACTCATGTGTTGCCCCAAGTGATGCTCGTGGAATATGTAAGCTGATGATGCAGGTGCGAGGTGATCTTTACAATGCTTGATATATACTCTAATGTTGTGGACCCCTGTCAAGATCCGGGTTAGAATTCAGTAACCAATACTTGTCGTAAGACGCGACTGACGGGATCGGGTGGTCAGACTCGCTGACTTGGTTGATGCATGTCATCGTATCCCATTTGGGTAGATCGATGCTGTTGATATCAATCACTGGATTATCTGGTCCAGCCTCGATTATTTACAGACCGTCGTCATATAGCTGGAATAATGATGAGTGCAGCGTTAAACAACAAACACATGCACGCACGCACGCACGCACGCACGCACGCACGCACGCACACACACACACACAAACAAACAAAAACAATGTCATGGGGTTCTAAACAATTATTTTATCAGTTGCTTGCACGTTGAGAAAACATCATAATTAGGATTATACATGTATGAAATATAGAGTAATCTACAAGAATAGTTATGTAAATCCTGTTTTTAGCCTTCCTCGTCTAATAACTTTATCATGGACATCGTCAATGGTACCATTATTTATCGAAACACTATGCATATAATCTTAGACTATTTCAATATAATTAAGAGTTCATACCACACCAGTATATCGTGTTCCTATGGTGGCCGAGAAGGGACATCGCTTTCTCGCTCTATCGCTTTCTCGCTTTCTCGCTTTCTCGCTTTCTCGCTTTGTCGCTTTCTCGCTCTATCGCTTTCTCGCTCTATCGCTTTCTCGCTTTATCGCTTTCTCGCTCTATCGCTTTCTCGCTTTATCGCTTTCTCCCTCTATCGCTTTCTCGCGGTTAAGCAATATCCCCTCTTGACCACTATAGGGCCCTTTTCAGTTGTATGTGACTATCTCGCCGAAAGCGCGTGGCAGGTCATGGCAATACGCTCTAAATAAATCAGGTTAAAATCTAAATATATACTATATATAAAAGTTAAGAAGACTTTGGTTAATTAGTCATGGCTGATTGTTTTGCAAAAATACAATCTTATAATATGGATGTTCTATAACTAGTTTTCGGTAGTATATGATGTTACAGTGTGTCATAAGGTTGTCCGTAAATGTTCTTTTTGACATTTGATGTATGTTTAACTTGAATTGTGTTTCTTGTCTTGTGCAAATCTACAAATATATGTACTTGCATATAGTAATTTGATAAACACCGCTGTGAGTGAGTGAGTGGGAATGGTTTCACGTCGCTTTTAACAATAATCAAGTAATATCACGCGGAACACCAGAAATGGGCTTCACACATTGTACCCATGTGGGGAATCGAACTGGGTCTTCGGGTTGACGATCGAACGCTTTAACCACTAGGCTACCCCACTGCCCCCATCGCTGTGGCGTTACCACAGTTGATATGTGTACTTGTGTAAACTACACATATGGAGAGATATAATTAGTGTGGCCACATAGTTAAGGTTGATAACAATATGAAATGCATTACTATGATTATCTATAACATATATTAAATCAGCTATCATTATAATATGCTATGTATATCTTATTATAGTTTTGTCAAAATTATGTGTGTGTGTGTGTGTGTGTGTGTGTGTGTGTGTGTGTGTGTGTGTGTGTGTGTGTGTGTGTGTGTGTGTGTGTGTGTGTGTGTGTCCGACTCATTGTCTGTGTAAAAAGGTAGTAGATAACTACATAACTCACATCAGAACGCACAATTGTTAACCATACAGTTTAAATGGATAGAGAATTGCTACATAAATATGTATATTCCTGTCTGAGCCTATACTATAATTGGATATCTAGTCTCTCCTGGCGGGAAAGTTAAACTATATTTTACAAGCACTTTAGCATTAAATTTAATTCCCGAAGACAGTTTGATCGAAAGTCATTATAAGAAACGAGTTGTTTTTAAAAAATATTTACGACGCATTTCATTTCTTTTGTCCAAGGAATGGGGTTACGGGTTAATGACGCTCTCGAAAGTCGTATATGTGACTTAAGGTAGAGACATATATCTAAATCATCTGTATTTTGTAAGGGAAACATAACTGTGTACATGTACATCTTTTGTTTGCATAATGTGCATGCAACTTAATGAACATAATTGTGATCCCGAAATCGGACGAGCACATATTCGGCTTCAATTCCAAATCTAATGACCGAAAAAAATAATTCTTTGGACGTTGTAAACAATACAAACTGGCTAATAAAACTGACAATTATTTGTCAATATATGATCTCCTTTTATCAGTTTTAAGATTGAGGAATCAGGGGAGGATACTATGAACAAAATGAAAATATGAACAGTGACTTTCTGTATTCTGGGAATCTTGCTTATTTATTACACTACAAGAAAATATACAAGCTAAACGAGAAAAAAATACGTGTGTATTTTGTAACATATTTATCTACTACAAGATGTTTAAAAAATCTAATCGTAAGAGGCACAATAGCGGTGAGAATTACAGGAATGGATCACTAAATGTCAGCAAAAACCGTTTTAATGTATGGCATTATGGGAAATATCGCTTTCTCGCTCTATCGCTCTCAAAATTAGAATATTATTTTGGTGTAAAAAAAGTTGAGTTGAAAGATGAATTTCGTGGTTTATGCTGACAGCCTGAAATGTTTATGCACGACAGATATATTTTTCCCTAATTTAATTGCCCATAATTAAGTGTGCATATAACGAGTGCTTATTATACGCGAATAAATAAGTCCTTGTGTACATTAATCAATCGGAAAGGGTGCTGGGATTGTTCACTAGCCATTATATTAGCAAATAACGCCGTGGGCGTTTATTAGAGCGGGGCGCTTATTACGTCGAATACGGCAATTATACTTCGCATTTATGTCTCAGAAATGACTGTTGATAAGACGACCTCACTGAACACTTTAAAAAGCGGAAATACCAACTTGAATATAAAACCAATCAACTATCTATTTCCACATTACGGTTACGGAGAACAATATGTCATCCAAAAACTAGAAATTACATAATGAATATCAGGTAGTATTACCATTGCTTGGGTGAGGACTTCCACTTTGATGACATCTACTCCGCAACAGAATAAGCATTGATATAAGCTTTGTTTTTAGGAAAACACTATTGCCTTTTAGGAAGTACGTACTATTCAGCGCTATTGAGCGGTGTTATTTGCTATTTGTTTCGATAACTTGGCCTGGGGGCGGGGGATCCAATAGCTAAATAGGGCCATAAATCAATCAAATTCTTTTTTTACGCTGAAATACGTGGATTGTTATAAAAGCACATATGACTGTACTGTTAAATTATATTTAAGTAGATAGTGAGAAAATTTCAACATTCTCCGTCCATATGTATAATCTGAAATGCGAAATGCTCCCCCCCCCCCCCCCCCCCAACACACACACACACCACATCAGCATGACGCATGCGACCCATATCTTGGCCAAGAGGGAATATTGCTGTACCGCGAGAAAGCGATAGAGCGAGAAAGCGAGAAAGCGATAGAGCGAGAAAGCGAGAGGGCGATAGAGCGATAGAGCGAGAAAGAAAGCGATAGAGCGAGAAAGCGATAAAACGAGAAAGCGAGAAAGCGAGAAAGCGATGTCCCCTCTCGGCCACCATATGTTCCAGCAGCCGAGGTCGACGTATACACGTCCTCTCCCTGCTGGCGACTCTTGTACTTGTTCAATAGATATAATTTATTGCGCTCAGTTCAAAATTAAATGAAGAGGTATCGAATCTAGCGTGAGAGGACCTCAAATTTCAAAAATATATATCCTGATTTAATTTCTTCCTTCACTAATTTCGTCGACTGTTACAGAATTGTGGGATAATTACAAGGTACGTTGGGCCTGTCCGGGGATTGCCCTGACAAAGGTTTGAGGTTATTTTGCATTATCGGTAAAGCGTTCTAACCCCAGGCTCTGATGATGATCCCTGGGGATTATGTAACAGTAAACAAGCGACCTTTTTACGGCACATCGGATTGCTCGCTGTGAAGATCCCGGGGTGGAATAGGTCTTCAGCAACACATGCTTGCCGTAAAAGGCGACTATGCTTGTTGTAAAAGGCGACTAACGAGATCGGGTGGTCAGGCTCGCTGACTTGGTTGATGCATGTCATCGTCTCCCAATTACGTGGATCGATGCTCATGACATCAGTCACTGGATTGTCTTGTCCAGACTCGATTATTTACAGACTGCCTTCACATAGCAGGAACATTACTGTTTGCGGCGATAAACAACAAACAAACAAACAATTACACGTATACAAAAACAGCATACAAAACGTAAGACACGTGTTGTCGAATATAATTCGTAACCTTGCACCGCCCAAAAATATACGTCAACATTGGCGAGTGCCACGCGTCGACTTAACGTTAGCGGCTCAGTAAGCCATTTTAAAGTTTTCGAACATGAACAAGTTGATGCCAGACATACATACCTACAGTGGATGATGAATAGATGGATGTAGAATATTTATATACCTGCAGTTATATATTAGGAATCAGACTTCAGAATTATGCGATTTCTCATTCCATATCAGCACGTGGATCATAGACCGAAAGAACGAACTCAGGAAAAGTAGTACCGGCGATCAATGAAAACCGAGATATTTAAGAAAATGTATACCCCCAATCCGGCTTTCCTTGTGCGACTTGATTCATCAGATGATGACAGTGTCACGACTCATGTTTGGTGCGTGAATACATTTAAATCGGTTAATAACCTTGACGAAACATTGCTTCATCGTTCGGCATATGTAGGTGTGGGGTCTTCTCAGTTAGCTCAAGACTGAAAAACGGGAGGATCAAGGGGAAAGGGATAGGGATTTTAGTCACACTCCGGCGCAGTGGTGACTCAGCATAACACCACTGCCACAGTCTAATTTGCATATCACGTGACCGGAATTTTCCCTTGTTTGTAAACAAACACGCTTTTTCAGAAATCAGTATAGAACGGACTAATGCAAGTATTTGGGGGCGCTTTACATATTGTTTTGATTAACTATATAGACATGCTACTACAACTGCGACATTGAGTTGCATGACAATATATATTTATGCATCAAAGTGACCGTGTCGCTAGCTCTCCGTTGGGCTTCGATGACACGTGGAGCCGGACAACCAATATAAACATAGGATAACTACGCAAAAACAAGTAGATTCTTACGTATTTGCATACTTTCTCAATAAAATTTAACCATTCTTGGACATTTGTTTATAAAAATGTGTAGACTTGTCAAACATGAAACGGATGAAAAGCATATGCAATATCTTGAATGGACTGTGAAAGATGTGACGAATCGTCACATGGCGCTGGCCTGTGGCAGAGGTACTATGCTAGCTGGCTGCCGGCCGCATGGAACTCTGGGTAGGAGAGTGGGATTGTAGTCTGTTCCTGTCAGGTGACCACGTGTTAACTCAAAAGCTTAGAAGCTGATGTTAGCTGAGGTCATCCCCACCCAAATCTTTACCAGTTCCTGAGTGTATTGAAGAATGAGCAATCCCACATCGAAATTATGATTCTTCAATTCCAATAAACCGGCATGACCAAGCCTTGATAGGAGATATACCGTCTCCTTGACAACAGACTTGATAACTTGAAAACGGAGTTTGTAGATGTTGACACTGGACTAATGTTTTATCTAGATGCTGTCTCCTGACTTATGTACCTGAGTGTCCTATGGGTGTCGTGTGTTTTTATGCATCTGAAAACTATTATAAATTGTGTACATAAAATATAAATCTATATATAAAAAATAAAATCGTGTTATTATTGTTCATACAAACTTTGTCTGGTGGCTGCAGTGGTCAGGAGATGGAACAGACTATACTATAATCCCACATTGTTCTGTCAGTTAACGCCAGTGTTATAACTGACCGTATTTGAGCTCAAATGGAGGATACTGCGCTAACTGGAACTAACCGCTAGTGTTGTACGGGAAGGCTGGATCTACACACAGTGAGGATATAACTCGTCACGACAATGTCGTCATATCTATTTCCAAGAGGTGAGGTGAAAAAGCATTCAATATTATTTCATTAACAACGACGTGTATGCGCACGTGTGTGTGGCTGCTTGTACTAGTCCGGACTTGATACCGTTAGCCCATTGAGAGACCATGCCGCAGTTTAACATTGCTGCCACTCAGACCTATCATACAGACTACGAGCCTACCCGTCGTTGTTCTATCCATTCAATACCTTCAGTCAGGGTAACAACAAGTATCATCTTTCAACGTATTTGGGTTTGACACGGTAAGGCTCGAACCAACGACCGTTCACTCTCCGGATGTTCTAGTCACTACACCACGTACAGAGGCAGTTTATGTCCAAACATTGGAACCCAGTGTGATCCCAAGGTGTTCCCGATCTTAAGATCATCAGGGGCCACGGGTGGCCCAGTCGTATAAGGCGCAGCTATTCGCTGTGCAGAGTTGCGTCCCTTTGACACGCCAGAAACCTATGATTGTTGGTTCGAATCCCGCTTCACCGGGCTTCTACTTTTGTCAGCACCATACCCGGGATCGTGGGTTTCACCGAAGTGGTAAACGTCTGAGTCACTTCGAGCTTTTAAAAAAAGCGGCGTTAATCCCAACTCACTCACTCTTGGATCTATCCTCCCCTTTGGAACTGCGCTACCCAACTCTCAGCAATGGCAGAGGAAGGAGCATTGACCCCTTAAGTTGACACCATGTCCGCATGGATCTGTTGAGTTAGCCGGAGGATACCTAGCTGATGCCTGTAGAAATATGCTACCTGGTTGTGTATTTGGTTTCAATGCAGCTTGCAAATTTGGAGAGTATTGCACTTAATATATATACATGCAAACTGTTACGGAGGTAGCATACAGCCATCGTAGTTAGGCGTGGACCATTACAACCACCGCAATATACGCATTTGTTCCGGTGATACAGAAACGTTATTTTTTATGGATACCAGGGGGAAGCATGCAACGCCCCCACAACACGAAACTTCAGAGTTGGGCTATATTATCTAAATATCTCAATACAGTAAACTACGGTTATAACGAACTCAAAGGGACCACTGATTTTGGTTCGTATTAACCGTAGTTCGCTTTATCATGTACACAGCATATATACAACAAATGGTTCGTTATATCGGTCCCTTCGTCATAAGCGTGTTCGTTATAAATGTAATTTACAGTATGTATTTTTTTTTAGCTATCAAGATGTAAATTCATACCAGAACATGATTATCTATTTCAGTGTTTTACATACTTTACAACGTTTTTCATTTTATTTTTTCACCAGCTCGTATCAATACTCCAAAAAAATAATTCAGAGTTTAGAAAATACAATTCAATAATTAATCAAAATAAGCTGTGAATAAATTGGTTCAATATCTACGATGTGTGTAGCCTTTTTATGTGTCCTCCGCTATGACATGACGGGAATATTGCTAAATCTGGCGTAAAACCATTTGCAATATGAATTTCGTTAGAAGAAAGCTATATACTAATATTCCTATGTTTCACATCATTGACCAAAGCGCTCGGGCTTTTTTAAAAATCTAATTTACTTCAAATGTCATAACACAGTAGGTCCTAATTAATTTAACATTTAAATGCGATAGAATGCTCAATATTAAGAGAACATAATGATAATAAGAGTAACACTTCAAAGGAAACAATTTATTACATAATCAGGTTTATACATCTTGCAATTGACCATAAGTTGAATGATGACATACACAACATTAAATCTTGTTATTGAGAAAATGAACAAACACAGGTTAAAAAGAAGAAGAACAATGCAAGGATTTTTTGCCATCTTGTTAACATTGTCTGTTACTAAATATAGAACTGCTTTCAGGGAGCTCAGAGAAACAGAACTTCTCTCAGCCAGCGAAAAGCCCAAATGTTTCCTCAACGTGAGGTTCTTCAAAACACAATGTGTGGACAAAGTTTTTACAGGGTGATAAATACCTCTTTGGTTTTGTCTGATAAAACCTCCGTGTACAGATTAAACTTATTGCCCGGATTTTAAAAGAAGAGTTATCTCCCCTTGTATAAACTGTAATGGCAAAGTAGACACAATTTATGGATAACAGCTTCTTAATACTGTAAAGGCGACGTTTCGGTACAGATTGCTTGACAACAGTATAATGATCTATACCGAAACGTCGTCTTTATAGCATTAAAGAAGTTGTTATCCATAAAATGAGTCTCCTTTGTCATCCGTCAACTTCTAAGTAATGCCTATCAAACAGTTTAAACTGTAATGGTTGTTCGAATTCCTGCCCTCGGCGAACATATGTAAGAATAGCCTGGTCATATAGCCTTTACGTTATAGGTTACTGAAGAAAAAACACAATTCATTGCCCCTCTTTAACCAATTATGACTTGTTGTGATGGCATGCACGTCAGTTTGTCCTGACTCCACACCTCCGTGCCATTGCAGTGTTTCTCAAAACCGTCTCCGAATGCATCACATTGGATGAACATGTGTTCATCCGGATGGGGGTAGTAGAACAGATCCCCTTGCTTCGTCGGATTTCGACACGGGTTAGGAACATTCTTGTCGAACTTGTTAGTGGCTGGATCAATGACGTATTTCCCGTAAGTACAGGTGAGGATTTTCTGGTCCCAATACTTTCCCTTGTCGCAATCCTTGACGTAGCCGTAATGGGGCCAGTTGGAACAGTCTATGTATTTGGCGATATTGTCAGGGTAAGGGAAGAACTGACCCTTCGTGCCTGCGTTGCAAGGGCCCGTGCCAGGAATGGCGTCTGTCACACGGGATGTGAAGGTGACTGCAGGGATGGTTGCTGTTGGCGTCGCTTTTGGGACTTGGGTACTCGGCTCTCCGGGGATACAGTCCATGGTGGTCTGGTCGTATACGTAATGGGGATCACACTGATAGACATAGGCGATTCCTGGTGGCCCACAGATGAGGAACTTGGTCTGGTCGAATGGGTGAATCATATAGCCAGGCCTTCCAGGTGTACAAGGATTGGCGAAGTTGTCTGTCAAAAGAATAGCATCCATGGATTAGTTTCAATATGTATGACGTACTGAGTAAACAGCTAGGTCAACAGCGATGGCTGTAACTACCTATTGTAAGACTGATAATGTGCCGCTGTGTGATAGACTGAAGTCTGAAGTTCTCCTCGACCTTTGACAAAGCCCTGATACTGATTGAGGAAGGGTGGAGTTTGCCTAACACTGTAGAAATAATTTGGCGTCAGGTCGTATTGGAGTACAGGAATAGGATGTCCAGGAAAACTGTGTTATGGGTCCCTTATTTTCAGAGAAATGAAGAATATTCCTCTGAAAAAAATGTTCCCTTCCACGATACTTGAATATACTGAACCGCTAAAGAAACGTCACCCCAAGTAACATTGCATGAAAAGTTGTCTTTTAAATATCTAGGTAATTTTTGTCACAGTTTCTAAAATTTAACATTGCCTTGTCCGGAAAAATCAAATTTGATGATAAAAAAACAAAGCGGATGACAATAAAACCGATCGCCCAAAAGCATCACGGCAACGGCCATGGTAACATGATGCACGTGAGTTACGTGCGAATTGAAATGCATATGCGTTCCCCCATTTCTCGCCCTATATAATTCCACCCAGATCGGAAAACATTCACTCGTCATTGAATTGCTACCACATGCCAAGATTGACTAGAAATCAGCGACACCAAGCCCTTGGACGATTGCAAGCTGGACAAACCGCCCGGCAAGTAGCCAAAGCATTTCAAGTCCACGTAAGGACCATATACAGGCTCCAGCAACGGTTCCAGATCACCAACACTAGTGGAAGATCGCTTTGTTACTGCTGCGGAAACTGCTCGGGACACACCAGCGACACATAAGTGCGGACACCGTGCGTCGACGATTGGCGAGCAGACACCTCCACTGTCACAGGTCACACCGAGGACCCGAGAGAGAGAGAGAGAGAGAGAGAGAGAGAGAGAGAGAGAGAGAGAGAGAGAGAGGCAGGGAGAGGGAGAGAGAGAGGCCGTGGGGAACGTTATTCTGAGGCTTGTGTTGTTGAGAGAGACTCATGGGGTGGACTAAGCATCAACATGTGGGGTGGAATTGGTCTTGCACAGAGGATCGGCCCTGTGGTCTTCCAGAAAAGGTCCAGGTAGAGGCAATGGTGTCATAGCAGCTCGGTACATTGATCAAGTCTTGAGACCACACGACATACCTCATTTGGCATGTCGCCGAAACCACGAGTTTTAGCATGAATACGCCCGTTCCAACACTGCGAGAGCAACAAGAGACTTACTCCAGCAGAATGGCATCAGAACCATGCAGTGGCCTGCCCTCAGTCCCGATTTAAATCCCATTGAAAACCTGTGGGACGAGATTAAACGGCTGAATGACGTCCGACCAAGGCCGACAACTGCAGCTAAACTGCGTCAGGCGTTCCCCAGTGTTGGCTCAAGTGCCTATCGCCTTCATCAACCGCCTCATCCATTCCATGCATCGACGTTGCTCGGCTGACTTGTGACTCAGAGACTAGTGTTGTATTTCACTTTGAGAAACTTTGACGCTTTAATTTTAACCTTGATGATCAGTTTTGCCAAGTTTCATCTTTTTAATATGTCTCTAATGTGTCTCACAGCGTATTAACAGTGTTTGGACAAATAAGGTTCCTCGTATATCTATCCATGGTGACGTTTCTTTTGCGGTTCAGTATATATACATCCTTCACGATCAGGGCTTGACAATAGACACGCGTCACCAGTAATTGTGAACTACTACTACTACTACTACTACTACTACTACTACTACTACTACTACTACTAGACTACTACTACTACTAATACTACTACCACCACTACTACTACTACTACTGCTATGATGATATTGCTTCTATACTACTTCAGGTACAACTACTTACACGGGGGTTGTTGGTAGTGGTACAGATGATCGTATATGTTGGCCACAGAGCAGGCTGTAGTGACGTCATGCTCGATGCATGTAACGTTAACATCTGAAAAACAAAACAATGATGAAACTTGAAACCTTTAATGAAGTATGTCAATTAAAGATGAACATTATGCGTTGACTATTTGCGATGTAATAATTTTGTACTCTTGGTGTAATGAAAGACCAAATTACGCATCCCAATGAGACATAAATGAGTAGCTCTACATCCTACTAACATGGTATTTCACAATCCTGCATTCTGATTGGTCCACGGTATCGAATTGGGAGATATGTCTCACAATTTGAGATAACTCTTGTTGGAATGGGACGAGAGTTTTGATATCATTGATGACCGATGCACCCCGAAAGAAAATAGTTTCACAAACCCCACCAATAGGCAATTTCAAGCCCTCATTATCATTAATATTAAGTTCCGAAATACGCTACTACTACTACTACTGCTGCTTCTACTACTGCTGCTGCTACTACTACTACTACTACTACTACTACTACTACTACTACTACTACTTCTACTACTACTACACAATCTCTCATCGTATCCCATTTGCGTAGATCGATGCTCATGATGTCAGTCATTGGATTGTCTGGTCCATGCTCAATCTTTTGTAAACCGCTGTCATATTAATGGAATATTGGTGTGCGGCGTTAGATAAGACACAAACAAATTATTCCATGTCGAGACTACAGCTGTATGATCTATATATTCTGCCTGTTCTTTTAGGAATTCGTGTAAGTCAACCTACTTGGGTTGACTCTCTCAACGTTGCCGATCTTAATGGTGTAGTTGCCGGTGCAGCCATTCGGCGGCCCTGTAGGTGTGATGTTGAGGTACAGTGGCTTCAGTTCCTGGTTGATCAGAACCACCGATGCTGAACTCACCACTGAATTGCTGAAAACGAAGGAGTCAATAGCGTCAATAGATGTACACAAAATGTGTCAGCAATGAGGTGAGGTGAAATTAGGTTTAACGTCGCGACTAGGATTATTGCACTTATATAGCGACGTGCATGCACGTGTGTGTGTGGCTGCTTGTACTAGTCCGGACTGATTCCGATTTATAGTGCTAGCCCACTGAGATACCGTGCCGCAGTTTAACATGAATACCCCACTCAGACACCGACCTCTGAGCCGACCATTTTAGCCCCTAAATGCCGAGCGCCAGACAGGGTAACAACAAGTACCATCTTTTAACGTCTTTTGGTATGACGCAGCCGTGGATCGAACCCCGGAACTTCCGCTCTCCGAGCTGACGCTCTACCACTAGACCACGGAGGCGGTCTGTCAGCAATGATGTCTCACGAGGGGACGTATAGACGACCAATGTCATAACGATAACATCTTATTTAGTAACTGTATTGTTCTTCCTACATTTAAATATTTTATAACACTGTACACAGTTCGACCCCGTTACGGCACCGTGCTCGGTGAAATCGTCTGGATCATTAATTCTGGTTCCAACATGACGTCATAAAGTCATATCAGTATTCGTAGTTCTGGAGGGGTTTCCGGATAACGGGGTGTCGCAACATAATGTTTTCTAAGTGAACTTGGTAAACTTGGTGTGTGTGTGTGTGCGTGCGTGCGTGCGTGCGTGCGTGTGTGTGTGTTTGTGTGTGTGCGCGTGTGTGTGTGTCGTATATTTGTGGTGTGTGTTTGTTAGGTGGTGTGTGTCGCTAGTGTGTGTGTCGTGTATGTGGTGTGTGTACGTGGCTTGTACTGTGTTTGCAGTGTGTATGTGTGGTGCGTGGGGTGTATGGTGTGTGTGTGCGAGTGGTGTTATCGTGTTTGTGTGTGGTGTGTGTGGCTAGTGGTATTATCGTGTATGTGTAGTGTGTGTGTGGCTAGTCGTGTGCGTCGTGTATGTGTGTAGTGTATTGTGTGTAGTGTGTGTGATGTGTTTGTGTGGCTAGTGGTGTGTTGTGTATGTGTGGTGTGTATGTGGTGTATGGGTGTGGCTAGTGGTGTGTGTCGTGTATGTGGTGTGTGTGTGTGTCTAGTGGTAAATGTCGTGTATGGGTGTGGTGTGCGTGTACTGTGTCTTGTCGTGTGTGACCTAATTCCCTTAAACAATTTAGCAATCGTACCTGACAAAGTCACTACCGGCTTGGTTAGGTGTTGGATTATTCAGCGATCCATAGATATCCACCATACCATCTGTAACGTCAATCTGAAACATTTAACAGGAGCATCACTACCAGTCCGAGGCCGTGACATCCTCATCCTCGAGGACATGCCCCGCACCTGTCGGACAGAAGGTGGTGCTTCTACACGACCGTCTACACTGACAGGGTTTCACATAAAATGCACTTTGAAAAATTCCTTCCCGGGCAGGGTCAACTTCGTGTGATATTTAGGCTTCACCGTATCAGCAATACCAGTGCCACGGGGCACATGTGAACCTGTCGTCTATGTTGCAGCAGAATTGTGTCCCTTGGGCACACAAGAAACCAATGATTCTGGGTTCGAATCCCGGTTCGCTCCGATTATGTTTGTCAGCACCATACCCGTGCACGTGGGTTTCACCAAACTGATAAACTCCTGAGACCTGCATCACATCGGCCTTTCCTCCCACATTAAACTGACACGCCGTGATGTAACTGGAACTGTTAAAAACCGCGTTAAACCCCACTCACTCACTAAATAGTGAGACTCGTCGATATGACGACGTACAGTCAAGTCACAATGAGTGCCTTGAAGTTCTACTTATTCTCGGCTACCATTGTGGCTACTGGATCCCCAATTAGGTTCTTCTCATTGTGGATATGCTGTCTAAAATGAGTTCCATCCATCCAAGAGGACCATCCCTTCTACATCCCTGGTACGACATAAATGATCGTATATATCGTATATTATTCGTGACCAATCAGATTCCACCTCTCGTATCACTTGCGTTTGCTTCACACAAAATGGTGGAGCCCAGTCAAGACGATCTGATCGATAATCAAGATCTATATTGTGATAAAACGGGTCTTACATCGCGAAATGCATCTAATCACGTGAGCACCTTGATTAAAATCATGAAAAGATTTGGAAAATATCAGCTGACAACGAATTGGCGATGCACATGATTTGCAAACCCTGCAATTGATCGAAATCTGCACGACAGTTTACGAACCGGATTTCGATTTCGGTGCGCGATTTTGATTGGACTATGCATAGACTCGTTAGTCCAAACAAAACGTAACCAGCCTAGTTCGGCAAGGGTGGAAACTGAACTTTTATAGTCAGTTAACTCCTTTGCCTCGGGAAGATGCAATCATTCAAGCCAAAAAGCCTGACCATCCGATCCAAATGAACAGCACGAGGGACCGGGAACACGTCGGCCGTTACGACTACATGTACGATGAGGTTTCGGAAACTAGTCGGCTATAACGACTAGTATGAGGTACGGGTGACTATCGGCTGCTACGACTAGCAAGACGTACTGAGGACCTCTTCTGACGCGGAATCTCCATATGGTTCAACCTACCGTTACTTGTACTAGAGACTCGTTGGTAAAGATCTGGTACAGACCGCCACTCGAGCAAGGATACTTAAAGGCGCCCGGATTCAGAACAGCTGGTGCTGCAAATCCAAAAGGACGAAATAACATATTGACTTTACATAAACATAAATAATATATTGACTTTGTAATGTGAAAATGAGTGTTGTCATCTCAAAACATGTTACACAAAAAGAAATATGCGGTAGAATGTATCAGCGTTGCTCCTATATCACCATAATCAAAACAAGGAACTCTATCGGTAAACTGTGTCTCCATCGGCTATCATAGTTAACGCAAGTTTCATAGTATCATAGTCAACGCACGGTTCTCTATCGTGAATTTGACTTCAACATTATTTCATTTGACAAATTTGAAATAGAAGACTGCTGTTGATTGGGATTAAAGAGTGAACTTGGAGGTGAGGTGAAATGGGGTTTAACGTCGAGTTCAAGATAATTGCAGTAATATAGCGGCGTGGTGTAACTGCGTGTGTGTGTGTGGCTGATAGAGTGAGAATTTGTCAGGAAATTTTGCGCTCTTTACCGCGAATTTGAAGGAAACCATCGAGAGATACTATAAGACTGGAAGATCTAAAGTAACACGTGACCACAAACATGCCCCATGGCCACCTTTAAAACTCTCTGCCATGTGTCTCTATATAATAATCTGAGTACCGGATTTGTACAGGAATTCTGCCTCTGGATTCACAAATAATAGATAATTGTTTGCTTTCAGAGAAACACATCTATTAGTCTTTAAAGGCATACGTGCCCTAAAAATAGTGATTGCAGCGAGACAATCTTAACATTGAAATGGAATAGCACATCCACAGCATTGTCTCCATTTATCCCAGGAAGGTAAATCAGCCCCAAATAACAGTTTTCAATAATGAATTGATATTTTGAACGAAATTTGTTGTTTCTCAAGACGTTCATAACTTCTGGCGTTTGACGATTCCATCTGTGAAAGTTGTTGGGGGTTAAGGGTGTTGCCAAGGACTGCATACATAGGGGAATGCAGATGGGTGGTTATCTGGGGCCATTACCGCTGTCACCACAAGTGTTTCAGTATGTTTACTCGAAGAACTATATATAATCATAAGAATAATCATACTGAAACACTTGTGGTGACACACACACACACACAAGCACGCACGCACGCACGCACGCACGCAGGGTATTTATAACATGTTTTCTGTTCGCCTCAGCTGTAACATATTATCCTTTACGAGAATGGGGAAAAAACTTCGTTGATTATAATTAAATCAATCGTGACAATTAAGTCTTACCTAAACAGGACACCTGCTGAATTTGGCCAACAAGAGCACCAAGGTCGGAGTAGCCTTTCAGCTCTATCACATGGGTACAGTAGGGCTTGTTAGCAACACTTCTCAGTTCCTGGCTGTCAATGCCGTCGCCTACACCAATGGCGAAAATAGTGATTCCTTTGCTGCGTACGCCCAAAGCTGCTGAAATGGTTTGCGTCGGGTCACTAGACCGGCCATCCGTTAGGAGGATTATCACTTTCGACGCCCCGTCTCTGGATCCCATGGCTGGCGTGAAGAGGTGTCCAGAAGCGTAGTTCAGAGCTAGATTGGTATCTGTTTCCCCATTGTCCATAACGATGCCATCAATGGCTTTCTGGAGAGCAGCTTTGTTGCTGTATTGCCTGAAGTCAAACTGGGATTTGAAGCCGGTGCTGAACGTCACGAAAGCAACACGGACATCATCTGTGCCAATTTGAAAGTTGTCGACGACTTCATGTGCAAACTTTTTGGCACTTTCGAAATCCTCAGGAGACTGACTAGACGAGGCATCCACCAGGAAAGCGAGGTCAAGGTTAGTTCTTGCACAGACTGGAATTAATAAAGAGTAATTAGTAATGTGTGGAATAAAAGACAAATAAAAATACGAGATAACTTAACATTACTCTTATTGTAGATATACAGTCATTCATTTCGTTATTTTGCAGGTTAACACTTGCCTGTGCATGTGTTTGTGATGGGTGCAACCGGTGTGGTAGGATACGCACACCTTTTCGCAAGAACCTGGTTGTTTCACTGTTTGATAATGATTTCTTAATACATGCTCATCAGGTGGCCTGATATCTTTGCGTGCAGATTTGTTTCCCTTTATCCCACCAGAATCCGCTGATTTAAATATGATCCTTTACCTATCACTAGATGTACGTCCTTTCTGGTATGCCTACCACATTAAGCTGACACGTTAAGATATAATGTTATTTAAGGCACCGAACTCACACAATCGCTTACATCAAGACGACACGTGACGGTGATTGGATCTGTTAATGCTGCCTCAAACATGACAGTATTGCTAATTTTTACTTAACCGCCTATGCCAATGCTAACTGACATAAAAAAAATATTAACACTTCCATCTGGTGAGTCTGTGATGATGCAAGGGAAGATTCAGTCTTCCATAACATAGGTTTGTCGAAACAGATGACACATTAGATCAGGTGGTCAGGCTGGGAGACTTGGCATATTGCGTGTCATCGTACCCCGACGGCGTGTAACTGGCTTGTCTGTTCCAGACTCGATGTTGTACAGGCCACCGTCATACAGCAGGAATATTGCTGAATTCGGTGTTTACTAAGTTAATTAGTAACATCATCCAGGAGGTTAGTGAACAGCGAATGTACTATCCTGCCAGGTAGAATGCACGGAGATGCTGTAGATTAGTAAATGTCACTTGTTTAATTAGTACAATTCACTACTTAAACCACCTGTAAAATGTGTTAAGAATGTAAACACGTTCAAGACATGTTTAGGAATGTGTTTCAATCCTAAACGGGAGGCACATTTGGTGTGTTCTATCTAAACATGTTTAGGGTCTAAAAAACATAAATGAGCTATCGCCTCATAGCCTAAACACAACCTAAACACAACATCCCTTCATCTAAACATGTTTAGAATTTAAACACCTTTAAACATGTTTCGAATTTATACATGTTGGATAAAGTCCGTATCATCAGACTATAAGTTAAGTCCGAACCAAGTGTTGCAGGTTCGAATCCCACCAAGGTTTAAATTCTTTGTGTCCATTAATGTGTTGTTGCTGTTTTCTTAGTTGTATAAGTCCCATACAGGAAGCTGCGATGAAAGTATATCTGATTACTACCTAACCCTTTTTAGTTGGTGACGATAGGCCAATTTGTAAACCAAATACTGATTAGTAAAGTCAACTAACATGTTTGTGTCTGAGTGGACCGTGAAATTCAAACTCTAGTTTGTAAACCTAACAAACTATTTCGGTCAGGGCAACATCCATCACTCATTCCTCTTGTGAAGACCCATATCCTTCTCATTTTCAATACGTTCACAATCTACTTCACCACACGTTTGTGATAACATGACATATCGTATATACTTATGTTACAATATATACATACTTGAAATAACAAATTATTTTGAATCAAAATCAAAATCGTGGTGAAAGCAAATAATTACCGGTATCAAAACTTTTTGAACCTTTATAGAAAAGGTTTGCAGCATGGGGATCAACGAAGAAGTATTTCCCATAGAAAGAGCCTTGCTTCTCCACACCCTGTGGGAGGGGTTCGCTAATGGTAGACAGGTAGAGAGCAGCAGCGAGCCCGGAGTACAGAGGCTTTCTGAGATCTGACCATTGAACCGTGCTCCAGTCGATGGCAAACTGCGAGCTGACGTCCGAGAACAGGGTGCCAGTGTTCTTGATCAAGTTGAACTTGTCCTGGTCGATCTGGGGTTATCGGAAATAATACAAATACTCAAACAATATTTGAATAAAAAAATATAATATTTTATCATCTACTTGTTATGCGATCCAGATTTCGTTATTTGGTTAATTTCGTTCGTTGTTAATGCAAAAAACAATTAAATATTAATGCTTTCATCCACTCACGAAATCTGGTCCACCACATGGATGTTCTTGGTTTTCGTGTACATTTTAGCGAGAGAAAAGTATGTATTGTATTATATAATACAATAGCGTGAGTGAGCAAGTTGGGTTTAATATCAGCCTATTGTGGAAGCAAAGCCCGATGTGATGCATGTCTCAGACGTTTACTATTTTGGTGAAACCCACGAGCACTTGTATCGTGCTAACAAACATAGAAACATAATCGTGGCTAATCGGGATTCGAACGCACAAGGGACGCACAGCGAACTGCGGTACCTTAGACGCCTGAGCCACTCATCCCCCCAATATACAAAGGAAGGTACTGTACCTGCCATATGCCTCCATCGTAGCCTGGTCTATAGGTCTTAACGTCTTTGCCATCTTGTGATGCCACATAGGCCAGGCGTCTGAGGAACAACTTGTCATCTTGGAACAGACACGACTCTCGGACTCTATTGACCACTGCTTGCACCACTTCAGGCCCATATGAACCTGGAACTAGAGTCTGATCCTGTGTTTGGGCTTGCAAAAGACCCAACAGCAGGAACGAGATGAATAAGCGAAACATCTTTCCTCCCAAGCTGTCCCGACTCAGTATCGGGTTTACAGTCAGGTATTAACTAACTGAGTATGTACGACCGTTCTGGAGAAACTCCACCTGACAAAGATGAAAAATCGGGATGTAGCCCTATATAAGGTTGGCTACCTTTCAATGATGAGGCCGACAAAGATGGGTCTATGATAACCTCTGAGTTTGAACAAGAGGGTATGGTTGGGTCATCATATGAATAGCACTGGTGACATAAGATGATCACCTGGGGGCACAGGATGCATACCTACAGAGCCTAGAAGCAAAGCTTGCTGTCGTTAAGTAAAGAGGGTGTTTGACATATATCTGGGAAGGGTGCTTCTCCAACATGGCTCCCACGTTCATATGTTCCAATATGACGTATTCAAATGTGTTAGGATTTCCGAAACCCCCTACTTTTGACAGGAAGTCAAGAACATTTTATCAAAAAATCACTGAATATCTTGTCTCCTGAAAGAACATTTAGCTGACTTCGTGTCAATCTTGCCTCATTACAGATGGTTGTAGAAACGTATACCTTGTCTCTGACACTGAGACCTTTGACAGTGAACGCCTAGATCAAAGTAATATTACTGCGCCGCTTGGAGATAGAAATACGACGTGGAGTTGGGTTTAGGTCTTTTTTAATGTGAATGCTCGGTAGGTTTATTTTGCATGATTCATCCCTGAATAAACAAAATAGGACAGCGGAAGACAAGAAAACAGTTTCTTCATGTAACAAAAATAAATTAGGTAATTATCATTACCTGAATGAGTCAGAGTGCTGGGGATTAACGCAGTTATATCACGGCGTGTCATCTTCCTGAATATCGTAAGAGGCGACTTAATGGCTCGAGTGTTCAGACTCGGTGACTTGGTTCATTGCAGGTCACCGTTCCTCACTGGTTTGTATCGTTGCGCAAAATATCGACAGCAGTCTCCTACCATTTGGGATCAAAACTTTAAAATAATTATGGATGCTTTCGAAGCATATGTCCAAAAAATGGCCAAAAGCGAAGAGGAACCTGAATGACTTTCATAGTGGGTTAAGTCAGTGCGTGATGTTGTCATTGGTAGAATGCATAAACTGAAAAAGAGGAAGAGAATTGGAATAAACC
The DNA here is from genome assembly GCF_022045235.1 of Haliotis cracherodii. Taxonomy (NCBI): domain Eukaryota; kingdom Metazoa; phylum Mollusca; class Gastropoda; order Lepetellida; family Haliotidae; genus Haliotis; species Haliotis cracherodii. The sequence goes on from NW_027266268.1 coordinate 16,983,532, forward strand.
CATTCTGTCCCAGCCAGCTGTCATCCACAGTCTGGCTTCTCCACATAAAAGTTTAGAGTTGTTCCCACTGACATGGCCTCAAATAACATAGCCATTATATGTGAGCATCGCTGCATTAATTGTTTGATCAAGCAATTTGGCATATGTAACATCAAATAATGCCACACACAAGTACAAGTATGTTAACTGAGGAAGGAGTCTTGACTGAAGACATGTCCATTCCTCTTTTTATACTGGATTCCAAAGCTCTATAAAATTCCGTACAAAGAGAGATACATTGCTGGGTCCTGGAAATGTACCACCAAATCCCTGTCTCAAAGATTAACAATAATCATCAATACAACCAAGGAAGGACTTTCTTTATATTCGGAGAAAGTATTTGAGATTAGTGGAATTAATACCCAAAGGATTTTCTTGAAGTTTTACAATCTCAGAAAAGAACCTAGTTCAATTCTGTCAAAAAATCAATTTTTCAACTTCGTGCACCACTATTCCACATGACAAACTTAAGGAAAACGGCATTCCTAGATCCATGAGGCTTTTGTTGCAAAACGTGGTGACATATCTATGTTTAGAGGCCATGGACAATTTGTCAAAAATGAAAGCAAATGCCATCTGAAGTTTACTAAGAAAACATGAAATATGACATGCTGGACTGCCTCATTGAAAACCTCTATTTAACATTTTGGGGGTAAGTCATTTAGGCAAGAGGTAGGCATTCCAATGAACACTAAGTGAGACCGCCTCATCTGTTTCATATTTAGATCTATGCATAAGGATTCAGAGTGACAAAACACTCTCCACAAGACTGCATGAGAAGAAGGATGACGCACTGACTTAACCCACTATGAACTTTCCAATAGTCAACTTTCATACTCTTTACACCAATATTTAAAGAGCGCCATACGGCTCATGGTCAGAAGTTATTTGATCAAGGTAACAACATTCAAGGCTTCTGTGAAGTTTTCAATTTTTTTGTGATAGAGATGTGGAGAACATTTCCAGATTTGATGCATCGATGACAAAAATGATGTCCCTTGCAATTTCCTATTTTTTAACATAATTTCCCGTGTTTTTTTCATGTGAACAATTGGCTTTGCATGTGTTTGTGACGATCGCCTGTGTTGGGGCAGGATAACGCTGTCGGACTACTTCCACATGCCTGGGGGACACTTGGGAATTCCATAGCACGAATACATACAGAAACGTTCTTTCTGATCATTTTAGACCATTTAATCTTGAACTCGGCGTTTTAGTATACATTGACAATTGATTTATTCAATGATCCGCCATTCGATCAATGATGACTAAAACATGTAACCGCCACAGGTTCATTAACAACTTCCGAAATCTCCCCCGTCATGTTTATCGTGTCGGCCATTTTGACGTCTTGTACTTGATGTAAGTGTATTACGACGCGCTTTCATTGTGACTGACTTACTGAGGTACTTCTTAACCGATTGTTTCTCATTTAATGGTGATATTATTAGAATACATGTGTTGTGTCAGATATTTCTGAAGAGCAAGTTGTGCATACATACGCTCATGTCACCTCTCTTTGAGGAACTATTTTATTCCGCGATACAGATGGTTGTTGTATGGCTGACAGTGTAAACATAAAGTCACGCGTACTAAATGAAATTGAGCATAGATCTAGTATTACATCCTTGAGGTAAGGATGTGTGATAAAACATTATGGTGATTCATAAACACATGCTCCTGATATAGTCGGAATCGTACAATCTTATTGCTTAGGAATATCGAAAAGGTTTTGTCATTATTATTCATATCATCTGAATCTATGAATATGTATTTTTTTTATAGCTATCAAGAAGTAAATTCAAACAAGAATACGATTATCTTCTTCAACGTTTTACACACTTTACAAAAGGTTTAAGTTTATCTTTTCACCAGCTCGTATTGAAGTTCCCAAAACTGTATTTCAGAGTTCAGTAAATCCAATGCAGAAATTATTAAGAATAATTAGTACTATATTGTTCTCTGATCTTTGTGTTGGATGTTGGGTTACCGGAAGCGTTCGCTCGTCGCACAGAATGTCAGGTTTGATATTAACCATGTGTGTAACCTTGTCATGTGTCGGCTGTGATATGAATATATGGAACATTGCTATGTCTGGTGAAAACCAGACATTACTAATATTTCTGTATTTCACATCATTGATCAAGGCGTTCGGCTCCAAATTAAAACACGACGTTCCTTATTTATCTCACATTTCAAAACACAGAAGGTCATAATTAATTTAACATGTAATTGCGATGGAAAGCTCAGTGTAACATAATGATAAAAAGAGTACCACTTCAAAGGAAACTGTTTATTACATAGTCAGTTATTGAACGACATACATAACATTAAATCTGGTTACCAAGAAAATGAACACTGTCACAGTTTAAATGTAAGAACAACAATCCAAAGATTTTCTGCCAACTAGTTATCATTGTCTGTTACAAATTAAAGGACTATTTTCGGGGAGCAAAGAGTAACAGTACTTCTCTAAGCCAATGAAAATCCCAAATGGTTCTCCTCAACGTGAGGTGTGGACGATGTTTTTTTTCAGGGCTACAACACGTTTTGTTTTCTGTCCAGTGAAACATCCGTATTAAAATCAGTCCTGATATAGCCCGGATTGTAGCAGAAGAGTTGTCTTCCCTTGTCAAAACTATAATGGCTGTTTGAATTTCTGCCCACTGCGAAATATATGCAAGAAACGTCTGGTTATGTGGCCATTACGAATACGTTTCTTGGCCTACTTGCACAAAGCGATCTTAGCGCTAAGATGATCATAACTCTCATACTTTAACATAGGCTTACGATAGTCTTAGCGCTAAGATCGCTTTGTGCAAATGGGCCCTGGATAGAAACAATTTTTATTCATGGCCTAACATTAGAAAGAAGATTTAACCAACAATGAGTCCTTGGGGCACGCACTGCAGTAACTTTTGACGCCACACCTGCTTGTCTGGACAGTGCTTCTCAAAGGCGTCACCGTATTGATCACAGTGGATGTACATGCGTACATTCGTTGGGTGGGGGTAGTAGAACAGATCCCCTTGCTTCATAGGATTTCGACATGGGTTAGGAACATTCTTGTCGAACGTGTTAGTGGTTGGATCAATCACGACATCTTTGAAAGTACAGGTGAGGTCTCTCTGGTCCCAGTATGTTCCCTTGTCACAGTCCTTGATGTAGCCGTAATGGGGCCAGTTGGAACAGTCTATGTATTTAGCAGGATTCGGAGGGTAAGGGAAGAACTGACCCTTCGTGACTGCGTTGCAAGGGCTTGTGCCAGGAGGGACGTCTGTCACACGGGATGTGGGTTTGATGGTGGGTGCGGGGGTGGTTGTTGGCGTCGTTGTTGGCGTCGTTGTTGGGGCTTGCGTGCTCGGCTCTCCGGGGATACAGTCCATGATGGTCTGGTCGTATACGTAATGGGGGTCACACTGGAAGACATAGACTATGCCGGTTGGCCCACAGATGAGGAACTTGGTCTGGTCGAATGGGTGAATCATATAGCCAGGTCTTCCAGGTGTACAGGGATTGGCGAAGTTGTCTGTCAAAAGAATAGCATCCATGGATTAGTTTCAATATATATGACGTACTGAGTAAACAGCTAGGTCAACAGCGATGGCTGTAACTACCTATTGTAAGACTGATTATGTGCCGCTGTGTGATAGACTGAAGTCTGAAGTTCTCCTCGATCTTTGCCATAGTCCTGATACTGATTGGAGAAGGATGGAGTTGAATCATTTGCCAAACACTGTAGAAATAATTTGGCGTCAGGTGGTACCGGAGAAAAAGGAGAGGATGTTCTGAAAGTATGTAATGTCAGTCCCTTCTTTTCAGTGAAAACGGGTATATTTGTGAAGCACTGGTAAAAAATCTATATTGTTTCTAGCAATAAATCAAGTACTCCTTTCCCCGAAACTTAAATGTATTTTCCTTTCAACGCTTGAAAATATATACATTTCACCATAAATTGTGAACTACTACTAGTACTACTACTACTACTACTACTACTACTACTAGTAAACACGAGCACACTTGAGTTGCAGACAAAAAAACCCATGATAACATTGCTTCTATACTACTTCAGGTACAACTACTTACAGGGGGGTTGTTGGTAATGGTACAGATGCTCGTATATGTTGGCCACAGAGCAGGCTGTAGTGACGTCATGCTCGATGCATGTAACGTTAACATCTGAAAAAACAATGTTGAAAATGGAAACCTTTTATGAAGTATGTAAATTAGAAGATGAATATTATGTGTTTTTTATTTGTGACTTTGTAAAATACAATTGTTATCTCTCATTTTCTGAATCGTTCTGGGGCGGTCGGGTAGCCTAGTGGTTAAAGCGTTCGCTCGTCACGCCGACGACCCGGGTTTGATTCCCGACATTGTTACAATGTGTGAAGCCCATTTCTGGTGTCCCCCGCCGTGATATTGCTGTAATAATTATTGCTAAAAGCGGCGTAAAACCATACTCACTCACTCTGACTCGTTCTCCATTAATGAACTCTCGCAGTTACGAGACAGACATGACGTCATCATAAGATCTGACGTAATCCACTCTATGATGCGATGACGTCATGAAACCATGTCAGCAGAACGTGGTTCTTTTTTTAATTGCACACGTTTTTCACACAGCGAAAAAAAGGCTAAACAAGTAAGTATTAATCTGCTTTGAAAAGTCCGAAAGATTTCCGGGATCCAAATCCACAAACAACATTTTACAGCCAATCTGATTGCATTGTACCACCCCATTCATTTTGCAATGGTTGCAAATCTAGAAATAATGTCTCAGAGATAAAGAATATAACTTTGTACTATTTGCGTTGTGAAACACCAATGCTGCATCCTAATGACACGATCCATATTGTCCATAAGACATAGTATCCATGTGTAAGTCTTCATTCTACTACTTTAGGTAGTCTAACTGTAGATTAGATACCTCTTATTTGAATTGGGACCCGAGAGATTTCATATTGTTAATGACCGCCTTACCGCGGAAAAACATATCCGAAAGCTCTTCTTTCCATAACCTGACCGATAGGCAATTTCTAGCTCCCATTGAAAATAATATATGCTTCGGAATATCGTTTAGCGGAACCCAGAATATTTTAAGAAAATATGGGGTTAACTTGAGACACAAGACCCGACGAATGGTGACTAAAAGAGTGTTTTGTTAAAGTCGGTGACATTAACACGGCTTGGCTGTTGGCGCGGAACTCAAGTACTCTGACGTCATGACTTTCACGTCACAATGCCTATGACGTCATAATCTTCACATGTACTTTGGAACTAATAATTGCAAGAGTCGCTTCATTTTCTCCAAGGATGATAGCTTGAAAATTACCAAGGATAATTGTGCTGGATGATTTGTTGCAGTGGTTAGGTATTATAGTATAGTATAGTATATAAATTATGGTTTGGGTATTTAAAGGAAAACATATATGCGGATACAACCAGTATTCATTGATCTATTAATTCGTCCTTTTAACTCTCTGACTATATTAGATTCGACCGATGCAAAATAACTCATCACTTTGACCAAGAGGTCGCACTTAATTTTCCATGTTTAGTGTGGAGGTAAACCAATGGTGTTTGCAATTTAATTGTTCCGAACTCTGATTCTATACCTGTATAACAAGGCGTTTGGTTTTGAATGAAATTTACAGCTTTAATATCAACGCTCAAAATCTTTAACGTGAAATCACATATGGGTCAGCTCTTAAAAATCATATTCCATAAACCGCCGTGAACATCCGGGTTGTAACTCGTCTTCAGCAACCATTGCTTTTCTAAAGAAGCGACTGAGGTAATTCGGTGGTCAGGCTCGCTGACTTCGTTGATGCATGTCATCGTATCCCAACTGCGTGGATCGATGCTCATGATGTCAATCACTGGATTGTCTAGCCAATACTCAATTATTTACAGACTGCCGTCATATAGATGGAATGTTGCTGAGTGTGGCGTGAAACAGCAAACAAACAAACAAGTAATTCCATGTCGAAACTACAGCTGTGGCTTATATAATTTATTCTACCTGTTCTTTTAGGAATTCGTGTAATTCAACCTACTTGGGTTGACTCTCTCAACGTTGCCGATCTTAATGGTGTAGTTGCCGGTGCAGCCATTCGGCGGCCCCGTAGGTGTGATGTTGAGGTACAGTGGCTTCAGCTCCTGGTCAATCAGAACCACAGACGCTGCACTAAGCACTGAATTGCTGAAAACGAAGGAGTTGTGTGAATGAATCTGAGCGGTTTATAATTTTCAAACTATTTTGACAATCGATCAATAGATCAATAATGTCTCATGAGAGAACGTGTGGAAGAAGAGTGTCATAACAATCACTTCAATTATGTTCTCATTTAGTAAATGAATAACTGTTTTGCTCTCAGTTCATTTGGGGGCATGGGTGGCCCAGTCGTCTAAGGCGCCGCGATTCGTTGTGCGAGTGGCGTCCCTTGGGCACACCAGAAACCTATGATTGTGGGTTCGAATCCCGTTTCGCCCCGATTATGTTTCTAGGTTTGTCAGCCAAATCCGTGCTCGTGGGTTTCACCGAAGTGGTAAACGTCTGAGACCTGCATCACTTCGGGCTGTTAAAAGCGGGGGGCTTCCGAAAAATCGGGATGTCAAATAATAGAGATACATGTATATGTTTTGTAAGTGAACTTTATGTTGGTTGTGTGTGTGTGTGTGTGTGTGTGTGTGTGTGTGTGTGTGTGTGTGTGTGTGTGTGTGTGTGTGTGTGTGTGTGTGTGTGAGAGAGATGTGTGGTGTGTGTGATGTGTGTGTGAGATGTGTGGTGTGTGTGTATGTGTGGTGAGTGTGTGATGTGTGTATTAGATGTGTGGTGCATGTGTGTGTGTGAGATATGTGTGGTTTGTGTGTGGGAGAGATGGGTGGTGTGTGATATGTGTGTGTGAGATGTGTGGTGTGTGTGTGTTGAGAGAAATGGGTGGTGTGTGTGTGAGATGTGTGGTGTGTGAGATGTGTGTTGTGTGTGATATTCGGGATGTCAAATAATAGAGATACATGTATATGTTTTGTAAGTGAACTTTATGTTGTGTGTGTGTGTGTGTATGTGTGTGTGTGTGTGTGTGTGTGTGTGTGTGTGTGTGTGTGTGTGTGTGTGTGTGTGTGTGTGTGTGTGTGTGTGTGTGTGTGTGTGTGTGTGTGTGTGTGTGTGTGTGTGTGTGCTGGCGTGTGTATAACTACTAACCTTGAACATTTACACAATGAAAAACCTGAAACTTTACCTGAAAAAGTCACTACCGGCGAGGTTAGGAGTTGGATTATTCAGCGATCCATAGATATCCACCATACCATCTGTAACGTCAATCTGAAACATCCCACAGGAGAATCACTACCACTCCGGCATCTCCATCCTCGCAGACAGGTCCAGCATTTGGGGACCAGAAGGTTGTGTTTCTACACCACCGCCCGCGCTGACAGGGTTTCACATAAATATTTCAAAGAGCGTCATGCGACTCTTGCTCGGAAGTTGTTTGATCAAGGTCACAAAACATTCAAGGCCTCAGTGAAGCTTTCAAAACGTTTTATGGTACACGTGTAGAGGACGTTTCAAAATTTGAGTGACAAAAATGATGTCCGATGCAAATCCCTAATTTGACTTGTACAATATTTCCCGTGTTTTGTCGGGTCAACAATTGTCTTGCCTTTGCATGTGTTTGTGACGGGTAGGGTAGCAGGATACGCTCACCTTTTCGCGAATACCTGGTATCATTACTACTTGATAGTGATTCATCAACACATGCTCCTGACATAGTCCGAATAGTACAATCGACTCTGCTTTATGCAGAGTTTTCTGTTGGCTATGGAAAGGCTTCTGTCGCTTTATTTATTTAAAAAATTCCTTTCTGGGCAGAGTCAACTTCAATTGGTACTTATGCTTCTGACCGTAACAGCAATACCAGTGAGTCTCGTCGATATGACGACGTACAGCCAAGTCACAATGAGTGCCTTGAAGTTGTACTCATTCCCGGCTACCATTGTGGCCATAGGATCCTCAATCAAGCCCCTCTGATTATGGATATAGGCTGTCTGTGATGAAGTCAAGAGGACCCGCCCTTTCAACACAGCCTGGCATGATATGAACGATCGTCATGTAATATGTATAAAAGACTCCAAGACCAGTACTGCGTAACTCATCCGCGGTCTAGTGGATAACGCGTTTACTCGGAGAGCGAAAGCTCGGTGGTTCAATCTCCTGCCGCGTCATGCCAAAAGACGTTAACCGATGGTACTTGATACAACCCTGCCCGCTGCTCGATATATAAGGTGGTAAAACAAGGACTGGTCGACTCGGAGTCAGGATACTTATATTAAACTGCGGCATAGAATTTCAGTGGACTAGACGGTCGGTTGTTTTAGTCTCAATTATTGAAACATGAAAAAAAATCATTAAAGAACTTGCCACAGTCAGGTTTACCCGAACAATGGCCCGCGGCCCGTATCTAGTCAGGTATATTCAGGCAAAGCAGTGATTGATGGAATGATCAGGTTCCACGGGTACGATGATACAAATATGTACGTCACAGAGCCTGACCATCCGATCAAATTTATTCAGCCCACACGACTAAATGTTAGACGAATTACAGGCGACTAGCCGTCCGTTACGACTGGCTTGAAGTACCGGGGACGAATCAGCTGTTACGACCAGTAGGAAGAGGTACCGGGAAATAGCCGTCCGTTACGACTGGCTTGAGGTACCGGGGACGAATCAGCTGTTACGACCAGTAGGAAGAGGTACCGGGAAATATTCGGCTGTTACGACTGGCTTGAGGTACCGGGGACGAATCAGCTGTTACGACCAGTATGAAGAGGTACCGGGAAATATTCGGCTGTTGCAATTGGCTTGAGGTACCGGGGACGAATCAGCTGTTACGACCAGTATGAGGAGGTACTCAGAAATAGTCTGCTGTTACGATTAAATGTAGGAAGGGCTACCGGACTAGTCGGCAGTTATGACTAACACGAGGTACCGGAGGAGGAAGTACATGTACGTCTCGTCTTTTACGACCAGAAAAGGTACGGGGGCTAATCGGCTTAAAAAACTAGTATGAGGTACGGGGACTAGTCGGTGGTTACGACTAGCATGAGGTACGGGGGCTAATCGGTGGTTATGACTAGCATGAGGTACGGGGACTAGTCGGTGGTTACGACTAGCATGAGGTACGGGGGCTAATCGGCTTTACAACTAGCATGAGGTACGGGGACTAGTCGGTGGTTATGACTAGCATGAGGCACGGGGACTAGTCGGTGGTTACGACTAGCATGAGGTACGGGGGCTATTCGGCTTTACAACTAGCATGAGGTACGGGGACTAGTCGGTGGTTACGACTAGCATGAGGTACGGGGGCTAGTCGGCTTTACAACTAGCATGAGGCACGGGGACTAGTCGGTGGTTATGACTAGCATGAGGTACGGGGACTAGTCGGTGGTTACGACTAGCATGAGGTACGGGGGCTAATCAGCTTTACAACTAGCATGAGGTACGGGGACTAGTCGGTGGTTATGACTAGCATGATGTACGGGGACTAGTCGGTGGTTACGACTAGTATGAGGTACAGGGACTAGTCGGTGGTTACGACTAGCACGAGGTACGGGGGCTAATCGGCTTAAAAACTAGCATGAGGTACGGGGACTAGTCGGTGGTTATGACTAGCATGAGGTACGGGGACTAGTCGGTGGTTACGACTAGCATGAGGTACGGGGGCTAATCGGCTTTACAACTAGCATGAGGTAAGGGGACTAGTCAGTGGTTACGGCTAGCATGAGGTACGGGGACTAATCGGCTATCATTACTGGTAACATGTACCGGGGACTAGTCGGCTATTACGACTAGCACGAGGTACGGGGACTAGTCGGTGGTTATGACTAGCATGAGGTACGGTGACTAGTCGGCTATTACGACTAGGATGAGGTACGGGGACCAATCGGCTATTACGACTAGCATGAGGTACGGGGCTAGTCGATTGTTACGAAGAGCATGAGGTACGGGGACCAATCGGCTATTACGACTAGCATGAGGTACGGGACTAGTCGATTGTTACGACTAGCATGAGGTACGGTGACAAATCGGCTATTACGACTAGCATGAGGTACGGGGACCAATCAGCTATTACGACTACAGTAAACTACGGTTATAACGAACTCAAAAGCACCAGTAGTGTTCGTTATATGCATATATTCAACGTCTATACAGCAAATGGCCGGGACCAAACATTAAGTTCGTAATATCCGTCAGTTCGTTATAAGCGTGTTCGTTATAAACGTAGTTTACTGTAGTAACATGTACCGTGGACTAGTCGGTGGTAACGACTAGAATGAGATACGGGACAAGTCGGCGGTTACGACCAACATGAGATACGGGACTAGTCGGCTATTACGACTAGTAACATGTACCGGGGACTAGTCATTGGTTACGACTAGCATGAGGTACGGGACTAGTCGGCGGTTACGACTAGAAACATGTACCGGGAACCTCTTCTGACCCGGAATCCCCACATGGTTCCACTTACCGTTACTTGTACCAGGGACCCGTTGGTAAAGATCTGGTACAGACCGCTGCTCGAGCAAGGATACTTATAGGTGCCTGGACTCAGAACTGCTGGTGCTGAAAATTAGAATTAACGAAATAAATTTATTTTGGCATTGTAATTTGAAAATGAGTTTGTCTTTTCAAATTTTGTGACACAAAACAAAAATATGCGTTAAACTGTGTGTCTTTCGGCTATGCCCAAACATAATAGCAAACGCAAGGTTCTCTATCATGAATTGGACATTGATTGAGATTACATAGAGAACTTTAAGGTGAGGCGAAATGGGGTTTAACATCGAGTTCAATATTATTGCACTTACATGGCGGCGTGGTGCAACTGTGTGGGTGTAGCTTAAGTACAAAGAATTTGTCAGGACATTTCGTGTTCTTTACCGCGAAGTTGAAAGAAACCATCGAGAGACACTAAAAGACTGGAAGATATAAAGTAGCACGTGACCACAAACTGTCCCATGGCTACCTTGAACACCCTTTTCTGTATATCTAATATTTTAAGTACGGTTTGCAGAGGTACACTGTACAGGACTTCTGCCTCTAGTTTTACAAAAATAGATAGTTGTTTGCTTTTAGAGGAAAAAAACCCAACAACTTCTTTTTCACTGATTGAAAAATGTGTTGTGTCTGACAGAAACCCAGGTTCTCCCCCAGAATAATGGTTGGTTTCTAGAACTTGTATTAATCGGTTTCTAATGTGTGAAGAAGTGCACACAAACTTCATTTGGCCGAATTTCTGTTACCTTAGGTATTCAAGATGGCAATCTGTATCTTGGCCTGCTGCTATTCTGACTGCGATTTATGCAGTGTTGTGGGTACGTGACCATATGTATTTCGTCTTTGTACAGACACAGACAAGTATCAGTCGTGGTACAGACAAACTATCAGCCAATTGTTTTTGAGGACGCAAATACCCCAAAACGGTTCATGATTTGTGTTGCTGATGGTTACAGTGCAGATCTATTTTCATAAAAGGAACCATCTGTCCGACATAATCCTGAGGGTATTTATAACGTGTTTATGTTTTCATCAGCTGTAAAATATTATCCTTTACGAGAATGTGGAAAAACCAAAAGGAAAAACAGAGAACAAGTAATTGATTGGAATTAAATCAATCGTAACGATTAAGTCTTACCTAAACAGGACACCTGCTGAATTTGGCCAACAAGAGCACCAAGGTCGGAGTAGCCTTTCAGCTCTATCACATGGGTACAGTAGGGCTTGTTAGCAACATTTCTCAGTTCCTGGCTGTCAATGCCGTCGCCTACACCAATGGCGAAAATGGTGATTCCTTTGCTGCGTACGCCCAAAGCTGCTGAAATGGTTTTCGTCGGGTCACTAGATTGGCCATCCGTCAGAAGGATTATCACTTTAGACGCCCCGTCTCTGGATCCCATTGCTGGCGTGAAGAGGTGTTCAGAAGCGTAGTTCAGAGCTAGATTGGTATCTGTTTCCCCACTGTCCATAACGATGCCATCAATGGCTTTCTGGAGAGCAGCTTTGTTGCTGTATTGCCTGAAGTCAAACTGGGATTTGAAGCCGGTGCTGAACGTCACGAAAGCAACACGGACATCATCTGCGCCAATTTGAAAGTTGTCGACGACTTCATGTGCAAACTTTTTGGCACTTTCGAAATCCTCAGGAGACTGACTAGTCGAGGCATCAACCAGGAAAGCGAGATCAAGGTTAGTTCTTGCACAGACTGGAATAAATAAAGAGTAATTAGTAATTAGTAATTAGTAATGAAATAACTAACCATTATTACTAATGTAGATATGAAGTCATTTCGTTAACTTTCTTGTGAACACTTGACTTGCCTTTGCATGTGTTTATGACAGGCGCAACCGGTGGGGCAAGGTATGCGAACTTTATCATCACTATTTGATTGTGATTCATAAACGCTTTCTCATGATTAAGTCGGAATCGTACAATGAACTCTGCTTTTAGTAGACTTTCTTAGGATTCTGGATTATCTAGAAAGTGGAAGAGGGTTCGTCTGATGTCTTTGAAGAGTTGTTTCCCTTGGTCGTAAAAGGATCCGCTGATTTGAATATGATCCTTGATCTGTCACCATAGATTCGTCCTTTCTGGTATACCTCACACATTAAGCTGGCACGCCGTGATATAATGGCGGCTTCTCACCGAATTCACACAATCACTTGCATCAAGACGACACTTGACGGAGATTGGATTTGTTAATGCTGCCTCCAACAAGACAGTATTGCTAGTTTTAATTTAACCGCCTAGGTAAATCCTAACTGACTTCATACATTAGACCCGTGAAAATCCGGGTTAGAATAGGTGTTAAGCAACCCAGGCTAGCTGCATTGGTTGATGCATGTCATCGTATCTCAATTGCGTGCTCAATGCTCATGATGTCAATTACAGGATTGTCTGGTCCAGCCTCGATTATTTACAGACCGCCGTTAGAAAGCTGGAATATTGCTGAGTGCGGCGTTAAACAACAAGCAAATAAAACAAAATCATACATACGTGATAACATGACATATTGTGTATACTCATGTTACAATATATAAATACTCAAAATTACAAATTATTTTGGGTCAAAATCAAATCGTAGCAAAAGCAAATTATTACCGATATCAAAACTTTTAGAGCCTTTGTAAAACAGGTTTGCAGCATGAGGATCAACGAAGAAGTATTTCCCATAGAAAGAGCCTTGCTTCTCCACACCCTGTGGGAGGGGTTCGCTAATGGTAGACAGGTAGAGAGCAGCAGCGAGCCCGGAGTACAGAGGCTTTCTGAGATCTGACCACTGAACCGTGCTCCAGTCGATGGCAAACTGCGAGCTGACGTCCGAGAACAGGGTGCCAGTGTTCTTGATCATGTTGAACTTGTCCTGGTCGATCTGGGAGTTATCGGAAATAATGCAAATACTCAAACAATATTATATCTAAAAAATCATCTACACCTTGCAGAATCAAAGTATATTTCCTTGGTTAATTTTGTTCTTATTAAAAATAAATATTAATAGTGCCATCCTTAAACGAAACTTAATTTTTTTCCACAATATGGATGCTGTTCGTTTTCGTGTAAAGTTTCGTGTGAGAAGAGTATGTAACATGATACAAACTATAAGGATTGAGCGAGTTACGTGGGTTTAACGCCGCTTTGAACAATATTCCAGTCATATCTGAACGTGTCAGATTACTGTCAGAGGAAATCCCGAAGTACTGCAGGTTCACTTTGGTGAAACCCACGAGCACGGGTATGGTGCTGACAAACCTAGAAACATAAACGGGGCGAACCGGAATTCGAACCCACAATCATAGGTTCCTGGCGTGCCCAGTGGACGCAACTCTGCACAGCAAATTGTGGCACCTTAGACAACCCGTGTCCCCAAAATACAAAGGAAGGTACTCTACCTGCCATATGCCTCCATCGTAGCCTGGTCTGTAGGTCTTGGCGTCTTTGCCATCTTGTGATGCCACAAAGGCCAGGCGTCTGAGGAACAGCTTGTCATCTTGGAACAGACACGACTCTCGGACTCTATTGACCACTGCTTGCACCACTTCAGGCCCATATGAACCTGGAACTAGAGTCTGATCCTGTGTTTGGGCTTGCATAAGACCCAACAGCACGATCGAGATGAATAAGCGAAACATCTTTCCTCCCAAGCTGTCCCGACTCAGTATCTGGTCTACACTCAGGTATTAACTAACTGAGCATGTACGACCGTTCTGGAGAAACTCCACCTGACAAAGATGAAAATTGGGGATGTAGCCCTATATAAGGTTGGCTACCTTTCAATGATGAGGCCGACAAACATGGAATGATAACCTCTGAGTTTGAACAAGAGGGTATGGTAGGGTCATCATATGAATAGCCATGAGGACATAAGATGGTCACCTGGGGGCACAGGGAAAATACCTACGGAGCCTAGAAGCAAAGCTTGCTGTCGTTAAGTAAAGAGGGTGTTTGACATATATCTGGGAAGGGTACTTCTCCAACATGACTCCCCGACGTTCATATGTTCTGATATGACGTATTCAAATGAGTTAGGATTTCCGAAACCACCTACTTCTGACACGATGTCCAACCCATTTGATTAAAAATCTTTGGACTTCCGTATAGCACGCCGCCTGAAAGAACATTTAGCTGAAATCGTGTCATTCCTGTGTCATTACAGATTATCATATTTACGTTTGTCATGGCTCTGACACTGAAACATTGACAGTGTACGCCTGGATCAAAGTGTTATTACTACATCCCTCAGAAATAGCACTACGACGAGTTGGGTGAAGTTGTTATTTAAAATGCAGGCTTGGTAGGAATATGTTACAGATTCATCCTTGAATAAATAAAATAGGACAGCGAGAGACAGGAAACAGTTTGTGTGAGTGTGTGAATAGATCGAGTGGTGAGAGTCGGTGACCTGGTTCATTGTGTCTCATCGTTCCCCGACGGCTTGGTAATCAATCACTGGATTGTCTGCTCGAGACTCGATTATTTACAGGCCGCCGTCATAAAAGTGGAACATTTCTGAATGCGGCGTTAAACCAAAAACAAACAAACGAACAAATAAATATAGCTGTGCAGCTTTAATTACCAAACAAACAAATATGTTATTTAATCCTGCTCCAAAAACGGAGAGTTTCATACAAAAATCCTGACTCATTATAGGACGAAAGGAAGGGAGTAACTCTATTTTACTGAAAACTTTGGTATTTCTGTTACTTGCGCTTGTAAATGAATCTTGTTGCTTAACCAAAATGAAAACCAATAGGCGTCCACTGATATCACCATTATAATCCATACCACAGCACACATGATATGGTTTCACGATCTTTAAGTGGTTTGTTGGATTGATTGATTTGTTGTTTAACGCCGCACTCAGCAATATTCCAGCTATATGACGTCTGTACACAATCGAGTCTGGACAAGACAATCCAGTGATTGACATCATGGGCATCGGTCCTCGCAATTGGGATACGATGACATGCATCAACCAAGTCAGCGAGCCTGACCACCCGATCCTGTCAGTCGCCTCTTACGACAAGCATAGTCGCCTTTTACAGCAAGCATGGGATGCTGAAGACCTATTCTACCCCGGGTCTTCACCGGTATAGCAACAAAGAAGACAGACTGAATGTGGATTTAAACTTTTTCCGTACATATGTAACTACCTTTATCATTGAAATGATCCCTGGTAAGGTACGAGCGTCTGAACCGAAATGGGGGGCACGGGTGGCCCAGTCGCCTTAGGCGCCGCGATTCGCTGTGCAGAACTGTGTCCCTTGGGCACGTCCCTTGGTTTTGTCAGCACCATACCCGTGCTCGTGGGTTTCACCGAAGAGGTAAACATCTGAGACCTGCATCACTTCGGGCTTTCCTCCCACTTTAAGCTGACAAGCCGCGATATAACTGGAATACAGTTAAAAGCGGTGTTAAACCCAACTCACTCACTCACTGAACCGCAATATTATTGAGAAGACTAAAGAAGTTGAATTCTATTTGTTAAATCTGGCTTCACCTCACAAAACAAACCCCTATACATTCACGTATTCTCAGCTCCATGAGAAGATCAAATTAACAACCTCTTTAGGCGCAATGGTATTTGTCTAGTCACCGGACAACGTGTGTAACCGGACGTGTTGCTGGAAAACCATCTTGGTATTACATAAATGTCGACATACCTTAGTTTTGAGTGGAAATAATCATTCGATAGAAAAGGCGCCTTCATGTCAGGTTTAATATTTGACTGATATGCCGTCAAATTTACAAACAGGCTGAAACTGTAACACAAAAACAAGCTTCTGTTCGATAAATGATCAAAGTGCATTTAGATACGTGTGAAGTAAAGTGTGAAAAGTAAAGTCGAACGTGAAGTCGAGAGTGAAGTATGAGGTCAAGTTTGTAGTTCAGGATGAGGTCATGTTTAAAGCCCTGAGTGAACTTGGGTGTAAAGTCAAATGCGACGTCAAGGGGGAAGTTTGAAGTCAAGTTTGTAGTTCTGTATGAGGTCAAGTGTAAACTCTCGGGTGAACTTGGGTGTAAAGTCAAACTGGAGTCAAGTTTGTTGTTCAGGATGAGGTCAAGTGTAAACTCTCGAGTGAACATGGGTGTTAAGTGAAACTGGAGTCAAATTTGTTGTTCAGGATGAGGTCAAGTTTAAAGTCTCGAGTGAACATGGGTGTAAAGTCAAATGCGAAGTCAAGAGTGAAGTTTGAAGTCAAGTTTGTAGTTCTGTATGACGTCAAGTGTAAACTCTCGGGTGAACTTGGGTGTAAAGTCAAACTGAAGTAAAATTTGTTGTTCAGGATGAGGTCAGGTTTAAAGTCTCGAGTGAACATGGGTGTTAAGTGAAACTGGAGTCAAATTTGTTGCTCAGGATGAGGTCAAGTTTAAAGTCTCGAGTGAACTTGGGTGAGTTCGTGTATCGGTGTGTGAATGTGGGTTTGAGTGAGATCTTGTTAGTGTGAATGCGTGTGTGTGAGTGAGTGAGATCCTCTGTGTGTGAATATGTGTGAGTGAGTTTGAGTGAGATAATGTATGG
This sequence comes from Haliotis cracherodii, assembly GCF_022045235.1. NCBI lineage: Eukaryota > Metazoa > Mollusca > Gastropoda > Lepetellida > Haliotidae > Haliotis > Haliotis cracherodii. Next base: position 17,000,649 of record NW_027266268.1, read on the forward strand.
GTGTGTGAGTTTCAGTGAGATCCTCTGTGTATGAATGTGTGTTTGTGTGAATGTGTGAGTGAGCTTGAGTGAGATCCTCTGTGTATGAATGTGTGTGAGTGAGTCTGAGTGAGTTCCCATATGTGTGTGTGTGTGTGTGTGTGTGTGTGTGTGTGTGTGTGTGTGTGTGTGTGTGTGTGTGTGTGTGTGTGTGTGTGTGTGTGTGTGTGTGTGTGTGTGTGAGTCTGGGTGAATTCCTGTATGGGTGTGTGATTGTGAGTTTGAGGGAGATCTTGTGTGTGTGTGTGTGTGTGTGTGTGTGTGTATGTGAATGCGTGTGTGTCTGTGAATGCGTGTGTGTGTGTGAATGCGTGTGTGTGAGTAAGATCCTCTGTGTATGAATGTATGTGTGTGTGAGTCTGAGTGAGTTCATGTATGGGTGTGTGAATGTGAGTTTGAGGGAGATCTTGTGTGTGTGAATGTGTTTGTGTGTGTGTGAATTCGGGTTTATGTAAGATCCTCTGTGTGAGTGAGTTTGAGTGAGATCGTGTGTCGGTGTGTGAATGTTAGTTTGAGTGAGATCCTTGGTATATGAATGTGTGTATGTGTGTGTGAGAGAGAGAGTAAGTTTTTGTGGGATCGTCTGTGTGTGAATATGTGTGAGTGAGAGAGTTCCTGTATGGGTGTGTGAATGGGTGTTTCACTTAGATCTTGTTAGTGGGAATCTGTGTTAGTAAGTTTGGGTGAAATCCTCTGTGTGCGTGAGAGTGAGTTCGACTGAGATCATGTGTGTGAATGTGTGTGTGTGAGAGAGAAACAGAGAGTTTGAGGGAGATCTTTCATGTTTTAATGTGTGTGTGAATTTGTTTTTGCATTAGTATGTGTGTGTAGGTGCGTGCGTGCGTGCGTGCTTGCGTGTTTGCGTGTATGAATATAAGTTGATTAGTAAGTAATGGCGTGAACATGTGTGGGAGTGTATGTACGTTTTGTGAGTGAGGTGAAGTGTTATGCCTTAGTTAGGAACGCAATACACCTAAAATAGTTACAGTTCATCTAAAACACATTTTATCACGCCTCAAATAGTTACAGCTCACTTCAAACACATGGCTAACTTTAATTACAGTGTCATCACGACTCAATAGTTGCAGTGTACGTATAAATACGTGTAATCTAAACTCAAAAGTTACAGTTCGTCTTAAATACGTGTAACAACGAATGAATAGTTACAGTTCACCTCAAACACGTGTACGACTCAACAGTTACAGTTCTCTTAAACACGTTTCATCACGTCCCAAAGGTTAGAGTCCACTTTAAACACGTGCTATCATATTTGAATAGTTCTAGCATTGCCGAAACGCTTACACAGGCGATGGTTGTGGCTTGTCCCGGAATGGACACAAGTTATCACGAAGCAAGTGAGTGAGTGAGTTGGGTTTTACGCCGCTTTTAACACTATTCCAGTTATATCACGGCGTGTCAGCTTTATGTGGGAGGAAAGCCCGAAGTGATACAGGTCTCAGACGTTTACCACTTCGGTGAAACCCACGAGCACGGGTATGTTGCTGACAAACCTAGAAACATAATTCGGGCGAATCGGGATTCGAACCCACAATAATAGGTTTCTGGCGTGCCCAAGGGACGCAACTCTGCACAGCGAATCGCGGCGCCTTAGACGACTCGGCCACCCGTGCCCCCATCACGAAGCTATAGTATGTCTCACTGTATCACAATGCCATGCGCAATACGATCATTTATCATAGAAGTATTTTTCATACAAAATGGACATTTTCACCTTCTCATGTGCAATGCTTTCCTTGCTATGTACACCCACGTACTCCTCCTTAACATAGCGTCAGTACCAGCTCCTGCAGGCATGATAATAAAACAGGGATCGGCCCAGTCCTCTCGGCAGGTCAGCTGATAATACGAAACTGCCCGACCTATTGACATAGAGGGTTGGGACACATCAAGCAAGCATCTATATTTCCGTCTGTCTTCATCTCTGCCAAACCCAGTAGCATCAAAGTTAAATTAGATCTCGTGTGGTTTCGAGTGAGGGTGTTCCTGGACACTCCATTTACAATGAGATGGACACAAGGCTACGCCTTACTCAGCAATATTTCATCTCTATGACTATCTATATAATCAAATCTGGACCAAACAATCCAGTGATAATAAGTATGCTGGGCGTCCCAAGTTATTTTGTTTTCTCCTTGACTGAATCTTCATTGATGGAAGTTGAGGGACGTCCAAACCTAGGGGCATCATCAAGGCTTGTTCTCCCAGCCTTAAACATAGCTGCCCAACGTTTAACAGTGGAATAGCTAGGGCACTTATCCCCATACACTTGTGACATGCGGTCATGAAATTTGTGGGGTGTACTCAGCTCTAAAGTGAAAAAAACTTGATGACTGCTCGGTTGTCGTTCTTTACCATTTCTGTGTCCATTTGGACCCCTATCACGTTCAATTGGCTGTCACTAATATACATACAGTAGCATCGAAGTAAAATTACGCGAGATCTCGTATATTTTCGAATGTTGGTATTCCTGGACACTCTATTTATAATAAGGTGGACACAAGGGTATCTTTAGAAAGCTTGTTAAACGCAAAACACATATTAGATGGCGAACATGGTATATGTATGGGCTAAAGCTCTATCGGGTGACGTTAATTTAACGGCAGTTTTGTTTACGTATTAGTAGTTTCAAGCCTCACTTTAATCCAGCTGTATGACGACAGCCTGTATATAATGAAATCTGGAGCAAACGATCCACTGATTATAAGAATGCTGGGCGTCCCAAGCCGGCTGGGTACAATGACGCGAAATCAAAGTCACCGAGCCCCATGCATGAAGTCGCCTCGTGAGCCTTGAGACGGTTGCTGGGGAGGACTTCTGACAGGGAATCCCCACACGTATGATAAGCAGTAGACCATACGAGTCAGCAGAAAATGATAGGTAGTCGACGAAGTAAACACAAGTTGTTAGCTAGTAGACAGTGATATGTAGTAGACAGTGATAGGTAGTATTCAGTTGGGTATAATAGGCAGTAGACAGTGTTAGGTAGTAGACAATGATGGACAGTAGACAGTGATAGGGAGTAGACAATGACAGGCAGTAGACAGTGATAGGTAGTAGACAGTGAAAGGCAGTAGACAGTGATAGGCAGTAGAGAGTGATATGCAATAGACAGTGATATATGGTAGACAGTAAAAGACAGTAGACAACGATAGGGGGTAGATAGTTATAGGTAGTAGACAGTGATAGGCAGTAGAGAGTGATAGACAGTAGACAGTAATAGGAAGTAGACAGTGATAGGCAGTAGAGAGTGATAGACAGTAGACAGTAATAGGTAGTAGACAGTGATAGGCAGTAGAGAGTGATAGACAGTAGACAGTAGTAGTTAGTAGACAGTGATAGGCAGTAGACGGCGATAGGTAGTAGACAGTGTTAGGCAGCAGACAGTGATAGGCAGTAGACAGTGATAGGTAGTAGACAGTGATAGGCAGTAGACAGTGATAGGTAGTAGACAGTGATAGGCAGCAGAGAGTGATAGACAGTAGACAGTAATAGGTAGTAGACTGTGATAGGCAGTAGACAGTGATAGGTAGTAGACAGTGATAGGCAGCAGACAGTGATAGGCAGTAGGCAGTGATAGGTAGTAGACAGTGATAGGCAGTAGACAGTGATAGGTAGTAGACAGTGATGGGCAGCAGACAGTGATAGGCAGTAGACAGCCATACGCAGCAGACAGTGATAGGCAGTAGACAGTGATAGGCACCAGACAGTGATAGGTAGTAGACAGTAATAGGTAGTAGACAGTGATAGGCAGTAGACAGTGCTAGGTAGTAGACAATGATAGGCAGTAGACAGTGATAGGTAGTAGACAGTGATAGGCAGCAGACAGTGATAGGCAGTAGACAGTGATAGGCAGCAGACTGTGATAGGCAGTAGACAGTAATAGGTAGTAAACAGTGATAGGCAGTAGACAGTGATAGGTAGTAGACAGTGATAGGCAGTAGACAGTGATAGGTAGTAGACAGTGATAGGCAGCAGACAGTGATAGGCAGTAGACAGTGATAGGCAGCAGACAGTGATAGGCATGATATAAAGATATGCAGTAGGCACATGAGAGGCGGATAACCAGTGAGTGTTCCATCCTGACAGGAATTGTTTTTATACAGAGGTATCAATGACAACTCTTGCATTAATGAAGTATGTGCATATCGATTATGATCACTGTTCGTAGCGGCGTAAATCCAACTTTTCCTTCTCAAACTTTCTCGTCTGCATTAATGGTTACTTGAGACAGGACACCAAGCAGTTTATGTTCTATAAAGGGAGGTAACTTTTGCAGAGTTATTTGTTAAGGAAAAACTTGACCCCGTATCCCCTCTCAAAATGTTATCTTTTTATGCATCCTCGCTTAATTCTTTTAATTATATATATTTTTAGGGTGACTACACCGGAAGTCTCACCTGTGTTAGACCAGTTCCGTACCAATCAACCAAGCAGACACACATTGAACAGAGTGACAGGCTACAACCAGACCAACATGTTACCTTCTACCCACGACATGTACACGGGTTCCGGCAAAGTGAAATGTGGATTTACACTGAAACACTTTCGTTCAGTTTTTTAATTGAACTTTGCTCACAATACTCGTTGACCCGACCCTGCTGAGCTTAAAGACAAGACGTCTATTAAAGGTCAATTCTGGCCCACTTGAAATAGCATATATTAAAGTTAATATAATTGAATTAAATAAGAAATATTGTTATGAAATTATCGGACAGTTCATATCAATTGTAACAACCTTTTTTGGTAAGCTTTGCACTTAAAGAACAGTCTAAATGAGTGTTCTGATGTCCTCCGCCGCGATATTGCTGGAATATTGCTGAAAGAGGCGTAAAAACCTTACTCACTCACTCTAAATGAGTGAAGGCCGCCACCGTGGTTTAGCGGTAGAGCGTCCGCCCGCAGAGCGGAAGGTCGGGGGTTCGATCCCCGGTCGTGTCACACCAAAAGACGGTAAAAGATGGTACTTGTTGTTTCGCTTGCTGGCGCTCGACATAAAGGGGCTAAAACAAGGACTGATCGGCTCGGAGTCAGTACACTGTGTATTATTTGGGTATTTATATTAGACTGCGGTATGTGGTATGGCATCTCAGTGGAACAGCACTATAGAATCTGCATTACCTCAGAAACACGTAAAGTCAATTATTTTCTCGCTGTTTCGATTTGTTCTCGTTATTATATGTATTTTTCGTTATTTCAAGCTTATCTCAAACATTCGAATTTTCGAGTTTTTGAAATAAACTTGAAATAACAAGAAAACATTAGAATTTACGAGAATTTAAGTGACACCATTAGGCTTTCGTACTCCACGTCTACCATAAACTTTTTGAAATCCATGGTCACATTTCAACATCAGAAACAAATACGTACTGAAAACCGCTAACACCAACATTTTTGCCACACAACAATACCAAAAAAATTGTAATACGCCCAAAAGATGCAAGTGTTGAAATGAATAAAGCGTAATGCGAATCCCATGAACACATTTGATAACCTCCACACCGATTTCTAAACGTTTTCTAAAAATAATACAGATCTAGTTTGTGTCCCTCTTATTCTCACAACCTCTTCTTTATCGAATAAAATCGCAAATAATTTTTCAATGTCACAAAGAAAAGACTCAGTGTTAAGTTTCCAAGAACCTGTATGTGTTTGAAGATTTTATTGAACCGGGTGACACATTCGTAGCGCTCTGGTTGAGAATGGAATATGAAGGAACGACGGAGAAGACTCTGCGTACATATCCACCGGGACTGACACGCTATCTGTTTGTAATTAGAGTGACCCGTTGTTACCTATATGTCTGCCCTATGGTCTGATGTAAAAAAAACCATACAATTTCAACAACAATTCATCGGATCCGAGTGGTCTAACCTATCTAAACCATGGTCAACATTCATTCAAAAAAGCCTAGCCTGCAGCTTACAAATCCAACCAAAAGGGCAAAAGGTTTTGGCAATAAATAGAAAATGTTTTATGGCATCTACAATTACCCCAAATTCACACAAATAACTATCCATTACACGTATCTGATTGAGGTATACCTAACACGGAATACTTGAATGCAGTATGTTAAATTGGAATTGTGTGTATTTACTTTTCAGTAGTATTCCTCCAAGTATTGTCTATATATACTGATCTTCACTATGCAATCGGTGTACAACATGTATAAGATCGAGTATTTGAAAGGCATTTAGAAGTGATTCACATAAGGAAGAGAATTTATGGATGTCAACTTCTTTATTATGAGGAACACAACGTTTCAGAGTATATGCTTACTCCTTCATCAGGTGGATGAATGCCATGAGGCAGGGTGCATATATATGTACATGTAAGGACAACAAAATTAATAAGATAATAAAAGGTGGAAACTAACTAACTAACTCATAATAAAAAAGTTGACATCCATATATTATCTTCCTTGGGATTGTACGAATATTTCGATTTGGCAGGAGATTATTTATTTTTACTCCTTAAACTTCAAGGCGAAATTTAACTTTTTCAGGAAGAACAACGTCCTTAACTAAACCAGCAGCTTTCCCTACTGCACTGTCATACACATTTGATTTCCTGGTTGTACTATTTATACCATATTGTAATGGCCCCGTCACACTACGGCGTTTTAGAGTAACTGGTACCGAGCGTGTAAAAGACGGTACGACGTCAAACGTCGAGCTTTCATCGAAAGACCATGAATTTGGCGTATCCATAGCGAAAACATAGCGAGTTCACCGTATATGTAACGCATGTCTAACGTATAAGTAGCGTATCACTGACTTATACATAAATTATGACAGCAGGTAAAGCGTATTGCCTGCGTGTGTCTGGCGTGTTCAACGTATGCCCAGCGTATGAGTAACGTGTTACTAGCGCGCTCAGCGTAGGGGAAAGGTGCCTTACACGGGCCCCGTGGTAGTATAACTAGTAGTCTACACCCATTCATCAAATTACCACGAAAAGCGAGTGCAGTCTAGATATGTAAAAGGTTCATGCGTTCCCATACGCCGAAAATTTTGTGCATGCACAAATATTTTTTAAGTCTCGGCGTACTACAACGTATACCAGCGTGTTTTTAAAGTATACACCTTACACCTAACTTATCCATAGCGTGTTTCAGCTTTGTCTGCGTTTTGGCAAACATTCCCATACGTCGCCATACGTTACTGCTAAACGTGTGACAGGGCCATTAATTCCACAAGAATTCTTCCATGTCGTCATGGCAGAAGACTACATTCGTTAGCCTTCGCGAACAACATGGGTTTGAATCCCGCTTGGAACTCACTTTCATCGTGAAATTGTTGTGTCATGATAAATGATAGGGAAAAACGTAGATCCTGCCAAGTTGAATTTAACTGTATTTCTTGTAAGTTAAACTACGGTTATAAACATGCGACATTAATGTAAATTCAGCTGACTATTTAACATACATTACCCGTGAAGATCCGGCTTAAGATTGATCTTCAACAACCTATGCTTGTCGTAAGAGGCGACTGACGGGATCGAATGGTCTGACTTGGTTGACACATGTCATCGTATTCCTGTTGCGTAGATCGATGCTCATGGTGTCAATCTCTGGATTGTCTGGTCCAGACACGATTTGCTGAGTGCGGCGTTAAACAACAAACAAACAAACAAACCTGAGAGGTCCAGCTTAGAATAGTCCTAAACTCTCCATCGCTTGTCGTTAGAGGGATCTAACCTGGATCGGATCGAAAGGAACGATGAGGTGCGCGTCATCGTTCCCTAACTAGACGTTGCTCATGATATCAACCTTTGAATTGTTTTGTCCAGATTCGATTATTTACAGGCCTCTATGATAAAGCTCGGAGATCTTAAACAAATCTTAGGGCAAAGTGCTTAATACATATCGATGACTTTGTCTTTACTCTCACAACAATCGTCCAGTGTTAAAAACAAGAAGGCGTTTTACATAATAATGTGATAAGACACAATACTGCCATGCAGTTAGTAACCTTTAATTCCATACACAAATTATGATACATCATCAGTATATTATATTTATATATTCGTCAACACAATCATCTCGTCCCATCACATATCTAACATTGTATCAGTCGTAATGCTCTCAATCACTTGGTTTACGGATCCAAACAACTCACAAATAATGGATGAAATTAGAAATTGCGTGATTTGATTTTCTTAAATTCCAATCCTGAGAAAAATTTTAGTTATTCGATACTGTAAGGGAAGTAACTCTTTAACGATTATTAATAGTAAAAAAAATACGCTTCATGTTTTTTTTTTAATACACCGACCAACAATATTTCTAAGAAAAGACAAAGCACTTCTTAAGAGCGCTGTTTTCGTTTTTGAGCTTTTTATATTTTGGACCACCATCACCATAGTTTACTGAAACAAAATCCGTAAACCAAATAATAAATTAAGAAGTCTTAAGATCAGCCCTATGTCCAGAACATGATATTGACATCTGTTTCACCTCGTTCCATAGATTATCGTCTAGATACTCGGCGGCCGCTCACACGTGTCCTGCACTGGTACAAACACCAGGCCAGACTGGCACTTCTTGAGGAACCCCTCCCCCCAAGCATCACACTGGATGTAGGAGTTCTTGTCGAACGGGTGGGGGAAGAACCCTGGGGTGCCAGTCATGCAAGGGTTAGGCAGAGACGTGATTGCTTTACCCATTTCATCCGTGAGGTACTCATTTTCACATTGCACGCTCGCCTGTCGCCAGATCTTCATCGCTGGACACGATTCCAGATTGGAAGCATTAGGCATACCGGTGCAGTGGATGAATTTGTGGGGGTCGGGGATGTACGGATGGAAGTACAGACCTTGAGATATGGTCTCCCCAGAGCAAGGGTTGGATGAAGACGGCAATGTTGCTGTTGAGGATGGGGTTGAAGGTGATGCTGCTGGAAGCGTCATGAAGGGTGCACCGGATGTTAGCGTGGGAGGAGTGCTTGGTCGGGGAGATGTTGGAAGTTCGCACTCTGTTAGTACTGCATTAAAGACTTCTCCGAGAGGACAAAGGACAAGGTAGCTCTGCCCGTGGTTGTCACAGAGGATGAACTTGTCCTTGTCCGTCGGGTGAGGGAATCTCTGAATTGGCAGAGGGACTGGTAGGCGAATACTGCACGGGCTGTTAGGGATTGCGCCATGTTCTGAAACATTATTAGTTTATGTTTTGTACGCTGAAGCAATATTCTAGTGGTTGATGTCATGAGCAACGACCAAGGCCACTGTGGAAACATGACACCGTTTAGTCATCATTTGTCAGCTGAGATTTTCTTCGGAGACTGGATATTTTTACAGGTCTCGGATTCTATCAAACACATAAATTGTCCTAGATAATTGCAAGGTGCAGTTTTGAAGTAAAAATGATTTAAGCTCATAGTTTTCGTTAAATAATATATCAAAGCAAACATCCGCCCCCCCCCCCCCCCCCCCCCCCCTTCCTCACTCTGGAATATCAAAGGGTAGGTCTCTTAGTAAAGCTTTCCAAAACTATTATGGTAGACTTGTGAAGGACATTTCCACAGCATTGATACCTTTCCGTGAACATCTGATATTATCCTCATTAGATAGTGGACACTTGCTTATGGTGTGTTCGGTGTTTTGCCAGACATTTCTTATGATCATGGACAGGGTGATGTCGCTCGTAGTTAGTGTCCCCGGGTATATATTAAGCTGTTCTAAACAGTAATCGCCCGGAAGACAGAGGTTTTCGGACTAACAAGGTGTCTCAAGACAGGCTTTTCCGATCAGTATCATTACCTGGGACAATTAAGGACGCAAACTGACTCGCCAGCAAATCTTCAATGCGGCAGTTTCTCTGAAGTCCGTTCTCCATACAGACAAGTTGTACATCTGAAAGGAGAATATCCAAATAGTCAGTTAGGTAAATGTATATATTTTCACGGGTTTCGGTCAGTTTCCAGTTGATTTTTCAGATGTATATGTTATTTTAATGTTGCTTATGCACCAGACGTAATATTGCTATAGTTGGTGTCAATCCATATTCACTTATTCTTTAAATCAACCCATACTCAACAATTCCATACTCCACTCACTCACTCATCCATACACCTCACTCACCGTCAACTACCAAGCCAAAAATCCCACCAAAACCAACCATCCCTCCTATTCGACCTACCCACCCAATCAATCAGTCCACCCTTTCAACCGACAGCACCCAAGCCCCACCCCACCCAACCCAATTAATCATCCCACCCCAACAATCAGCCTACATAATCAGCCAACCCAACCAATCAATCAATCTACCAAACAACGACTCACCTAATCAACCGACGTACCCAATCATTCAGTCCACCTAACCAACCAAACCATTTAATCAATCAACCTACTAAACAGCAGACCACCCAATCAACCGACGCATCCAGTCAATCAGTCCACCTAACCAACCAACCCACCCAATCAATCAATCAGTCCACCTAACCAACCAACTGGCCAACCCACCGAATCAATCTACCAACCAACAGACCCATCCAATCAACCGACGCATCCAATCAATCAGTCCACCTAACCAACCAACTGGCCAACCCACCGAATCAATCTACCAACCAACAGACCCACCAAATCAACCGACGCATCCAATCAATCAGTCCCCCTAATCAACCAACCCACCCAATCAATCAGTCCACCTAACCAACCAACTGGCCAACCCACCGAATCAATCTACCAACCAACAGACCCATCCAATCAACCGACGCATCCAATCAATCAGTCCCCTAACCAACCCACCCAATCGATCAATCAGTCCACCTAAAGAACCAACTGGCCAACCCACCGAATCAATCTACCAACCAACAGACCCACCCAATCAATCAATCAACACACCTAACCTACCTACCAAACTAATCATCCCCACTCACTACTAACCCCCACAGCTCTCCACCACTGCTTTGCCAGCAGCCCCGGGAAGGTCGTTATATCCTGAGAGTTTCTGGAGGTGCACCAGACCAGACGCTGTCCCTTGAATGATGGGATCTTTAGCCGCTTCTCCGACCGCAACCACAACGACCCTCACGCCTTCGTTTTGGATTAAATGAGCTTCTCGCAGAAGCTCCACCGCATTCTGTGCCGGACTTCCAGTCACGACCACAAGAACCTTACTCGAATGTTGCCTTTCTCCATTAATGGGCTGCAACGCCTCTTCCCGAATATACTTCAGAGCCATTGCTAAGTTGGACTTGTTCCCGTAGAGGGCTTGGATGCGGATGGCGCGTTGAAGTGACTCCTGTGTATTGAAGGTGTTGAGCCAGAATCTGTTGGAGGCCTTGTCTGCATATGTCACTAAGCCTATCTGGGCAGCATCTGCGCCGATCTTGAACTGACTGGCAAATCTTGAGGCGAATTCTTTCATATTTTGGAAGTCACTTTCTGATTTATTCTTTGACGAATCGAGTAGAAGGATTATATCAGGGTTTTTATCCTGGCATTCTGTAAAAAAAGAATACATGACTTTTTTCACTGCGTTTAGTTGTCCTCTGGCATAGTGTAATCATTGTTACGTGAGCATATATAACTCCCCCTATACGACAACTCAGGCACTCACCTTAACGAACTCAATAGGACACGATTCATTTGATCCAAATGGCAATGACGTTATTATTTGAATTACTTTCGGTGACGCAGTTGGGTTACGATGACATGGACCGACTGATACCTTTAGACGCCTCTTACGATAAACATGGTTTGCTGAAGATCAATTCTAACACGGATCCTCACGGGGCCGTTTAGGTATTAGGATGTGGATTTAATAAGCAATATTCGACAAAAAGGAGTGAGTGAGTGAGTATGGTTTTACGCCGCTTTTAGCAATATTCCAGCAATATCACGGCGTGGAAGCCAGATATGGGCTTCACACATTGTACCCATGTCGGGAATCGAACCCGGGTCTTCGGCGTGACGAGCGAAGCTTTAACCACTAGGCTACCCGACCGCCCCTCGACAAAAAGGACTTCGCCACATCTGGACCTTCTTCAGCTTTCCCGTTAGTAGCCTCTTACGACAAGCATGACTTGTCGAAAGTTCAATTCTAACTCGGTTCTTCACGGGGGTCCGGTTAGGTATTTGAATTGGGATTGTAATAAGCAATATTCGACATATTGGACTTCGACACATCCGGATCTACTCGAGCGGATTACTATTCAATGTCGTCCTCACCTGTCCTCTTTGAAACAGAAGGATCCACGGTGATCTTAATGTCTCCATAACAAGACGCAAGATGGCGGTGTTCCGTGTTGACAGCCAGGGTCAAAGGTCTCTGATCTCGGATGAAGATGGAGACGGACTGTGTAGGTGTAACAGTGTGGTTGACGTCATTTAGATCTTTGCTTGGTTGAGTACTAACGTAGCTGCCAAAGACTTCTGCCGTTCCGTTTGTCACATGTACCTGCAAATTAAGTGAAAAATGAGATTATTAACCAAGTATTTCTGTGCAATAAATATATACGAGAAACAATATTTAAGTGAACCCCCAAATTATTCAGAAAAGATATGTAAAGAAATGACATTGTAGAATTCAATCTTCATAGTAACGTCAATATCTGGTAATGCCCCATCGATTCAAGCCCATGTTCTGGGCATACTGGACATCATACGCTGGGTTCTCTTCCGTTGGTTGGTTGGTTTATTGTTTAACGACGCACTCACCAATATTCCAGCTATATGATGGCGGTCTGTAAATAATCGAGTCTGGACCAGACAATCCAGTGATTAATATCATCAGCATCGACCCACGCGATTGGGATCGATGACATGCATCAACCAAGTCAGCGAGCCTGACCACCCGATCCCGTGAGTCGACTTTTACGGCAAGCATTGGTTGCTGAAGACCTATTTTACCCCGGAATCTTCACGGGTCTCTTCGGTAGTATTCTTTGCCATTCTTCTCGTAAGGCCTGTCAAAGCTGTTGCAAATTTTGGCAACGCTGAGGTCGGTTGAGAACCCTTCCGCCCAGAACACCCAACGGAATTCAATCGGTGACATGTCTGGATATTCTTCTGGCCAAGGCATTGTTGTGACACCTTGCTGTCTCCGGAAGTCGACTGTAAGACGAGCTCTGTGAGAACGTGAGTTATGATCCTGGAACTCGTCCTCATCATGACCTACGCCCTGGGCAAAGAGGGTGATCACTGGACGTTCAATTTGGTCCACATAACATTGACCGGTCATGTTCCCTTGCCCGATCATCATTCCAAACACGTTGTCTACCATCTGTAAAGCGTAAACAGTACCTCGATTCATCAGAAAACATGGTGTATCTCAAATGCCGCCGTTGACGACCTCCAAACTGCTGTGCTCACTGTTGTCTGAAGCGTCTGTGTGCCACAATTCGACGCCTTCCTCAGAAAGGACGTCTTGATTTCAGATCAGCAATTGTGAACCTTTTTTCGTATCGTTGACGTCGGATTCCTGTGGCAGCCCTGACGTTCTGGTGCAGAAATAAATCTGTTTCTCAAGCGTACATGTCGATCCTGCCCACCCGTTTCGCCGATTTCGTTCCAGCAGTCGGGATATGACACTTTAAGATTCCTTCGTTGTATCCGATCGATGAATCATTTGGTTGTGACGTTTATTGGTTTGTTGTTTTACCCCGCAGTCAGCAAAATTCCAGCCTTATGACGGCGGTCTGTAAATAATCGAGTCTGGACTAGACAATCCAGTGATTGACATCATGAGCATCGATCCACGCAATTGGGATCGATGACATGCATCACCCAAGTCAGCGAGCCTGACCACCCGATCCCGTTAGTCTCCTTTTACGGCAAGCATGGGTTGCTGAAGACCTATTCTACCCCAGATCTTCACGGGTCCCATGTGGTTGTGACGTTTATTGGTAATCATATTTGTTATTATTGTAAGTAACCAGAATGTACCCATGTCGGGAATCGAACCCGGGTCTTCGGCGTGACGAGCAAACGCCTTAACCACCAGGCTACCCGACCGCCCCTTATGTATGTATGTATGTATGTATGTATGTATGTATGTATGTATGTATGTATGTATGTGTGTATGTGTGTGTGTGTGTATGTGTGTGTGTGTGTGTGTGTGTGTATGTATGTATGTAGGTGTGTATGTATGTATGTATGTGTGTATGTGTGTGTGTGTGTGTGTGTGTGTGTGTATGGGTGTATGTATGTATGTATGTATGTATGTAGGTGTGTACATGTATTTAAACCAGAATAAAACGAACTTCAACGGAGTTCACTCGTACAACGCCGAAGTTTTCAAATATAATATCAATACAATATCAAGTTGACAATTTGGTATTGTATCCAAAACGATTATCCTCGTACTTACCTTCACTGTAGCCCCAACCGAGCTGCTTTGTACTCGAACTAACACATTCGAGCCACAGGGGTATTTGTATTCACCAGGTTGTAGCCCAACCGCCACTGCAACATCCAAAACATGACTGTTTGTAATACATTCCATCCTCTTCATCTACAGGGCTCGCATCCCCCTGGTTCCATTCCCGTGGTTCTTAGACCGCCTCCGTGGTCTAGTGGTAGAGCGTCCGCCCGGAGAGCGGAAGGTCCGGGGTTCGATCCCCGGCCGCGTCATACCAAAAGACGTTAAAAGATGGAACTTGTTGTTACCCTGTTTGGCGCTCAGCATTAGGGGCTAAAACAAGGACTGGTCGGCTCGGAGTCAGTATACTGTGTCTGAGTGGGGTATTCATGTTAAACTGCGACATGGTATCTCAGTGTGCTAGCACTATAAATCGACATCAGTTCGGACTAGTTCGGACCCCCCCCCCCCCCCCCCCCCCCCCCCCCCCACACACACACACACACACGTACATGCACGTCGCTATAAATGTTGTTTAATCAAGGTTCCAGGATTCAGTTGGCACGGCTGGCTCAGTCGTATAAGGCACCGCAATTCGCTGTCCAGAGTTGCGTCCCTTGGGTACCCCCAAAACCTATGAGTGTGGGTTCGAATCCCTGTTCACCCCGATTATGTTTCTTGGTTTGACATATACGTGATCATGGGTTTCACCAAAGTGGTAAACATCTGAGACCTGCATCACTTCGGGCTTTCCTCCCACATTAAGCTGACACGCCGTGATATAACTGGAATACTGTTAAAAGCGGCGTTAACGTCACGCATTCACTTTTTCTGTTCGTATGAAAGGACATTGAAATACTGTAAAATATGCATAAGACAACAGAACACAGAGAACCTCACCTCTGCACGATGTTCGGGCGACATATGGGTGCAAGGCCTCGAGTCTTCTAAAGTCAGCCACGGTGTAGGTGTGGGCACAGGCAGGTGCACTGGCAATCTGGCCCAGGGCGGCACTATTGAGCCCCGTCCCCACAGTGTATATAGACACGCCCTGGTTCTTCAGTTTAATTGATGCCAAGATACCCTCATAAGACATCTGCATTGGAGTGCTAGAAAACAGAATGATTGTCTTGGCAGCGTTAGTTCGAGAACCTTTGTTTGACATGAAGACTCCTGACGCCAACTGGAGAGCCTTGGGTAAATTGGCTGTCCCTTGGTTGATGGTCAAGGCGCTGATGGCGTTTAACAGGCTCTGCTTGGTCGAATAGGAGCCCAACGGGATGTCCACTTTGGGGTCAGCGCCGTAACTCTCCACTGCAATCTGGGCGTGGTCATGGTCAATGTGAAGAGATTGGATGTAATTCTTCATAAACGTGGTGATATGACTCGAGTCAAACACGGCGTTCGGGGTCGTGTCGATGAGGAAGAGAAGATCTACTTGCTCGTCCTTGTGGCAACCTGCACAACAAATCATACTATTTTAGACCCGTGAAGATTCCGGGGTAGAATAGGTCTTCAGCAACCCATGATTGCTGTAAAAGGTGACTATGCTTGTCGTAAAAGGCGACTAACGGGATCGGGTGGTCAGGCTCGCTGACTTGGTTGATTCATGTCATCGATCACAATCGCGTGGATCGATGCTCATGATATCAATCACTGGATTGTCTGGTCCAGACTCGATTATTTACAGACCGCCGTCATATAGCTGGAATATTGCTGGGTGCGGCGTTAAACAACAAACAAACCAACCATAATATTTCAGGCGTTAAACAAAACTCACTCATACAGCACAGGCGGCTTCCACACCATCCTCTATGTCCCCAGGGCTCGCATTTCGGTAAAAGTACACAAACCCCTGGTTTGGAAGTTTTTTCGGCCATCGATCAGGCATTTGTTTGTTTGTTTGTTTGTGTGTGTGTGTGTGTGTGTGTGTGTGTGTGTGTGTGTGTGTGTGTGTGTGTGTGGTTTGTTGTTTTACGCCGCACTCAGCAATATTCCATCTATATGACGGCGGTCTGTAAATATTCGAGTCTGGACCAGACAATCCAGTGATTGACATCATGAGCTTGTTGTTGTTGTTGTTTGTTGCTTAACGCCGCACTCAGCAATATTCCAGCTATATGACGGCGGTCTGTAAATAATCGAGTCTGGACCAGACAATCCAGTGATTAATATCATGAGCATCGATCCACGCGATTGGGATGGATGACATGCATCAACCAAGTCAGCGAGCCTGGCCACCCGATCCTGTTAGTTGCCTTTTACGACTAGCATAGTCGCCTTTTTACGGCAAGCATTGGTTGCTGAAGACCTATTCTATCATGAGCAATTGGGATACGATGACATGCATCAACCACCCGATCCCGTTTGTCGCCTCTTGCCACAAGCATAGTCGCCTCTAACGGTAAGCACGGGCTACTGAAGACCTATTCTTCCGCGGATCGTCACGGGTTGCTTCTCTGCTCAGGAATAGGGCTTCAATTAACATTTTATACTTTGGTACAGAACTTACAATGTTACATGCATCACTAAGAGCTTTAATTTTCCTCCAACATTCAGCTGACCTACCGTAATACTGGTCAAAGGGGTACTAAATTAAACTCAATTTTCTTGACATTCTTGGAAATTCAAGCATTCATTAAAAAAACAACAACGTCAATGCTTTAGCGTTATTTCCGTGTAAGCAGCTGCAGGTACAACACGAATATGGAAATACAGTAAACTACGGTTATAACGAACACGCTTATAATGAACTGATGGATATAACGAACTTACTTTTTGGTCCCGACTATTTGCTGTAGTTATGCTGTATACATGCTTATAACGAACTACGGTTATAACGAACTAAAATTATTAGTCCCTTTAGTTCGTTATAACCGTAGTTTACTGTAGTTAAAATTTCGGCTAATATATTTTTATATCAGAATAAATGATCAATTGCTTTGTTCCTACCTAAATCAAGTTCTTTCGAAAGGGGGACGAATGTTCCGTCTGTTCCTGTGGGTTTGTAGTGAGATTTCCAATACTGTTCTTGTTCATCGATGGCGGACGGGATAAGCCAAGGCGCTCCTTTGCCCAGGAGATACATGGCAGCCGCGAGGCCGGAATACAGAGGTTTGCGGAGGTCAGACCAGGTCACGTTGGACCAATCAATGCCAAGCTTGTTTGTGACCGTTGCATAAAATGACTTTCCCAACTTGGTCTTTGTTTCATTGAACATTGTTTCGTCAACCTGAAATAACGAAAGCATAATGCCTACATTCACAATGTATGTAATATTAAAGGTCCTGTTGGGTAGCCTAGTAGTTAAAGAGTTTGCTCGTGAGGCACAGGAGCCGAGATCGATTCCATCACGGGATCGGTGTGTGAAACTCATTTTGGTGTCTCCGTGATGATTGTGTTGTTTAATTGTTGTTTTACGCCGCACTCAGCAATATTTTAGCTATATGACAGCGGTCTGTAAATAATCGAGTCTGGACCAGACACTCCAATGATTGACGTCATGAGCATCGATCTACGCAATTTGGACACGATGACATGCATCAACCAAGTCATCGCGCCTGGCCACCCGATCCCGTTAGTCGCCTCTTGTGTAACAAACGATTGACCCATACAAGATTCCAGTCAGAATTTCTTAATTTTTTATATCAACTGAATTGAAAATCCTTACTTTACGAATGTTCTGATAAAAATTGATCATACTGCAAAACTTATTTAATTAACGTGGTATCCATTTCGCAAAACTGAATTCCACGATTTGGAAATTTGGGATTGAGAAAAAAATGATGCTTATCAAGAAAGGTATTCATACACAATCCCATTTAACAAACGTGTCCAAATAATGTCTCTGACTTGTCACAGCGAAACAATTTGATCAATTGACTCGAGTCTTTACGGATCCGGGGGCACGGGTGGCCCAGTCGTCTAAGGCGCCGCGATTCGCTGTGCAGATGTGCGTCCCTTGGGCACGCCAGAAACCTATGATTGTTGGTTCGAATCCCGGTTCGCCCCGATTATGTATTTAGGTTTGTCAGCACCATACCTGTATGGAGAACATATATATGTACCTGTAAGAACAACAAGAGTAATAAGTAATCATATTACTAAGTAATCATATTACTCTTGTTCTTACAGGTACATGGGGGCATGGGTGGCCCAGTCGTCTAAGGCGCCGCGATTCGCTGTGCAGAGTTGCGTCCCTTGGGCACGCCAGAAACCTATGATTGTGGGTTCGAATCCCGGTTCGACCCGATTATGTTTCTAGGTTTGTCAGCACCATATCCGTGCTCGTGGGTTTCACCGAAGTGGTAAACGTCTGAGACCTGCATCACTTTGGGCTTTCCTCCCACATTAAGCTGACACGCCACGATATAACTGGAATACTGTTAAAAGCGGCGTTAAACCCAACTCACTCACTCACTCACTCTTACAGGTACATATATATGTTCTTTGCCTCATAGCATATATTCACCTGACGAAGGAATACACATATACTCCGCTTGTCACGATATGGCTGAAATATTGCCGATGTGACGTTAAATATTAACTCACTCACTCACATAAAAACTCCGAAACGTTGTGTTCCTCATTATAGAGAAGTTGACATCCATAAATTCTCTTCCTTATGTGTATCACTTCAAAATGCCTTTCAGAGACTTATGACAATATAAGTACACATATTATCATCCTTATTAACCTACCTGCCATATCCCCCCGTTATACCCATCACGGTATGTTTTAGAGCTGGCGCCATCTTTGGACTCGACGTAGGCAATTCGTCTCAGAAACAGCTTATCATCGGGGAAAATGCATGCGTCTCGCAGAGCACTCATCACGCCCTCGACGACATCAGACCCATACGTACCATTCTCGCGGGTCCGATCTCTCTGAGACCTTACAACTGCAAAAAATACAAAAAATAACCCTATTCCGAATTTCATATTTAACATATTCCTCGAATGGTTCAAGTTGAAATACGAGTCCCTGCGTCTTCTGGTTGATGCCTCTATCACGATCTATGTTGTACCGTTTCACGCCCCACAGTGCACAATGTGAATGACAACTCTTCCTTGTTATCAGTTTAAAATCAGTGTTTGAACTTGTCCAGCTGAGTATTCACCTTCTTCAGAACAACAGAGCTTTTAAAGTTCTTTGTATCCGGCTTGCCAGGTATGGTGTTCTGCCTTGGAATAAACTGACATGAACTGCAGTCAGTGTTCCTGGCAACGACAACTGTCTTTGGCACGGCGCCCTTTTGGGGTCCGTCTCCGGGTGCATTCCTGTTCGCTGAAATCACATACTTCTTGTATATCGCCCCATAAAGAGGTCAACCTATTTATTTACACGGCAAATATTATAGATAGATGCATATGGTCACAGTGAAGCATATCGTTTTAGCATAGATATGGAATCACTTTTAACAATGCAGCTGGTATAAAAGGCCATTGTATATTAATTCTTAGATTTACCAGCTACACCTGTGAATATCCCGGTTAGAATTGGTCTTCAGGCCAATGCTTGTCGTGATAGGTGACAAACGGGATCTCATATCGTATCCCACTTGCGTCGATCGAGACCCGTGAATATCCTAGGTAGAATAGGTCTTCAGCAACCCATGCTTGCCGTAAAAGGTGACTATGCTTGTCGTAAAAAGGCGACTAACGGGATCGGGTGGTCAGGCTCGCTGACTTGGTTGATGCATATCATCGATCCCAATTGCACGGGTCGATGCTCATGATATTAATCACCGGGGTGTCTGGTCCAGACTAGATTATTTACAGACCGCCGTCATATAGTTGGAATATTGCTGAGTGCGGCGTAAAACAACAAACCAACCAACCAAGCGTAGATCGATGCTCATATTGTCAATCGCTGGATTGTCTGGTCCAGAGTCGATTTACAGTAGACTACGGTTATAACGAACTCAAAGGGGCCACTAATTTTAGTTCGCAATAACCGTAGTTCGTTATAAGCATATATACAGCATATATACAACATATAGTCTTGGACTAAAAAATAAGTCATATCAGTCAGTTCATTAAAAGCGTGTTAGTTATAAACGAAGTTTACTGTATTTACAGCTGGAATTGTTGTGTGGGGCGTTAAACAATAAATTAACAAACAAACAAACACTACCAATCATCCCGTCTATCATAATTGTATTGTCCTCAAATACCTAAAAGAAAAGAACATCATTATATGTGTCGTCTTCTTTCTTTACCTGATGACATACTGCATACACATCGTCCTACAAAACATTTATACTTCATGTTTATCTCATCCATCGACAGTTAAGGTTATTTGTTTGTTTGTTTGTTTGTTGTTTAACGCTTCACTCAGCAATATTCCAGCTATATGCCGGCGGTCTGTTCACAGGTGATCAGATTGTTTGAGATTTTCTTGTAACATGTAATTGCCTCCCGTCTCACATTTTAAAAACTTTTTTAATGAAAATCTAAAAAATAAGTTCTTATCGCCTAAATGAATACGTTTTATCATGTGCCACTGGTGTGAGCTGTACGTCAGCCACAGTGTAATTTATCAAGATTTGTCAACACCTACCGGTTGTCCTGCGCTCTTACAAGGCTGGAAACTTGCTGAATTCAATCGGCTTGAATCGTATCATTGTATAAACATTGTTTGGCATTACTACCGTTTACATTCGCAATGTTAGGGCGATTTAAAATTCTGTTGTTATCGCGGTTATCGGGGTAACGGGTAAAACAGTATAACGCAGTATTAAGATTAGTATTCTTGTACAGTACATTTAATTTGATTTTTATTTTATTTTATTTAAATTCAGTGCAAAATATTAGATCTGCTTGATCTTATTGAACAATGATGAAGTAAGACGAGTTCTATGGATGAACAACTTCTTTATTACAATTAGTACAATTGCACTAATTGTAATAAAGAAGTTGTTCATCCATAGAACTCGTCTTACTTCATCACTCCAACTTCTAAATGCCACTGAAAGAAGTTGAACAATGATGTTTACTTTGTCAGAAGAACCGAAATCTAATCTAGTTTACTTTTGAGATGAACGGCATTGATCAAAGATAAAACCGTTGCCGTTGCAACGAAAGTTGAGTAGTGAGTGAGTTGTGTTTATCGCCGCTTTTAACAGTATTCCAGTCATATCACTGCGTGTCAGCTTAATGTGGGAGGAAAGCCCCAAGTGATGCAGGTCTCAGACGTTTACCACTAAGGTGAAACCCACGAGCACAGGTATGGTGCTGACAAACCTAGAAATATATTCGGGCCGAACCGGGATTCGAACCCACAATCCTAGGTTTCTGGCGTGCCCAAGGGACGCAACTCTGCCTTAGACGACTGGGCCACCCGTGCCCCCGTCAGATAGAAAAAAAGGCAGTCTACAGATTCATCATTGTCATAAAGAATATGGAGGCTGTAGACAAGGCGAAACTGGCAGCACCACCTAAACAGAAACGTGTCTGTGTGGAACTGTAAACTCGCATCAAACGCCTAAAATTCCAGCTACACAGGAAACAAATGCACCAATGCAGTACCTGGACACCATTGATCATCTGCTTAAACTTGGTTAGAGAGACAACCAATAGACAATTATAATATGCAAAATGGCTTAAAGTAGCAGTTGTTTGTCACTGTATATTATTATTTAATATAATAAAACTTGAAACTTGAAACGTAATTATACAGACGTTTTAAACAATCTGGTGTTGTGTTGTTCTGCCTGAGTCACTGTAATCTAACACCAGTGTGGTCAGCCGTGCAGTCATCCCTATCCTATATTGTTTAAGGTGTGTGACAAATGGCGTGTGTAACTAATGGAAGGAGGTCTGGAAGGAGGTTAGGTCTACTAATGCCTACAGTGACAAATGCCTACAGTGACTAATGCCTACAAAAGTTGTTGTTTTAGTGTGCACACTGTTTCACGCACCCCTGCACTCAAGTGGTCTACTCTACTTAGTGTTCACTAATGCCTACACTATAAACACAGACTAATTAATGCCTTAGAAATGTTACTGGGATTGTGAAAATATTTGACCTTTGTATAAATTTATTTTCTTAGATGGTTTTGTACTTTGATAACCGGAGCAGGAAATATGGATTTTCTGTAAAATGAGAGTAGAAGAATAATGTTTAAAAGTAATTGATGATAAACTTTGAGAAGGAAATTTTCCAGTATAAAATATAGTTATCGAAGATTGGCATGGCCGTGTGCGACATACGCTTGCAGTCGGAAAGCGCACGTTAAATCTCCAATATAAGTAAGTAAGTAAGATTGGCATGTGTGACGGATCCTCAGATCCGACCTCCAAACACACGGGTTTCGGAGTCCATACCACACAACCAACTAAAACCACACAATCCTTCCGACTCCCAAATAACCAATCAATATTCACGGCAGAACTAATGGGCATGGTCTCAGCCCTCCACAATCAAGAATCCAAAAACCACCAAAAAATCCTAATACTTACTGACTCCCTAAGTGGACTACAAGCCCTACAAAACAAAAATACCAAAAACCGACCTAAATTAATAAATCAAATACTTAAAAGCTCCAACGACCTAACTAAGGCAGGCAAACAAATAACCTTCTTGTGGATACCCGCCCACGTAGGAATATACGGTAATGAAAACGCCGATAAAGCAGCTAAACTATCCCTCAAAATCCCAGAAATAAGCTTAAACTTACCCATCTCAAAATCAGAAATTAAAAGTGTGAACAAACAAAAAATCACAAAAAAATGGCATAACCTATATCTAAACTCAAATAGCCAAATCAAAAGAGTGCTCAGCAAACCACTAACCAAACCAAAAATTCTCCATCCATCAAAAAAAATCGACAGAGTAATCACTAAACTCCAAACAGGACACACCAACCTAAATAACCACCTAAAGAAATTTAAAAAACACACTACAGGTAACTGCCCACACTGCAAACAACCAGAAACCCCAGAACACGCACTCATCCACTGCACACACTACCTAACACATCGAACCGCATTACAAACCACCCTCAATCTAAACAAGGCTCTCACTCTCGAAGCAATACTAAACCCACAAAATAAACTAGAAAACTTCAAGGCCTTAGGCGTATTCTTAATCAAAACGGAACTAATAAAACGCATCTAAAACCATAATAACCTACCAAATCAAAATCAAATAAACAAACAATCATCCACCATACCCAGCTCCCTTAGTTCTCCTCCCCAACCCCATCGACATCTATTCCAAATATCAAAATTCCCAAATTCTATATAAGCAACCCCTAAAGCCCCCTCTTGGGTTGCACAGACCACCCTCGCCCCTTTCGGAAACACATTAAATGGCCTGGCCGGGCCCGTGTGCGAAGTACGCATCAGTCGGAAAGCGCGCGTTAAATCTCCAAAGTAAGTAAGTAAGTAAGTAAGTAAGATTGGCATGTTAGAGATCTAGACATGGCAAACCCGAAGAAGGTCCAGTATCATATGTCACAAAAAGGTGGTCAGCAAGTCCTACATGTATTAGATGGCTACAGGTACAGACTCAACATCCGTAGGCTAACATGTGTGCAGGATATGTGTGTTTTAGACTGTAGGCATTTGTCACTGTAGGCATTAGTGGACTCCTCCTGGAAGGATACCCAATAATCAACAAGTAAACAGCGTTATCACTATCTTCCGCAGAGGCACGTTAGAATTTTGTTTGTTCATATAATAATGAATATAAACTCTAAAAAAGAGTCCAATAAAGCCTTAAGAACAAATAGGCACTTGGGCCGCTTCATGTGATCTTAAAATGATTACATGTGAAATTAACACACAAAAGGTCCCTTCTCTGTAAGAAACTAATTATGTCTTGACAAGTATCTCTTAGATAAGCATGCAAACTTCCGTTCAAGTAACTTCAGTAGTTTCTGATAAAACTTGTCCCAATTGCACACACTACGCACCAAGTAAAACAACATGGATCAAGGGCCGTAATAATTTACGGCAAAAATTTTCGAACTCAATCTTGACAAGTATCTCTTAGATACGCATACAAACTTTCATTCAAGTAACTTGAATTGGTTGATGTATGTCATCGATCCCAATTGCGTGGGTCGATGTGCATGATATCAATCACTGGTTCACCGCCGTCACATAGCTGGAATTTTGCTGAGTGCGGCGCAAAAACCAACCAACCAACCAACCAACCAACCAACCAACCAACCAACCAGCTTCAGTAGTTTCTGATAAAACGTGCCCCAATTTCACGGAGTATGCACTAAGTTGAAAAGCACGGAGCAAGGGTCGTAACTCTGTCAAAAGTGAATTGACGTATACGAGACCAATTTTCGAACTCATTTGAGATCTTGTCCAGTAACATCAGTGTGTAAAATTTCATTTCTCTGACGTAAATAGTTTTTAAGAATTTATGTCTACTTGGACGGGCGGACGGACTGACGAACTCTGTTCCAAAATCCCCAGCACCACTTCGTGGCGGTAGATTAAAACCAGCATCACATCCCCACAATGACCACATCGACATCCCAACAACGACCCCATCAACATCCACACTATGACCACATCAACATCCCCACAAAGACCTCATCAACATCCACACAATGACCGCATCAACATCCCCACAATGACCACATCAACATCCACACAATGACCACATCAACATCCACACAATGACCACATCAACATCCCCACAATGACCACATCAACATCCACACAATGACCGCATCAACATCCACACAGCACCGTGGATAACTGAGTGCGCCAGCGTGGGTTAAAAAGGTCCACAGTACCAACTGGGTGAAATGTTTCGATACATTTGGTTTTCTTTCTAACATAACTTTGTCACTGCTGTGTACAATACACTATCCTAAGAACTGCAATCCACTAGTGTGTATTGCAAGGTTCCTAGACATGTCTATGACAAATTATGTATCTTTATTAATCCTGAACACAACACACAGAGTATGCAAATATTGCACCAGGAAGATGCTTCACAAAAGGCTAATGCCTTTCACTGGCTCTTAACAGTTTCTAGGAATTGTATTTCTCGGTGAGACAGTTTAAACACGATCACGTTAAGTTATGTAACTTTTATGTAGGCATAGCTGTCGGCGTGGCGAGAGTACTATGCACGAGACACACAATTCAACAAGTCAGACACACACAAACACGTTGAGTATGATGTTTGGCCAACACAAAGATCTCTGTCTGTCTTATCTGAGCAAACAACCTAAGAGTCTGGGTTGTACAGGACTACTTAGCCCCATGTTGGTATCTGGATGTGACAAACAACATGTCTACAGAAAACTAGGGGTGGCAGATGGGGCTATAGAGACTCCATAATGCCGGAGTAGTGCGAACATTTAGTGGAATGATAACTGTTTGTCTCTCTTTCTCTCTGGCTCACTCTCTCTCTCTTACTCTCATTCGTTCCGCTTCCATTAAGATGTTATCACAATGCACATATAAGAAACATATAATTATTCATATGTTTAAAAGTAATATACTATATAAAATCAAATTATAATATTTTAAGTAATAAATTCAAGTAATAATGCATATAAAAATAACTACATAACTAATACACTATAGAATGTGTAGATGCGCCATGGAAAATGACAAATACAATTCTTTGGAATAGGCCCGTATACAGCCTCAGACGTATCCAGGCCAACAAATCTGACCTTGTCCTTTTTGATGAATCCCATGAAAACATTTGTACCATTGAATTCTCTCTCCCTTTGACAATAATGTGATAGACAAGATTCAGGAACAACATGGCAAATATGCGGACCTCGCTTTCGAAATGTCACGTTGTTCTATAGTGGCAGCGAGAGGCAATACACCATGTATATATCTATTCCAGCCCCACCTGGCAGCCAGTGTAAGGACTTCAAACCAGGTGAGGTGAGGTTAAGTGGGGTTTAACGTCGCGACGTGCATGTACGTGTATGTGTGTGTGGCTGCTTGTACTAGTCCGGACTGATGCCGATTTATAGTGCTAGCTCACTGCATGCCGCAGTGTAACATGAATACCCCACTGAGATACAGTATACTGACACCGAGCCGACCAGTCCTTGTTTAAGCCCCTTAATGCCGAGCGCCAGACAGGGTAACAACAAGTACCATCTTCTAACGTCTTTTGGGATCGAACCCCGGACCTTCTGCTCTCCGGGCGGACGCTCTACCATTAGACCACGGAGGCGGTCTCAAACCAGGAGTAATATGAGGTCGTTTATTACAGCCATGGGTGTGTAAAGGTAAACGTCCATACTTTAGTTTAGACAAGTATCTGAGTGGGTGCTTTGGGCTTATCGCTGCTTTAAACAGTAATCCAGTTATATCACGGCGTGTAAGAGGAAAGCCCGAAGTGATGCGGGTCTGAGACGTTTACCACTTTGGTCAAACCCACGGGTATGGTGCTGCCAAACCTTTAAACATAATCGGGGCGAATGGGGATTTGAACCCACAAGTATCGGTTTCTGGCGTACAAACGGGACGCAACCCTGCACAAAGAATTGTATGGCCTTAAACGACTGAGCCACCCCTGCTCCCGGAGATTACAGGAGCTAATAGATCGCAGATAAGATTCCGTATAAAGATATTTTAATGGACCTTACACGCCCACTCGCAGGTTCACCCAGTGCACGACATTACATACCCAAATCGGAGGACACCAACAACGCCAACGTTTGTTTATAGCAGTTTATGACGTTAATGGATATACAGTGGTGTATCATCGTGCTGTTTATAACATACACACACCCAGTGTCTATACGCCATCATGTGCTAAGTGGTTTCACAGTAATCCTTATTTTCATTTTAGTTTTATCTCATTTCATAATAACGGCGAAAAAATATAACGTCTGGCTACCCGGCAACGTATGTATAGTGTGGTGTAAGTTGTCATCACATTGTCCAACATTTCAGCGTTATGAGGGGTACGGATGGATGGTCTTTCGTCTAACACCCCGCAATCAGAGTTGTAAGAAATCGACGATCGTTGGTTCGAATCCAAGATTCGCATTGATCCCTTGTTAACCCCTTGTTTGCCAGCATCATACCCGTGCTAATGGTTTCACCAAAGAGGTAAATGCCGTAGCAATAATGATGAGTGAGTGAGTGAGTGAGTATGGTTTTACGCCGCTTTTAGCAATATTCCAGCAATATCACGGCGGGGGACACCAGAAATGGGCTTCACACATTGTACCCATGTCGGGAATCGAACCCGGGTTTTCGGCGTGACGAGCGAACGCTTTAACCACAAGGCTACCCGACCGCCCCT
The DNA here is from genome assembly GCF_022045235.1 of Haliotis cracherodii. NCBI lineage: Eukaryota > Metazoa > Mollusca > Gastropoda > Lepetellida > Haliotidae > Haliotis > Haliotis cracherodii. Next base: position 17,028,265 of record NW_027266268.1, read on the forward strand.
GCAATAATGATGAGGTGGGGTAGCCTAGTGGTTAAAGTGTTCGCTTGTCAACCAGAGGCCCGGTTTCGTTTCGCACAACTTGACCCAAGACCATTAAACTGCAGAATCCTGGCTATTCTATTTTTAGTACTAGTGCTTTAGTTCAGTAAAATATAGTCCACCGACAACGACACCTCTAGGACAGGGACTCCTGTGAATCGATAAAACATATACGCTTCTTGTGTGAATAAGCAAACGTAAGTATACACCCATGTTTGATGGTGTCTAAAAATGTGAGCTAGCACTATAAATCGGCATCAGTCCGGACCAGTACAAGCAGCCACACACACATACACATGCATGCACGTCGCTATATAAGTGCAATAATCTTGGACGCGACGTTAAACCCCATTTCACCTCACCTCACCTCACCTCGCTGTTCAAGGAACATGGTTGTGGCAGTTACGGATCAATCTCAACGGTATCACGATGTTCGTAATAACTGGATTTCAGGTATAAAGTAGAGTATTTTTAAAAATAAAAATACCGTACATTTCAGATACCTGTATAATAAGTTCAAACCTGAGTCATTCTTAAACTAGACTCGGAATTAGTGACTTATTTTTACACCAACTTTAGCAATAGACCAACTACGCCCAAGAAGGACAACAATGGCTTTTGCACATGCATTGTGTATATAACTGACATATCAAAACATACTCTACATTTTTTTTATTTCATTGTGACGTCTACAAATAAACCATGTTTTAATTTAAAGCCTGTAGGTCTATTTGACAAATTAGGTAACCCAAACAAAATAAGATATGAAATATCGCATGATCAATACTTTGGAGAATTAATTGCATTCTACCCCCGACACTCATGTTTTCATCAGCGTTGCTAATCTCTCGTGCACCCGACAACCAACCCGGCCTCAATACACTCATATCAATACAATCAGTCTGTAACGCCAGCGGAGTCCCACAGGAGGCCTGGGGCAGGTTATTAATTATGTCACGTGAGCTTTATCAACCGTTCAAGCACGATATGCGTTGTGAGCTGATATGGGTTTATATGCTCAAGTCAGTAATGGATTCATATTGGATCAGTGTTCTTAAACCTAGATGAGAAGCCGAGAGGTATTAGCGTTAAATGGGCGTTAAATGACGTTATGGGTCGATCGAGCTGTAACTAAGTGTGGGGTGGCTTTGCTAATTGACGATAAGATACTTTTGACTTGCAGTAGTCGGGGCATATTTCCTCCGGTAATCCGATCCTATTAAGATCTTATGAACCACAAAGACACCATCTTAATAATCGCAACATTGTGTCCTTTCTTAGGTGCTCAATATGTGAATTAATAAATGATTGTTAGAATGGCCACGCCATTTTGTTCATAGCAACCTTTGGGACATGTGCATCTTTAAGATACCAAGCGTTCTGTTCCGTGTACTTGTATCGCCAGATATATTCTGATTCTGAAAACGTTCTGGCCAGCGAGCCGTGGAACTAGGCCTAAGCTTACTGTAGAATTATCGATAGATATTTCAAGTCGTGCATATCAAATGACTTCGATAAGATTCTGAGGTGACGGTAACACCCCCATGTGCTGGGAAGCGGAACATATCGGTTGGCAGGTATAGTGTTTGACTGCAGACCTTTTTGAGCAGAGCGTGAGGCACAAGACACGACACTTTTGCAATAATATAGGAATTCGGATCGAACTGTTCATTCATGGCAGTATATGTTGGGTGTTGATACTCTTTGTGGATGGTGGATGTGTGCCTGTGTGGGACGCCATACATATAGTGAATTGTATCTATTGACGACGCTGTGGATATCTGTTTGGCAACGGAGGTTATTTAGTCGTGGGGTTTCTTAAAGGTTTGCTTTGTGAATACATTGTTGTAACCATGGATGCGGATGGAGCACCGAAATCTGAAATAGTCCCTGGGTCGGATACGGAAGGTAAACAAGATCCGGAGATCCCTGAGGCGACAGATGCAGCCGTAACAGAAGTGGCCGTAACAGAAGGAGCCGTAACAGATGGAGCCGTAACAGAAGGGGCCGAAACAGATGGGGCCGTAACAGAAGGGGCCATAACAGATGGAGCCGTAACAGAAAATGTAGTTGAAAATACAGCAGAGGTGGAGAAAACGTCAGATGATACAAAACCGTCAAGTCCGATGGAGAAAGAAGGCAAAGAAGATACGGAAGGGGAAAGAGTTCCTGAGGACATCAAACCAGATCCTGAAGGTAACAAAATAAACCCTGAGGACAAGGAACCAAATTCGAAAGATGCACATCCCGAGACCGTCACTCCAGAATGTTTAGCTAAAACCGATGACGGTAATCCTCCAGAGACAGAGGTTCCAGCAATAGCTGCAATTGACCCGTTCTCGGATACTAATCCTTCCCCTGAACCTGCTCCTCCGGTGAGTCAACACGATACCAAGACCGACCCATCCCCAGAACCAAGAGAGCCGGCAGCATCTCCAGGACCTGCTCCAGCTCCAGCTCCACACGTCCATCGGTCGGCCCACCACTCAAGGGCAGGTGCTTACGCCTCACTCACCCTTAACCAGATGGCCATTGCTGCCAGTGCCCAGAACAAGCTCCCAACGAGTCGCCTGAAAGGGATTTTGGAACGGCTTGGTCGTCATACGGAGTCCAGTGCAAAGAAGAGAGGAGCTTGGTACAAGAGTGAAACGAGTTATGTGGATGTCAATAGTTATTCGTGGAAGAACCTGGCTTTGTACAAAGATTACCAACAAAACATGTGGACGGGAGACGGGACAATTAAGTCGACCTGCAAGAAATGAGAACGTCCATGTGTCTCCTGAAGTTGTTTATAAGGACGAATACATTTCTTCTAGCCAGGAATTGTTAAAAAAGGATATTTTCATGTGAAGAACGGTTTGATATGAAAACAAATATTCATTTGTGTGACGTTTAGTGTTGGAAACCTTATAATGTAAAATATTCACTTCATACGGGGGTTATTTTTGAAAAATCATAGGTGACAGATGAGTAAGAAAGCGAAATTTACTCTGAACTCTGACAGGCCTTGCTGTATATTTAGCGTTTCAAGTAAAGAAACAGTCATTTGACGGTTCATTTGTGGATGATGATATGTTTCAGTTAAGAATATGCAATATGTATTAGACAGCGAGACTTTGAAATAGATTATGTGTAGAATACATAAAAAGTCTGTGTTAGGCTCAATGAGAGACAGGTTAACTCTATGCTATGCTAAATAAGTATTAGTGTATTTATTTATATGTTAAGCTAATTGAGGGTCAGGCCAGTCATGTTTCAGGCTAAGTTGGGGTCAGCCTAATTCTGTGTTTGTGGGTTAGGCCAATGGATATCAAGTTTTGGACTAATTGAGGGTCATGATGATGGTATATTATGCTAATTGAGATGGGGCCAATCATATGGTGACTAATTCCCGGCCAAACTTATCTGCTTTAGACTAGTTTTGTTTTAGGCGCTTCGAATTCTGGGTTACGCTAATTCGGGGATGTTGTGTCAGGTACACTTTTGGGGAAATTATTGGTCAGAATTATGAAACTTATTCTAAGGCAGTATTGTTTTATGTGAGAATGCTTCTGGGTCAGGTTAATTCTGTTTTAATTCTGTCCAAATCTCTGTAAGACTATCTTTGTATCATGTCGCCATTAGGTTAAGCCTTGGCTTATTTGGATTAGCCCTTTTCTGTGTTGGGCTTATTCTGTGTTGATATTCTATGCCAGGGTGATACTGTGTCAGGAGTATTGTGGGTTTAAAACCGATGCTATGGTCGTCATATAAGTATTACCATGATCTACCGAAGCAGTATTTTCGTGTTCACACATATACATTATATTATTTGTTGTTGTTATTTTCTCAATGTTTTGTTTGACACATTGTAATCTGAAAGAGATGGTTTCAAAATTAAATATAAAACTGGAACCCTGTTGTTCATGTGTTTATTTTATCGGATTCATATATTTTTTCCAGTATTTTGCAATTCGCGTTTAGTTTTTGTGTATGTTTGTGAAATATAAATCATTAAATGAGTTTCTCATAGTGTTTTTTACGTTTATTTTTATTATGCCCCAATAACATTTTCCAATATATAAGGGGGCACGGGTGGCCCAGTCGTCTAAAGCGCCGCAGTTCGCTGTGCAGAGTTGCGTCCCTTGGACACGCCAGAAACCTAGGATTGTGGGTTCGAATCCCGGTTCGCCCCAATAACGTTTCTAGGTTTGTCAGCACCATACCCGTGCTCGTAGGTTTCACCGAAGTGGTAAACGTCTGAGACCTGCATCACTTCAGGCTTTCCTCCCACATTAAGCTGACACGCCGTGATATAACTGGAATAATGTTAAAAGCGGCGTTAAACCCACCTCACTTACGCCAATGTATAAATATTTAGTATTCTTCAAAAGAGGATGTGCACACCAATTCAAACAAGATGGCAGCAGTATATTACTGACAGAAGCGAAGAAATACATTTCTGAACCATAATTAGTCCTGTACCTCATGGTGGTCATCTGAACCGACGAAACTCTAGTGGTCTGGCCCTGTGAATTGGTTGATGGTTTTCATCATATTATTTACTGTCCAACGAGATATAGCTCGACTATTACGACCGTTTTACAACAAACAAATCATAGAATGCTACGGGTGCGTTTCATACATGTACAATCATATTTTAGCCTGAAAAGAAATGGTGGTGGGTGGGTATTTGGGGGTGGGGCAGTTACGTTCTTTAAGCGTCCCAAAAACCCGTGGTTTCGAATCTGGCTATGTGTCTAGGTTTGTCAGCACCATACCCGTGCTCGTGGGTTTCACCGAAGTGGTAAACGTCTGAGACCTGCATCACTTCGGACTTTCCTCGCACATCAAGCTGACACGCCTTGCTTTAACTGTAACAATGAAATTGTGCTGTATGATGTAAAAACCAATCATATATATCTTGTGGGTGGCGGTTTACATGGGATCAGTGTTTTAACTCTGCTCAGTCGCAACATGTGTGGATGACGTTTAGATGGTTTTACCAAATTTAATTAACATTTCTCATTTAATGCATGCTTTTACGACCAAAGCCGTCATATAAATGGAATACTGAGTGCGGCTCTAAACACAAAGAAACAAAAACATTTACACTAGACACGGCTGTATCGCGCACATTTCAAGTATACAATCATGTCAAGTATGCGTATATACCACTCAAAACCTGCCACGGCAAGTTAGTGAGTGAGTGAGTGAGTTGGGTTTAACGCCGCTTTTATTCCAGTTATATCACGGCGTGTCGGCTTAATGTGGGAGGAAAGCCCGATGTGATGCAGGTTTCAGATGTTTACCACTTCGGTGAAGCGCACGAGCACGGCTTGTCCTGGTCGATCCGGGGTTATCGGGAATAATACAAATACTCAAACAATTTTAAATTTAAAAAATCATCATCCACACCTTATAGAATCAATGTATATTTCCTTGGTTAATTTTGTTCGTATTAAAAATAAATATTAATAGTGTCATCCACACACGAAACTTAAATCTTTTCCATAATATGGATGCTGTTCGTTTTCGTGTGAGAAGAGTATGTAACATAATACAAAGGATTGAGCGAGTTAGTTGGGTTTAACGCCACTTTGAACAATATTCAAGTCATATCAGAACGTGTCAGGCTTCTGTCAGAGGAAAGCCCGAAGTGATGCAGGTCTTAGACGGTTACCGCTTTGGTGAAACCCACGAGCACGGGTATGTCGCTGACAAACCTAGAAACAAAATCGGGGCGAACCGGGATTCGAACCCCAAATCCTAGGTTTCTGGCGTTTCCAAAGGACGCAACTCTGCACAGCGAATCGCGGCGCCTTAGATGACTGGGCCACCCGTCACGTGACAGATTAACTGGAGTAAATATGAAAGAATCGGGTGGTCCTCCACGTGACATGACAGATTAACTGGAGTCATATATATGAAAGAATCGAGTGGTCCTTCACGTGACATGACGGATTAACTAGAGTCATATGAAAGAATCGGTTGGTCCTTCAGGTGACGTGACAAATTAACTAGAGTCATATGAAAACTTTTTTATTATTAAGATTTCAGCTCTAAGCAGTTTTAGTGGTATTATGTTGTAAAAATTATGCAGAGTATAGCAAGGTATGAAATGTCCTCAAACGAACCTCAAGCAGCGTTTCAAATGTTCAAAGGGAAACAACCCTTCTTTAGTATCGCCATCGTGGCAACTTGTGTCATTTTGGGGTTTGTCAGTGAGTGAATGGTTTCAACGCGCACCAGGTAAATTTCAAGCTTTTCCAGCCTATAGTAAAACCAGTCCCGGCCAAGTACCCCAGAGGCTGAATGAAGGAGTAAGCATATACTCCGAAATGGTGAGTTCCTCATTATAAAGAAGTTAACATCCATAAATTCTCTTCGCTACCATATACTAGTATCATTGTCTACAATACTAATATTTAAAGTTAATCGGATGGCACAGTTGTTACAGCATTTAATGCAGTTGGTCACGCCGGCTTCGATGGATGCAAGGTTTGAAGCTCATTCTTGGTATCCCTCAGCGTTATATGAATGGAATATTCCCCAAAACAGATTACGACCCGACTCACGCACTATGCCCAGAAAAGCGTCCGTAAAATCGTTAAATTTATACCATACTCGGATACTCTGGTCAGATTATCACCTGACTGTATGGGTCTCCCTTTTCATTTAATTTCTGTTTTTAAAATACGTTACTCGTTTAAGGTTGGTATACAATGCAACATACAACGTCTTTATACAATGAGAAATGACAATTCTTTATATTAACGGAGCTGATCCACAGGCCTGATTAATATATAGCTCACTTCCTGTTCTTCATGCCTCTCACATCTCGCTGGAAATGTCTGTGTTCAAGTTCTTCCCTACCTACCCGTGTCTGCCTGTTTCTTAAACCTTTCCGGGTTGTCGTAATGATCTGCACGCACAACATCCAATGTGTTGTCTCTTTGCGCTCTCAGCAATTTCTCTCAACAATTTCAAAATAAAATTGTAAATTTCCATAAAGACATATTTGGCGGGGCATTTAATATGACCGTCTTGATCTTCTCATCTGTCTGACTGTCTGTCTGTCTGTCTGTCTGTCTCAACCCCCCACCTCTCTCTCTCTATCTCACACGCACACACACGCACACAAGCACACACGCACGCACAAATGAAAGCCTATGACATGAACGAAACACGCATGTGTACATCTTCCCGAGGCAAGGGAGTTAACTGAGTTTTAAAGTGCGAGAAACTCGACTTTTGCAGTCAGTTAACTCCCTTGCCTTGGGAAGATGACATTTGTATTATGGAAATAAAGAATTAATCAGTATTCCCTGCCAATAGACACACACAGTGACGAGTTCACTGGAATGTTTCTTTCCGAATTAACGAGGTATCACTGTAGTGGAAACTGATTCATACGACCTTAGTTGCTCGATGTTATGCGACCGTGTGTATTAGGAATACTAACTGCGACAGTAAATTACAGTAATTACTCTCAGCTATGTACTTATGCAAAGGTCATGTGTAAACGCTGGTGCTTTACTTGTGAGATGCTGGGGAGAGCGCGGACAGGGTTTGTGTTACTGACCGCCACCACTCTTGTGTTTTGTTATTTTGTGTTGCAACACACGCAGGTACGGAAAGCTGTAAGGGTCATTGTTGCGTTCTTGTTATTTCTGGCCATAGTAAATATCTTCTTAAAAACAACAGAATTCGAGATCGGGAAATTTTGGCCACGTATCCCACTATGTCGTTTTCGTATATTCCACATTATAGCGGTTTACCGAATGTCGAATTAGCGAAAACAAGAAGGCGAAAATGTCAATTACAGTGTTCCATACACAGGTACTTCACGTTCAACACAAACGATGGCACAGCCGGGAAAGGATGAGATGCGTACATTCAGGAACCTCTAACAATACAAAACTGGGAACAACTATGGAAACAAGTCGCGGGACAGGGCACTGCAGGACTGACTGTGATAATTTCGTTGGAGAGCGGCCTCCGTGCATTACGAGAAACATTTCAAGCACAGGGCCGTGGTGCCATGAGATGATACGGAAACGAGGTAGGAACCTTGGGAATCTGGAATGTAGAGTGTTTTAATTGTTTGGTGAGAACGAAAGCCCGAAGGTATGTTGGAATGTAATATTCCTACTGTTAGGTGTTGATGCAAGACTGTACGTGTCGCCATTTTGAATCGCTATTCTCGCGAGACGCGACGAGATATGACGTCACCGCCCAGTCACGCTTTAATGTTCAGTGAACCCCGTTGATCCGGTCGATACAGTACAAAAACGAAACACGTGTTGTCCTTTTCATATAGAGCTGTTCCAAACAATTATTGTCCGTTCCTATGATGATGATGATGATGATGATGATCCAATACACACATTCGATAAACGCCACACATTGATATACACAAACCTATTTGGACTTTGACATAGAGTGGGTGAGCTTTTAGCAATATTCCAGCAATATCACGACAGGGGGACACCAGAAATGGGCTCCACACATTGTACCCATGTCGCGAATCGAACCCAGGTCTTCGGCGTGACGAGCGAGCGCTTTAACCACTAGGCTACCCGACCGCCCCGACATAGAAATTGTAAGGTTCGCATCTGATGTTATCGTATTTCCTCCATTATTTATGAATACACAAAATTATTTTTTTAATTTTTTTTTTTTAGTGAATAGGTCGCAATTCCATATTTAGATGCTTTTAAAATAACAGAAATGCGAATCCGGGTACATATTACGCCTCCCGTGGCATCTGTTTAACGTAACTCATCTGGAACAAAACCAGAAAATCTTTGTTATTTCCATATAGATGAAGGTCTTCATAGTGAGTGAACAATATGCCAGCTATGTCACGGCGGTCAGAGAAACTACTGATTGATAGCATGAGCACAACCATAGAGCATGATATACGGTAGACCTTTTCTGTCTCAAGATCACAGAGTATGGTGTTTAAATGTCCATTCTATGTCTGAAATGAATAACGGAAAACGGAGCTTACTCAGCTGATCATCCATGAACTCTACATTGCAGGGAATGATGTAAAAAACATAGTATCGCAAAGAGCGTTTTTTCAGCAGGTATGTTTTTCAATGTCAACTTAGCGCTTTAAATAATACCCAATAAACTACAAGGACCCAGGGAGTAAAATATATTTAATACATAAAGAAATCATAAATATGAAACTAGAATGATTACAAGTGGGTAAAAACCAAATGGCATAAAAACATGATACATGGAGCACTGATTATGCTGAAATGTATGGGGGCGGTCGGGTAGCCTATTGGTTAAAGCGTTCGCTCGTCACGTCAAAGACCCGGGTTCGATTCCCTACATGGGTACAGCCCATGTGTGAAGCCCATTTTCTGGTGTCCACCGTCGTGATATTGCTGGAATATTGCTAAAAGCGGCGTAAAACCTCACTCACTCACTCACTCACTGAAATGTATGATACGTGTTCCAGGAAATGCAAAGGTCAAGGTGAACCTGGACAGTAGCAGCATGGAGATGTTGGAGAAACTACACGGGGCTGACCTTGAACCAGGGGGTCTGTTTCGTCCAACAGAGTGCACATCATCACAGAGGGTCGCTGTCATTGTCCCCTTCAGGGAGAGGAGTCTGCACTTGAAAATATTCCTGAACAATATTCACCCCTTTTTAAAGAAGCAGAGGGTGGAATATATGATACTTGTTGTTGAACAGGTGAGATCGCACGGTCCCTTTAAAGTAATCTTCCAGAGGCCAGAGACTTAACTGACTTTAAAAGTCCAGTTTCCACCCTTGCCGAACTAGGCTGGTATTATGGAGTTACATTTTGGATGAACTAGCGAGTCTATGCATAGTCCAATCAAAATCGCACAACGAAATCGAAATCCTGTTCGTAAACTGTCGTGCAGATTTCGGTCGATTCGGGATTTGCAAAGCACGTGCACCGCCAGGTCGTTGTATAGAGATATTTTCCAAATCTTTTCAGGTTTTTAATCAAGGTGCGCAACTGATTTTGATGCACTTTTGCGATGTTTTTATCATCTTCTTATCACAATATAGATCTTGATTATAGGGTCACTGTGCAAAACACAGAAATATTGTACCGATATGTTTTACCCCTGTGGTAATAATTAATTGTGTGTTTGGTCCTCTTTTAGAAAGGTTCTAGCCCTATAACACCAATATATATGCTTCACACATTTTACAAATGTGTATGCAGAGGCTGTGGTGTGTGTGTGTGTGTGTGTGTGTGTGTGTGTGTGTGTGTTGATGGATGGATACTACTCGTTAACGGACACTTCAAACTTTTCTGATTTCTCATCCACTCCAATATCCACTGTCACATCAATGTATTTCACAGGCCCCGGGGTCTAGACTGAATAGAGGAATGCTCAGAAATATTGGCGTTGTTGAAGGAGAGAAACTTTGCAAGTTTGATTGCTATTTCTTCCATGATATTGATATGATCCCCCTGAGTGAACGGAACCTCTACACCTGTGGCAGCAAACCACGCCACCACGCCGCTGCCCTCGCTCGCTGGAACTACGCGTAAGTTGACATGTAAACTCGGAAAACCATTGGCTAGGCAGTGCATATCATTTTTGGACATGCTGAATTAAGATACAATTGAAAAGGCAATCAACTCGAGTTGAATGTTTTCTTGTTTGTTGTTTAATACCCCACTAAGCAATATTCCTGCTATATGACGGCGGTCTGTTAATAACAGAGTCTGGACCAGACAATCCAGTGATTGACATCATGAGCATCGATCTACGCGATTGGGATACAATGTTGTACAATTTGGGAACACTGTGCAGAAATAAAGTGGTTGTAATACTTTTTTACAATGTACCAGGAGGGTTAAGCAATGTACATGATGGGAAATGGGGATTAACGTCATTTTCAAGATTATTGCACAAGTTTACACGTGCATGTACGTGTGTGTGTGGCTTCTTGTACTGGTCCGGAGTTTTCACTGAACTAGAAAGACGTCACTCAGATCACCAACACACACACGCACGCACGCACGCACGCACGCACGCACACATATATATCTCCTCATTCTTTCCCCAGATTACCGTATGAACATATTTTCGGTGGAGTTGTGAGTTTCAAGACAGAATTGTTCAAGAAGATCAACGGCTACTCTAACATGTACTTCGGTTGGGGAGGCGAGGACGACGACCTTTATAATAGGTAATAGTTAATGTGTCTTAGACGTCATATGTCGTCATTCATGCTCTTGTATAACGGGGGCGGTGGTTAAAGCGATCACTCGTCACGCCGAAGATCCGGGTTCGATTCCCGACATGGGTACAATGTGTGAAGCCCATTTCTGGTGTCCCCCGCCGTGATATTGCTGGAATATTGCTAAAAGCGGCGTAAAACCATACTCACTCTCTCACTCTTGTATAACGTCAAATTGGCAAGACTCTTTTTAAAACCTTGTTTACGAAACTGAATTCTGAGAAGTTGAAATGTGAATCTAAAAAATATAGAAATGGAAAGTAGTGTTTTTTTATATTTATCCAACCAGATGTAAATAAAATGTTAAAACGCATTTATTGTCGCTATCAGTATAAAAAATATTAACCATACAATAATTAAGACCCGTGGAAAATTTCTCCTGAAAATTTTCAACATATGCGAGATCTTAAATGTCCCAAAAGGGAAAGCCCCAAAATATAATTTATAATCTTTTAAGTGATGTATTATGAAAAAACAATTAAATTATCCTTTGTTACTTCAAACTTGTTGATATCCTATGATTTTACATTTAACGTTTCTATTTCGTGACGTCATACATTTCAGAGTGAAACACCACAATATGGACATCGAACGGTATCCGATGAAAATCTCAGGATACGGGGATTTACAACATCGGAAGAGTGAAGCGCAAAATGCAAGGTGGGTGTTATTTTATAGCGAGTAAATGAGTTTAACGCCGCTTTTATAATTAACAGTATTCCAGTTGTATCAAGGCGTGTCAGATTAATGTGGGAGGAAAGCCCGAGGTGATGCAGGTCTCAGAGGTTTACCACTTTGGTCAAACCCACGAGCACGGGATGGTGCTGACAAACCTAGAAATACAGCCTTAAGTTTCTGGTGTGCCCAAGGGACGCAACTCTGCACAGCGAATTGCGGCGCCTTAGACGACCGGACCATCTCTTCCCCCTGTTATTCTATAACGGGAATTACGACACAGACCAATGTAGCATTAACTGTCCGTAATGTATCACATGTTGTTTTGTTTTGTTATTCATTTTGTATTTTATATATATATCTATATATATCTATATATCTATCTATCTATCTATCTATCTCTATATATATATATATCTATCTAACTCTCTCTCTCTCTCTCTCTCTCTATATATATATATATATATAGTTTTATGTATTAATATGCCAGATTTTACACTTCGCATTTACCTGACATACCAAGCTGACACACTGTGAAATTCAAAACTCAATTCAAATAGTCTTGAGTTCTCAGTCACACATTCAGGATTTGTACTGCCATCCCTTATAGGACCATTCCCGATTAGAAATTGTTAAATGTCTGATCAAGATCTTGCGATTCGTCCCGATTCTCCCGTTCTCAATCTGATCCTATTTGTATCAACAAGATCTGGACGCAATCTGGGCTAAATCGACAAGAAACGGCAATGAACGATTCATGCCCGTTCATCACGACAGCGTCCCGATCCACAGGACACCGTCCAGACAACACAGCACAGTTTACGATATTGTTTCGATACAGCAGAATCTGTCACGACAAAGTCACGATTGTAATCCGACTAGACAAAATCGGCTGAGTTTCTCGAATGTTACGGGAGAACCATACTGTCGGAGTGCTTGGCCGACCCCTGTGGACCCTTCCCGATCCGCAGGACTCTGTTACGAACGTATACGACTGCGTTCAGACAATGATAGGACATTCCAGATCATTGAGGATAGTAATCCGAATTTTTCACTTTTCGCGTCGTAGCGCTGTCTGATCTCAAACGGGAGCCATAATCGGCACCGTATGAACCTGGCCTTGAAGAGGCGGAAATAAATCTCATCAAAATAAAATATTTTGCTCCCATACGATACCTAATCGATCTGATAACTCCTCCACAGAAGGTCGCGTGGTGAACCCTCTGCGAACTTTAACCGCCTATTATTAAGGAAGGCTGCGTACATTCTTGAGCCAATCAGCTGCCAGCTTTCTAAAGCGATTCTGCGTCATTTCCTAACCACCTCGATTATGAAATTTCGATTCGTAAAAATAAAAACCCATGTAGAACACAAATATTCCTCCGATGCTACTTCCGTTTTGTCAGCGCTCAGTAAGGGCGGGATGTGTGAAATATCCATATATCCAAAATTGCATACAGTTAACTACGTTTATAACGAACACGTTTATACCGAACTGACGGATATAAAGAACTATGGGCCCCGTCCATTTGCTGTACATAGGGTGTGCATGTGCCAATAACGAACTACGGTCGTTATATTCGTAGTTTACTGTATATGTGCATTATACTGGCGCTCCTATGTTTTTCTACTTTCGGAACATGTCGCTTTTTCGTCGAGGTACAGAAATCAGATATGCTGGTTTGAATGTTTCGCTCAACCGTATTGAGAATTCAGAAGCCTCGGTGATGATTGCTGAAAGAAAAGTGACCTCCTGTGGTGGTGTCCTCAAATCCTGAGATGTATTGTACCAGAGTAAATTAAATGAGATTGATTCACTATTGCACTCGCGTAGATGTGACAGGATTAGATTAGACGCGAACTCGTTTAACCCTAAACACTCTCACTTAACCGCAGGTATTCCTATCTGAAGACGTGGAAGGCGAGGGTGGCGGTGGATGGTCTCAACAGTCTCAAGTACCACCGATACCTGGTAGAGTTCCGCAGGTTGTACACGTGGATCTATGTTGGGATTAAAGAACCTGAGGTCCTAGGTTCATATTTTAAAAAATAAAAAATAAAAAATACTAAGACACTAGTCGTAATTCACGGGTACAACTGCATGACACCAAGGAGTGAGTGAGAGAGTTGGGTTTAACGCCGCTTTTAACAGTATTCTAGTTATATCATGGCGTGTCAGCTTAATGTGGGAGGAAAGCCCGAAGTGATGCAGGCCTCAGAGGTTTACCACTTCGGTGAAACCCACGAGCACGGGTATGGTGCTGACAAATCTAGAAACGTAATCGGGGCGAACCGGGATTCGAACCCACAATCATCGGTTTCTGGCGTGCCCAAGGGACGCAACTCTGCACAGCGAATCGCGGCGCCTTAGACGACTGGGCCACCCGTGCCCCCATGACAACAAGGATAGGTGTGTGTGTGTGTGTGTGTGTGTGTGTGTGTGTGTGTGTGTGTGTGTGTGTGCGTACGTTTGGCTGCTTGTTCCGGCTTTATAGTGCCAACCCACTAAGATACCATGCCCCAGTTTAACATGGATACACTCAGACACAGTATACTGACGCCGAGCCGAACATCAGGCTGGGTAACAAGAAGTTCCATCTTTTAACGTATTTTGGTCTGACGCAGCCGGGGATCGAACCCCGGACTTTCCGCTCTCAGGGCGGACACAAGACCACAGGGCGGTCTGATTCTAATTTACCTTTGATGATTGCAAGGATGGGGATTCCATGTAATAATTAAAACCATTGAGAATTCCGGGACAGGAAAGGTCTCATGCACTGCACACTTGACGCCAAGGCCTACACAAATGGGGACTCGGTGGTCAGGGCCTGTTGCCTCACCGATGGCCTGTGAAGATCCGGCTTAGAGTTGGTCTCCAGCAACCCAGGTTTGTCGTAAGAGGCGACTATCGGGATCGGGTGGTCAGGCTCACTGACTTGGTTGATGCACGTCATTGTATCCCAAATGCGCGATCGATGATCGTGATGTCAATCACTGGATCGTCTGGTCCAGACTCGATTATTTACAGACCGCCGTCATATTACTGGAATATTGCAAATAACAAACAAATACCTGATCGATGGCCTGCCATCTAGCCCCGATGGTGAGAATCATTTCCCATGGCTTTTGTCACTGGTTTGCCTGGCCCTGATTTTTTGCATAGTGATAGAACTGATTGATTCCTCTCCGCGGTTTGTATAGTTTTACCGAGCCCTGGGGACATAGAAGATGGTGTGGAAGCCGCCTGTGCTGAGTGAGTGAGTGACTTGGGTTTAACGCCTAAAATATTATAATTGTAAATACAGTGTTCCCTCGTTATTGCGCCCTTCAATATAGCGCTAACTCGGTTATAGCGCGTGATAAAGCATGGCTCCCAAAATTTACTAACATTTTCCATAAAATCAAGTTTTGTATAAATATGTTTTACCCTTATAACACTGACTAGTATTTAAGGTAATGCATTGTAAAAAAATTTAAAATTTAATATTTACGTTTCAATTTATACTGCAGAGCAGTCAAGCTGTTTATGTGGATAAGTGATTTCTGAAAACACTTTGATGGATCTTGTATTTAGTTGTGAAGCTTAATCAAATTATGTGTGACCTTGAAATCTCCAAACAAAGAAAACCTGACATTATATGTTTAATATTCGAAAGGTTGACTTCATGTGCTTGAACGCGAACAGGTAATTGTATTTTTTAAAGTAGTGTTACACTTCACACTTTGATATTTAGGGCATTATATGCTAAAGTGACGCAGTCTACTTATAGACTGGTCACACCACAGAGACAGCGCTAGTACATGTGCAAAATGATTGATTGGCTATCAGCAGGTGCCAATAAAAACTCTTGTTTCTCGTAAATACAAAGCAAAGCCACGGCATGCTTAAAATCAACCTTAACGTACAGTGAATATACTGCAAAGAGGAATGGCGTCAGACGAAATTGCCAGTCATTTTTAATGTTCATCGAAACGCAATATCATCTCTTGGGAGACGTTATCTACTGGAGGGCAACACACATGACTTGTCGTGGGCCGGTCGTCCACAACCTTATTCGGTTGATGCATCTATGGAATCGATATCAAACTGCCACATTAACACAGCTCGGACAATTCCTCTGTTGAGACCACATAGTGGCAGAACCGTACGCAACCGTTTGACGGAGCACACATCCGCTCCCAGCAATACGCCCAATTTTGCTTCCACGTCACCGTCAGCATCTGAGATTAAGAGTGAGTGAGTGAGCAAGTAAGTGAGTATGGTTTTACGTTTTCACTATTCCAGCAATATCACGGCGGGGGACACCAGAAATGGGCTTCACACATTGTACCCATGTCCGGAATCGAACCCGGGTCTTCGGCGTGACGAGCGAACGCTTTAACCACTAGGCTACCCGACCGCCCCCTGAGATTAAGAAGACCAGACAAGGACACTATTCTGTTCCCACATGGTCTATAGTGTCCGTCTGGACAGCTACAGGCGTCAGGAGAACATTTTAGCGCCGCTTACGTTACTTAACATCGTCTGTTTTGGTGTGGACGTGTAATGGTATGGGTGGCATGGGAGAACACAACTCATGAAGTACGCTTCCAGGACGACGTCGTTGGAGATCATGTTCTCCGTTCGTGCAAGCAGAGACGTAACGTCACGTTGCAGCAGGATAACTCCCGACCACATGTCTTTGTGAGGCAGCATAACATTGCTGTAATCCCATGGTCTGTTTCTCCAGATCTCTCGGTTGCCTGGGATGCGATGAAACGACGCCTACGACAGGACCAGAACCAGCCGGTAACGCTAGCCCAGTCGGTTGACATTTGGAATAACATCCACTGGGCTGTTTTAATTCATCTGCTGTTTCAATGCGTCGCCGCTACCTCGTCTATCAATGCAAATAGTGGTCACACACAAAATTGACACTGTTAACTGAGTTGTTGTACCGCCCCTCTACTAGGACGCTAGTGACTGCAGTGGAAGAGATATGAAGTGCTAAGGTCTTCCTAAAAGCAAATATGTGACGGTAAGAGTATTTAACCATGGATATTGTCCTCATCTACATGGCGTAATAAAGTCATCTTTCGTAAAAGAATTGTTCATGATCAAGCTTTGAAAAACGCTTCCTTTCTGACACATTTGCTGTTGTAATGAGTCCATATGCATGTATTCAAAGAACATTTAATCTAATCGTCTTATTACTAATTTCCTTTAATCACGCAGATCCAATTTGCCAAAGTGGCACTTTTCGTTCCATTTTCAATTGCAAAATCCGCCTCCTTGCTGTCATATCCAAAGAATGAAGAACAAAAATTAAAGATAGTTGAAGTGAAGACATTGAAAGAGTTTATTCTTGAAGGTAAGCATATCAAGGGGAAAAACAACCGTTATGTTGAGTCAGTTAACTGGATCAGTATCGAGTTATGTAATTGCCAGATTGTATTAGGGAGTATCATTTAGAGTTACCTCCCTTGATTGTTGCACCTAAATAAGAGTGGCCCGAGGTTGATTTGAGGCCTCTACGACGCAACTTGCGTCTTAATTACTTGCCAAGTAAGGATTGGATACCCGAAGAAAACACCAACCACACCACCTGTTTGACCCATTGTATTCCCTTTTTATGTAAACTAAGACTGTGTGTTTCAATATAATGTATTGATAATTCTTTGATCTTGGTTTCTGGGTCAGCCTTTGCATTTGAAATTGGAAATCACCTCGTCACAATGGGATACTTTTTAGTGACAGGATATTGTACATTACATGGCTTCATCAGGACATCCAGTATGGCATGACCAGTGAACAATTACTTATTATTGGTAAAACCAACGGAAACAAAAAGGAGTACCACGTCTTCATAGTTTGCTTGTTTGTTTGTTTGTTTTTTAGCGCCGCACTCAGCAATATTCCAGCTATTTCACTGCGGTCTATCAGTACTCGAGTCTTAACCAGACAATCCAGTGACTGACATCATGAGGATCGATCTACGCAATTGGGATACGGTGACATGCATCAACCAAGTCAGCGAGCCTGACAACCCGATCCCGTTTGTCGCCTCACTCGGCAAGCATAATCGCCCTTTACGGCAAGCATGTGTTGGTGAAGACCAAATCTAACTCGGCATCTTCTCGGGATGTCTTTATAGAACTTTTCTCACACACAACACCTAAAAAATATAAGTTATATCAATGATGAAGTTGTATTGTTCAAGCTGTAATCGTCATCAGCAGAAATAGCCGAGTGTGTCAAGGTATGCAAACCAACACGTGACCAGGTCACATCAATGGGCAGCCGCTGCGAATGTCTGGAACACCATCCTTGACCTAGCAGCCATCAGGCGACTTGCAGCGAGAAGATGTGAAGATCAGTGAATTCCAGAGTATGGGGGTGCATATTGCGGTACTTGTCCTTGTAGTGCCACATGCACGACCCGGATACGCCTTTCACTTCAACCTAGAAAACAATAGGAATGTTTACAAACACACTGAACACCAGTACAAGTTGGTTGGTTTGTTGTTTAACGCCGCACTCAGCAATATTCCAGCTAAATATGTAAATAATCGAGTCTGGATCAGACAATCCAGTGATTAATTTCATGAGCATCAATCCACGCAATTGGGATTGATGACATGCATCAACCAAGTCAGCGAGACTGACCACCCGATCCCGTTAGTCGCCTTTTACGACAAGCATAGTCGCCTTTTACGGCAAGCACGGGTTGCTGAAGACCTATTCTACCCCGGATCTTCACGGGTCGAACACCAGTACAAGACCTTGGTCTGTCAATCAACGTCAATGGATAACTCCTATTTTCCAGTACCACAGTCAGGAATATATCAGCTACTTGAGGATGGTCTTCAAAGAATCGTGTCTGGACGCTTTCAAACCAGTAATTGATATTATGAGCAACGCTGCGCGCCATTGGGGTACGTTAATACGCCATGAACCAAGTCTGATGCCATTTACGGCAAGCATGTTTGGCTGAAGACCTATTCTACCGCAATCTTCACGGGTCTAGTAACATAAGAATTTGATAGTGACTCATAACCACATGCTTATGAAATTATCTGAATCTTTCAGTAGACCCTGATATTAGTACATATTTCTTATGATTATGGAAATGATTTTGTTGCTTTTTATTTATTTCACCAAACCATATATGTACATCCGGCCGGCATGCCGTAAAAAGCGTCTTTGCTTGTCGTAAGAGTAGGTGAGGTAGGGTGAGGTGAGGTGAGGTGAGGTGAGGTGAAATGGGGTTTAACGTCGCGTCCCAGATTATTGCACTTATATAGCGACGTACATGCATGTGTATGTGTTTGTGTGGCTGCTTGTACTAGTCCGGACTGATGCCGATGTATAGTGCTAGCACACTGAAATACCATGCCGCAGTTTAACATGAATACCCCACACAGACACAGTATAGACTCCGAGCCGACCAGTCCTTGATTTAGCCCCTTAATGCCGAGCGCCAGACAGGGTAACAACAAGTACCATCTTTTAACGTCTTTTTGTATGACGCGGCTGGGGATCGACTGACGGGATCAGGCTCTCTGACTTGGTTGATGCATGTCATCGTATCCCAATTGCGTGGATCGATGCTCATGATGTCAATCACTGTTTTTTTCTGGTGCAGATTCGATTATTTACAGACCGCTGTAATACAGCCGGAATATTGCCGAGTGCGGCGTTAAAAACAAACAAACAAACAAACAAATATCCGACCGGACATGAATACCCGGATGTTCAGTTACTGAGTACTCACAATGTAGCTTGTAGGGGATCGTTCCACAGTCATGGTGAAATAGCTTAATTGTTGAAACGGAAAGTGCTTAGATTTCACAGCCCTGGACCACATATTATTCCTCCGACTCTTGAGAAAGACTGTCTTACTTATCCGCCTACAATGAAAACAGCCTTCGAAGGTCAGGGGGACGTCGTTGCCTCGTTTTAGAGCTATGGTGAACCTGAAATAATAATTGTGTAATAATTTTGTAATACACAATGCCATATATACAAGGACGATATATGTGTTTGATATGCTTATGTGTGATGTGTATTTGCTGTGTTGTCATCTTTCTTGGTGTGATTTAATTCAGATATTTGGTTTGTTTGTTTGTTGTTTAACGCCGCACTCCGCAATATTCCAACTACATTGTGTATGTGACAATGGTCTGTAAATAATCGAGTCTGGACCAGACAATCCAGTGTTTGACATTATGAGTATCGATCTATGCTATTGGGATACGATGAAATGCATCAAACCAAGTCAGCGAGCCTGACCACCCGATCCCGTTAGTCGCCTCTTACGGCAAGCAGAGTTGCCTTTTACGGCAAGCATGGGTTGCTGAAGACCTATTCTACCCTAGATAACTGACTTCAACCGACTCCTTAGTGTTAAAAACCAAGGAATACTGACGAACGGCTTCATGCTGTTTATGGGGAAGTTGTGCCACTATATGCCATAATTAAACGTTGGGTGGGGGAGGAATTTCGGCGTGGCCAAGAGAGTTTGGAAATGAAACCTCTCGACCTACAACCAGCACAACAAACGGAAATAAAATATATGGATGCCGCCCACAGCATGTGTACTGAATAACAGTATAGGTCAGTAGAAACAGTAGCTGTTAATGTGGCAGTTTGGCACCGATCCCTAGATACACCAACGGAATATGGTTTTTTTTGTTGACGTGGCGTTATACGTGGACGTAGCAAGTCATGTGTGTTGCCCTGCTACAGATAACGTCACCAAACAGATGTACATTAAATGTCTGGCATCTTCGCTTTGGACCCGTGAAGATTCCGGGGTAGAATAGGTCTTCAGCAACCCTTGCTTGCCGTAAAAGGCGACTATGCTTGTCGTAAAAGGCGACTAACGGGATCGGGTGGTCAGGCCCGCTGACTTGGTTGATGCATGTCATCGATTCCAATAGCGTGCATTGGTGCTCATGATATTAATCACTGGATTATCATGTCCAGACTCGATTATTTACAGACCGCCGTCATATAGCTGGAATATTGCTGAGTGCGGCGTTAAACAACAAACCAAATCCGAATGATGCGCTTTACATTGCCATGAAATTGCAAATTGTGAACAACAATTTCTTCATGAATATGACTCCCGGTTTTTACACTGAATATTATTCTAGATTTGTCAGCACCTTACCCGTAAAAAAGTAAATAGTCTGCAAGTTATCCATCAGACGAAAACAGTTTTTCAGGGGATTTAAGAAATGATTGTTTTTATATAAATTACAACTTTTGAACTGATCCCTATGTATTAATGTTCCCTATGATATGAATGTGTTGTCGTCATACCAAAAAATCATGTTGTGCCTTGTTCTGGTGAGTTTTTTAGTTTAGTTTAAACATGTTTAATTCTCATAAAAAGGATTTGGTACACGTTTTCACAACTTAGAACGCCCTCTCCCCTGTATGCTTATTTACAATTAAAAAATTAAATCACAGAAAGAAACGAAATAGGGAAACCTCTGTACATTAACATTGCTAACACAAACCTTTTTGTTCTCTTTATATGTGTATGTACATTCCTAAAAATGTTTTCGTTCACGTGATTAGGTAACACTGCATTTCCCACTGGCATCAGGTCAATATTTACATGACAAGTACCTTTCACAAATAACAATAGTGATTGCATCATTTCGTTTCTTTGCTGATTTAGAAAATGGACATTCACTGAAAAAATGACATGAATTTTCACATAGGCTGCCATATGGGGGTTGTTTTATCCGTATTTAAACCTTTTCTAATAAGTCATTTTTAAGTCGCTGTCACCATGTTTTAATTTTGTATGTACAGTCGTGCCCCGCTTATACGGACTTCAGATATCCGGAAACCTCGGTTCCCGGACGATTTTCATTCAAAACGAAATAATTACTATATAAATTTACCCGTATATCCGGAAATTCAGTTTCCGGAACCGGACGGTCATTTTCATACACAAAACACTGAAATGCACTCAAAATTGTCTCACTTATCCGGACAGTACACTTCCGCTGGTGGTAATATCTTTGATTCGTGAGAAGTCAATTAACCAGTGACACTGATTTACGTTTGAGACGAGCTTGTTTATTGTACATGTAATCCCATTCGATAAATATGGCGTCTGTGGAGGTCAGAGGTCAAAGTTGAACTTCATTACGTATTACGAGAACATTACGAGGCATTGTTTTATATCTAGGGATTAAGATTACCTCGTGTATTTTCTCGTAAACTAAGCCGGAAACAGCAATCAGCTGTACACACGTTTTCTTGGAATCGACCGGTGATTCGGTAAAGACACACCCAATGATATAACTTTATAGGATTTTTAATGCAAGGATCGACAACAATTGTATCTGAAACTATTTTTTTTTATCAGGAATAATATATTCCATTATTTTCTTAATTATATGCAGCCTTTACTAAACATATTTAAAATAATAATAACCCTAAGCGAAGCAGCTGATCGCTATTTTCGGGTATTATTTTTTACATGGAACCAGTCTGACCAGTAACCGTCAAGGCTCACGCGCACGTGATCGCGTGATCGCAAGAATTTCATGTTGACATAGAATCGTCGAACAAAAACAAATATGACTTTTAACGAGTCAAAGTATGTCATTTATAATATATGTATCCATTCTCTGTCAACTAAAGTTCGTTTCAAGGCGTCAATAGCGGTATTCTGACCGTGGTTGCTGTTAATAACGGTGAGTTGTGCGTATATGTTTCATTACCCATATGGGAACGGAAATGCGACTTCGCCTCTGTTATAAGAGTAAACTGTTTCTTTTCTTGTTTAGCTTCTTTATTTAAAACGTGACGATGGTTAAAATAAAAACAATAAACGCCAAGGCTCGGGAGTAACTACTTTAATTTCACTCGGGACAGATAATCCGTCACTCCTTGTCACACGTAAATTATTGTCTATAAGTTTCCTTAGTCCATATGAGACATACGATGGAATTGTAGATTTATCTGTTCTTAAACTTGATTTAAATCGAGAGAAGGTTTCAATATTTCAACACTCTGGCGAGTAGTAGTTGTAGTAGTAGTAGTAGTAGTAGTAGTAGTAGCAGTGACTAGGCACTTTGTTAAATTTCATGTCTCGAATGGTCGGAGATAAAAAACGTTAACTAAACATTTTGTTCTTTCTTTTCATGTAATAAATTATAGGATTTGTAATCGAAATTAAAACACTTGACCTCTTTGTTTTAGAAATATAAAAACAAATGAGCACAAAGGAGTGTATTTTATTTGGCTCCGATTTGATCAAAGAATAAACTACTTACTTTGGGTTCGATTTGATCAAGGAATAAACGACTTACTTTGGCTCCGATTTGATCAAAGAATAAACGACTTACTTTGGCTCTGATTTGATCAAAGAATAAATGACTTACTTTGGCTCCGATTTGATCAAAGAATAAACGACTTACTTTGGCTCCGATTTGGGATAGGCCTCCAAGTGCAGTTTGCGGTTCTTTGTCAGGGTGTAGGGCAATTGTGTGCGTTCGCCCTGATTTCAACAAAATATAAACACGATAGTCAGCAAAGAAAGTTCCTTGTAGTTGACATTCTATCTGATCTACACTTTTCACTTAAGTACACCGACATTATAAGTAAACGATCATCTAAGTAGACTAACATTCCATCAACATCTAAGTTATTATGTGGTGGCAGATATTTGTTATAAGTTATTATGTGGTGGCAGATATTTGTTATAAGTTATTATGTGGCAGCAGATATTTGTTATAAGTTATTATGTGGTGGCAGATATTTGTTATAAGTTATTATGTGGTGGCAGATATTTGTTATAAGTTATTATGTGGCAGCAGATATTTGTAATAAGTTATTATGTGGTGGCAGATATTTGTTATAAGTTATTATGTGGTGGCAGATATTTGTTATAAGTTATTATGTGGCAGCAGATATTTGTTATAAGTTATTATGTGGTGGCAGATATTTGTTATTAGTTATTATGTGGTGGCATATATTTGTTATAAGTTATTATGTGGCAGCAGATATTTGTTATAAGTTATTATGTGGTGGCAGATATTTGTTATAAGTTATTATGTGGTGGCAGATATTTGTTATAAGTTATTATGTGGTGGCAGATATTTGATATAAGTTATAATGTGGCAGCAGGTATTTGTTATAAGTTATTATGTGGCAGCAGATATTTGTTATAAGTTATAATGTGGTGGCAGATATTTGTTATAAGTTATTATGTGGCAGCAGATATTTGTTATAAGTTATAATGTGGTGGCAGATATTTGTTATAAGTTATTATGTGGCAGCAGATATTTGTTATAAGTTATTATTTGGTGGCAGATATTTGTTATAAGTTATTATGTGGCAGCAGATATTTGTTATAAGTTTATTGGTAGTGAGCGTCAATGGCTGTAAATGATTGAAGCGTTGTAAAATGTCAAGCGCCGTCGACGACAGCGAGGGAGTGGAATTTAGAGTTACCTCCCCGCTAAGTGATACAGCGGTGAGTTAGTTAAAATTAACGTCGCATCGGCTTTATTTCAGCCATATAACCAAGTTAATATATTCACAATTTAGTCATTTATGCAAAGTTATATTTAAAAACAATTTATGAAACATATTTGAGCATAAAAGTATCATATATACAGTTTTTTAAACACAGGCTATAGGCCACCAGTAACCAAAGCTGGGCCACCTCGCTGGGGATCATGGGGACTTACAGTACCTCTGCTTCCTGTATGACACCCCAGCAGGATTTACGTCATCACTTTAGCTACTGGTGGTTGTGCACAATACTAGCAAATATTAAAAATACTCAGCAATGAGTTGGCTTAAAAACACTGGTTGATGATAGTTACATCGGTTGTGATAGGATAACGTGTCGCACAAGGGGACAATAATTTTACAGTGTTTTAACCTCCTGGACAGAGCCTTCAATAATGTCAGTTGATAATAGCATCACAACAAATTTAAAAACAAGCATTTAATAAGAAATAGTTCAACTAAGAAACTTGAATATTTGGTTGAGGAAGAACTTTTGCGTCATTTAGCTTTGGCGTTGCGTTGAACTAAAAAGCTGGCAATGGAATTTCAAATAGAAAGAAAGGTGTGAGTATTTCAAAGATAACTAAAATTGAAAGAATCGGAAATAAAAAAATGAGATAGAAGAGGGAATTTAAAAGAGAAAAACAAAAAAGTCAATCGACAAAGAACTAGAATTGAAAGAAGCAGAATTTCCAACAGAAAGGTTAAGAGAGGAGAGGTAGTTCAAATTGAAGACATTTGAATTGCAAAACAGAAATATTCTTCTCAAAATTACGTTGATGTGTCTAGAAAAATCAGATGTTCCCCTCTTTCCAAGAAAAAGAAGTTGCTTTTTGTTTCTTGCATTTTGAAAATATGGCAACAAATTTGAAATGGCCAAAAGAGCATTGGGTAATATTATTTCAAAGAACATTCAAAGGCACAGCTAAAAGGTCTATGCAACATTATCGGTCAAGGTTATATAAAACTATGATGAGTTGAGAAAGGTCAAAGTTCGCGTATCAGCCAATGAAAATCTATTCAATTTATTTCAATTTGGCAATTATTATTTCTATAGAGTATGACACGAAAACACATAATCTCTATTCATTCATGGCACAAGCATATTAATAAATAAGTCAGTTTATGATGAAGCAACATGCACCAGCTCTTTCAATTCGCACCCGACCATTTAATATTCTGGGACTCGGTAGTTGTTTTATAAGTTATAAAATGTTTTTTAATGTAACTGCCTCAAGACAAGAGATCAAAAAAGGTTTTGCAGACTCAGAACACCACTTGTTCAGGTGTAGAGAATTGAGTACTGGTTTTCGCTCTTTTTAGCAACATTCTAGGATAGTTATAAAAAAAGTTTTTATAAATTTCTCTTTTATAAATCTATTTCTCTGAGAGGAGGAGCAAAAAAAAGGTAATCCGAACACAACTTCTTCAGGTATAATAAATTGGGTATGGGTTTTCGCTGCTTTAAGCAACATTCAATGATCTCTTGAAATTAAAAAAAATATGTATAAATCTGATCCAAATAATTTTTTGAGTTTTTTCAAGAAATAAATCTTTTTTTCACAAAACATAGCCACCCCGCACCCCTATAATATAAAATGGTTGGTCCTTTTCAGGATGGTTCTCACCGGTAAACACACGACAACCGCCCTGCACACAAAGGGCAGTTGCTGCCACAGGTCAACGCCATGCTTAGCGCTGTTATGGAATACTGCCTTAATCCGGGCGGTGGACTTATTCGCCAACCACACCTCTTTTCTCCAGAAAGGGGTATTGACACACGCAGCCGAAACTGGAACAAATTGAAAAAGTACTGTAGCTTACCTGATTCTATATGACCACATTCATTGACAAAATGCTAATATTCTATCAAGTTTAAGCATTCTGTTTCTTGTCGTAAGAGGCCAATTGCGTGGATAGATGCTCATGATGTCAATCACTGGATCGTCTGGTCCAGACCAGAAGAGTGCGGCGTTAAACAACAGACAAACAACAACACATTTTCAGTTGAAAAATTAACTATGACGTATGTGAAAATAAAGAATGGGGATTTCAGGTATGAAACTAGTTCAGAACCAACGCGGACCTTTTTAGCGATCGTTTGGCTTAATTTTTTGGGGCGGTCGGGTAGCCTAGTGGTTAAAGCGTTCGCTCGTCACGCTGAAGACCCGGGGTCGATTCCCGACATGGGTACAATGTGTGAAGCCCATTTCTGGTGTCCCCCGCCGTGATATTGCTGGAATATTGCTAAAAGCGTCGTAAAACATACTCACTGACTCACTTAATTTATTGCTTTAGAAAATGTGTAAACACGCATGCCATCTTTTCCGCGATGTTGAATGGTGTTAAAAAATCCAGTTAAGTGAATGTATGTTGGTATGTAAAAAGATGTTACGTGACAAGTTATCTGTCTTCAAAACAAATGGTCTTGATGAAATCAAGCGTAATATGTCACGTGAAAAACGAACCCCGTGCTTTGAAAACAGTACTCGTTTGAAATATAAAAAAAACATTCTAAGTGTTACACAGTTTGATTATATTTCACTACCATTCGATTATTTGTCGTATATTTGGACTCACATTACAGATATTATGCATTTGACGATTATGGTGACAGTAATATTGATTTGTTTGTTTGTTGTTTAACGCCGCGCTCAGCAATATTCCAGCTATATGACGGCGGTATGTAAGTTATCAAGCCTGGACCAGACAATACAGTGACTGACAACACGAGCAGCGATCAACGCAAATGGGATACGATGACATGCATAAAAAAAGTCAGCGAGCCACACCACCCGATTCCGTTAGTCGCCTCTTACGACAAGCATAGTCGCCTTTTACGGCAAGCATTGGTTGCTGAAGACCTATTCTAACCCAGATCGCCACGTGCCCAATAATTTGGAAATATGAAAATATTGATATTATATTAACACACACATACACGATTTAAATCATGACATGTATAATCTGATTTATATCATACGAGTGAGTATGTTTTTACGCCGCTTTTAGCAATATTACAGCAATATCATGGAGGGGGGACACCAGAAATGGGCTTCACACATTGTACCCATGTCGGGAATCGAACCCGGGTCTTAGGCGTGACGAGCGAACGCTTTAACCACTAGGCTACCCGACTTCCCCTTATATCATAAGACATATTCCTATATACAACGCTACTGTTGTCTCTATAAGCTTAATAAAACTACAAGTTCGACACTACTTCCTCTAATATACATGTATAAAAGAGGTTTACTTCTGTTATCATTAAACCAAAAAAATAAACCAGAAACATGACATACCGCTGTTCGTTAGCATGAAGACGCCAAGTACGAATAGAGAACTCATGGTTGATGATGCTACCACTGCCATCTTTAAAGGCAACAAGATAATGGAATGCAGAGGAAACACGGTGAATATTAAGATTATCCTCAATCGTTCAAACAAGGTCAATTTCATACAGTCTGAAATATTAATAACGCAGAGATTCTACGAGCCCGTAAATTAACGTCAACAAAATAGGGAATACCTTATCAATTTTTATATGATTATTTCTAGATTATTTCTGTTTTGTACCCAATGTCGTCTCAGTGATAAGACTAATGAAGCAAGTGGTATTGGTTGTTTATTGTTTTAGTATCATATTATTTCTTCATTGTTGGTCACAAAACGCGATCATTTCATTTATAGTTAACGGGCGGCTCACGTATTACACTGACATTCCACATCATTAATGGAAAATTCAGACGCCATTTTGGCAATAAACTGAAATTGTTCAAATATCATGTTCTGTGGTCTTTCTATGTGCGTACTTTCTAGTGCAAAACGTCCGCTGTCAGGAGTCGACTGATCAGGCGCCGCAATTCGCAGTGTCAGAGTACGTCAGAAACATGCGACTATGGGTTTGAATCCCGGTTCACCCCGATTATGTTTCTAGGTTTGTCAGTACCATACACGTGCTCGTGGGTTTCAGCCAAGTGGTGACCGTCTTAAACCTGCATCACTTCGGTCTTTCCTTCCACATTAAGCTGACACGTCGAGAAATAACGGGAATAATTTCCAAAGCGGTGTTAAAACCCCAATCACTCACTCACAGTCAGGCCTACAAATGATGTTTGTTTACTGTTTTAACGCCGCACTCAGCTATATTCCAGCTATATGACGGCGGTATGTAAATAATCGAGTCTGGACCAGACAATCCAGTGATTGACATCATGAGCATCGATCCACGCAATTGGGATACGATGACATGCAACAACCAGGTCAGCGAGCCTCGCCACCCGATCCCGTTATTCGCCTCTTACGACAAGCATAGTCACCTATTACTGTAAGCATGGGTTGCTGAAGTCCTATTCTACCCCGGATCTTCGCGGGTGCCTACTTATGAAAGTTTTCAGATTATTTGTTCATTTCACATTGATCCCGAGTGCTTTGTCCTCTCACAGGGCGTTAACGGGCCGATTGCTTTTTTACCATTAAGCTTCCCATCATAAAAAAAATAATTACGTTTTGACTTAAGAGGGCGATAGCACATTGACAATGTCTTTATTACTAACATAACAGGAGGTAGAAGTAGTGTACATGATTTGAAGCTCTCTTCTTCCAAATCGGATTTAAAGAA
This sequence comes from Haliotis cracherodii, assembly GCF_022045235.1. NCBI lineage: Eukaryota > Metazoa > Mollusca > Gastropoda > Lepetellida > Haliotidae > Haliotis > Haliotis cracherodii. Next base: position 17,057,355 of record NW_027266268.1, read on the forward strand.
TTTAAGCCCGACTCTGAGCTTACGAGTTTTAGGTGTTTCAAATCAAGAGATATAAAAGCCAAATTGATATTTTTGTCAAACGAAACATTTACCAAAACAGAAATATATAGCCAGGTCTGCGAATCCGATGCATATTTCTTGAGTTTGTTTTCGGTGTTTTGGTATACAAATTAGCATACACATCTGTTTGGACAAATTCCAGTTTCTTCCGTTCAAGAGTGGTTCTGTGTCAGGAACAGATTAACACTAAACGACGTTATTTCCTTGTAAAAAAACGACTGCGTGGATCGATGCTCATGATGTCAATCACTGGGTTGTCTGGTCCAGCTAGACTCGAATATTTACATTATTGGAAAGTTGCTGAGACAATGTTTGTCTGACTATAATAGAACTCAGGTGCCTGATTGAGCGTCACAGTACATCGCCGTGACATTGCTGGAATATTGCTAAAAGCGGCGTAAAATTATACTCACTCACTCACTCACTCACCTCGTCGACATGAGAGGTTGACCACGCAATAACGTCTGTTGTGTGTGGCACGGTCTCTACTGCGACCCGTTAGACCAGTCACGTGGTCATGAAGGGTCTGTTGTAAAATCGTGGAAATATATTTTTTTTAAAATATAAAAAAATTGCTGTGATAAAACTTGATTGCTGAGTGCGACGTATAGGCAACAACAAAATATTCAACACTTTTTTGTGATCGTATTCATCATTTATACAGCATTACACACTGTTCTTGTACGCATCTGTAGGAAGACATACTGTCGAAGCTATCGTCATACTATAGCCAACTTTAGTCAGACGTAGAAAGAGCTGTTGAAGGTTTTCGTCTTCTTAGATTCAGGAACATTCGCATGGCCGTAAGGACACTGTAACAAAACAGGCAAGGAGGATTTATAAGTACATAACACGGCGTGTCAACTCTTTGAGGGCAGATACCGTGACCCGTGCCATGAGCTAGACTTCCGCTACACCAGGGGGACATAACTCTGCCGGGATGTATGTAAGGTACGGTTTCGATATACGGTAGGTGAGTGAGCGAGTTGGGTTTAACGCCGTTTTTAACAGTTTTCCAGTCATATCACGGCGTGTCAGCTTGATGTGGGAGGAAAGCCCCAAGTGATGCAGGTCTCAGACGTTTACCACTTCGGTGAAACCCACGAGCACGGGCATGGTGCTGACAAACCTAGAAACATAATCGGGGTGAACCGTGATTCGAACCCACAATCATAGGTTTCTGGCGAGCCCAAGGGACGCAATTCTGCACAGCGAATCGCGGCGCCTTAGACGACTGGGTCACGGTATACGGTAGGGTAACCTTTCAGTGTGACGACACCTGCATAGAAGATGGAATTTGCGCAAATCGTCCAGAAAATCCCGTTGAACTCCCATTCAGGTGAAGATGTCAAGTCGCGATATAATGACGGCCTTAATTATTTACAGGGAAGCCTAGTAGTTAAAGCGTTCGCTCGTCACGCCGAAGACCCGGGTTCGATTCCCGACATGGGTACAATGTGTGAAGCCCATTTCTGGTGTCCTCAGAATACTTCCAAAAGCGGCGTAAAACCATACTCACTCACTCACTTAATTATTTACATTCGGAAGTGGTCGTTTTAATTCGTTTTCGAAAAATCAGATATGGTGATCTGAATGTTTCGCTCACTCGTGCAATGAATGTAGAAGCCTCGACGCTGATTTTGCTGATTTGAGAGCTCACCTGACGCGACGTCCTGGAGGCGTCATGAGATATTCACGCAGAGAGGTATCGTATCAGAGTGATATATTTGATTTTAATAAGATGGGGTTGCTGCTTTAATCAGTGCTACTATATCAGGTGCGGGTAAGTGAGTTGTTCTAGACTGACACCCCTTTGAACAGTGTTTCAGCTGAATCACGGCGTGGGATTTCGAAGGATAGCGCGTCTACCATTCATTTAAACTCACACGAAACGGATCCGAGCAAGGGACTCAACACTGGAAATGAGACGCCTGATACCAAAGAATAATTAATTGTTGCTGGTTTGTTGTTTACCGCCGCAGTCATCAATATTCCGGCTACAAGACTGCTGCCTGTGAATAATCGAGTCTAAGCCGGGAGAGCTACAGATAAGCAGCGTATTTGCGTAAAATACCCCTCCCCCCAAAAAAAAAATATTCAAAAAAATATTCAAAACCCAATTACTTTCAATTAACTTGCGTACGGAAACGCATGCATTAAATGAAAAACTCAAATGTATAAAAACAGCCTGCGTAAATACCCAATGAAGCTTTTGCAGCATGCGCACAAAGGACAACATTTCCGAAACACAATTATGAGCTAATTTACATTCCGAGTCAAGCCAATGTATTTAGAACATTATTTCATTTTTTCTAAAGCTTAAAATGTTCACTAATATTGGTAAAACCCCAATAGAGTGATGAATAGATGTACGAAAAAATATTGGTTACCCAATGAAAAATGTAATTACCCAATTAAAATAGAAACCCTGAAGTAAAAACTCAAGTACTCAAAAAGTTATCTGGAGTTCTGCAGGCCAGACCCCCATGTGATTGATGTTATAAGCAACGTCCAACGCCGTCGGCGCCTTAGATGATTGCTACATTGCCCACGTAGTGACGTTGTTGGAATATTGCTAAAAGCGGCGTAAAAACATACCTACTCACTCACGTAGACGACTGGGCCACCAGTGACCCTAGCATGAAATAATGTAAAGAAAGTACACTGTGCAACAATCAATCATTAATGAAAATTCTGAATGGAGGACTAACGCCATGCAACTTGGATTGTACTTTTCCCAGGGAGTTGAGAATGCAATTTGAATGCAAACTGAGCCACAGACCGTAATGAGTGGAGGCTATTTCTGGTGTCCGCCGCCGTGATATTCTTGGCATATTAGGGGCGGTCGGGTAGCCTAATGGTTAAAGCATTCGCTCGTCACGCCGAAGCCACTTGTTCGATTCACGACATGGGTACGATGTGTGAAGCCCATTTCTGGTGTCCGTCGACGTGATATTGCTTGAATATTGCTTAAAGCGGCGTAAAACCTCACGCACTCACTCACTTCGCATATTGAAAACTAGCGGCGCAAAACCATAGTCACTCACACACTCGAACGTGGATCGGGTGGCCAGGCTTTGTGATTTAATCAGCTGCTTGAATCGGTGCTCATGCTTTCAGTCACTGGTTTACCTGTTCGGGCTTGATTATTTACAGGCTGTGGTGATATAACTGGAATAGCGGGGTGCGGCGTTAAACAACATTCACTCCCACAGAAACCGTAAGAACTTACGTGTCGACACTCATTCCCGCAGCAGTCTCCTCTCTTCAGATGCGCTAAACTGGTCATCACTTGGAACGTGGTTGCGGGATCGATGTAGAAATCCTCCTTCCTCTGAAACCGAATGCATGATAAACTGGTTGATAGCTTTAAAAACCCAACCCCAGCAAAGCGGCATCACGTAAAAGGTCACAAATCTTACGAAAGAGGAACCTCATGACGGAAATTGCACCGCATTATCTTAATATCTTTATTCTAGTTTGTATGTATGATACATATAAAACATATGTGTAATATTTCATATTTTAGTCTACCTGATTTATCTCAGCGACGGTGGGTTAGCCTAGTGGTTAAAGCGTTCGCTCGTCACGCCTTAGACATGGGTTCGATTTTCGGCATGTGTACAATGTGTGAAGCCCATTTCTGGTGTCCCCTGTCGTGATATTGCTTGAATATTGCTAAAAGCGGTGTGTACACCCTCATTTACTCACTCACGCACGCAGTAAGGACGAACGAACGAACGAACGAACGAACGAACGAAACCAACAGTTCCTGTAGTCACACTTCCCTTAAAGATACCAGCCATACGATGTGGTATTTTATTCAATATAATGACAGTAAGGCACAGTTTCATTAAAACAATTGGACAACCGAAGCCTGAAGCATTCAACTTGTTTATACATGTAATTTTACTGTAAGTTGTTGGCGATTGTTTACACAAAGATAATTTACATCAGTAGTTCGTATTGTTAGCGGTAGCATATCGTTTAACAGTACAAACATTATTTAAACGGTATTTAGAAGTCAATTTGTCTTCATCAAAAGCAAATTGTTTATTCTAAAAGTTTTCGACAGTCCATTTCAGATAAGGGACCTACGTAAATACTTCGAGTTATCGGAGGTTCGACACAACTGGAGCATGAGGGTTGTCGTATAATTAGTTTAGGTTGTGAAATAGTTATACATGGTTTTGTGAGCGCGAAGGTTTAACGCCGCTTTGAACATAACTTTATACCACGGCGTTTTACGGATAGAGAATAAATACTGGTCATTGATAGCATGTTAAAAGGGATGTAACCCTGCCGATCCGGGTTAGAATTGATCTTCAACAGCCCGTACAGGCGCCTAACGGGATCGGGTGTTCAGGATCGCCGGCTTGGTTGATGCATGTCATCGTATCCCAATTGCGTGGATCGATCCTCATGATGTCAGTCACTGGGTTGTCTGGTCCAGACTCGATTATTTACATACCGCTGTCAAATAGCTGGAATATTGCTGAGTGCGGCGTTAAACAGCAAACAACAACATCAACAACAACAACAACAACAAAATACCTGCATAGCAATGGAGTGTCGGTCGTGTATTGCCCGTTCTGCTTCGGTGAGATTCTGCGCTTCTACTTGCAGTAGTTGTTTCATAATTCGTGGATATTCTTTATCTATATGTTTAGAATTGTCACCACACGTCTCGCCACTTGACAATCGACGAGCGCTGTCCATTGATGTATCTTGACAGTGGCTGTTAGACCACCGAAAATAGGGTACACTAGGCCTCGTCGAATTCCAACTTTTGAATCGGCGGTAACCGTGATAAGATATTATGCCAGGGAAAGCGGTTCCGGGGATAACATAGCTAGCTAGTGTCAAAGAAACGGGAAGCATCACACACCAAACACTTAGAATCACTTAAAACAAGGCATATCTCTTCTCCTAGACAACAACTATACGACCACGAAAATGTTCAAGGTGAAGGCCAGAAATCTAAATTTAGATATGACATCATATTTGGTGATACGTGATTGGTCAGACTAGACACACCTCCAATATTTTACGGGCGCTTCTGTGGATTCCAAATAATCTTGTGCAGATTGAAGCCTTTTTCATTTACATGTTTTTAAAAATACTATTGCGAATACAAATTAATTTAATGTCAACATGTATGAATCAATTGTTATAAAAAGATATCTCCATTATTCTGTGTTCATAACAGTGAGGAGCATATCTTTAATTAAGTAAAATTGATATTTATAAGCGAAAAAACCCTTTCCATAATCATAAAAAAATATTGAAATTATTAACCGATTCCGACTACTTGATCAGTATGTCTTCATGAATCATTATCAGTCAGTGACAATACCAGGTGTTCCCGGAAAGGTTTAGCGTATCCTGCCCCAGCGGCAGTACCCTTCACAAACACATACACATTAAAAGTAAGAAAAATATAATAAATTTTTGGAAAAAAATGCGCATACTCTTCAGAATTTTTATTTAAGCTAGGCCAGATAAAACATCACTAAATATTTTTTTGATATAGAGGTTTAAACGATATACGGATTTTCTATTGGAAGAGAGATCGGTCACATGACAGCGAAATTGGCGCTCATACAGTAAGTGTATAAATTCTTATTTTGCAAATTAAGGGATTTCCGATCATTTGATTTGGTTTATTTTCTGCACACATGACCCGTTCATTTTTTCAAAAAAATGCAAGTTTCACTTTTTGACATTTGACCGGAACTACTTTTCATGGGGAATCCCCGAATTAAGCATTTCTCTGTTGTCTCCCATGCTTACCACAATCTTGAGCATCGACAATAAAGGACAATAAATTATAATTTCTTTTTCAGACAAGGTTTCATTAAAACACTTATTAATCTACATTAAAACACATCATTACGTATATACATAAACCCCGGGTTGACACAGGGATACATGACCCTCCTCTTCAACCCTCACTTTGAAGTCAAATAAAATTCAAAACAAATCCCCCACACAGATACACTTCAAGTTTTTCAATTCTGTAGGAAATTCCCTGTTCCATCATCCACTGTCATTTCAGGCAAAGCAAAATTACTGAAAATAACCTCTGAAAATTAGGAACATCATAAATATCGCCATTTTATGTATAAACATATTATTTACTAAATCACCATTCGCGTCGTTACTTAGTGGATGTTTTAAAATAGAAATATCGGATATGTACTCGGAGAATTGAATTAAAAAATAACATATTAGTGATCAGGAATATCTGGGTGTTTTTTTTATCAAATCACTAATGTTCATTCTCTAACGTCGCCGATAACCCTAGAATCATGAGAGAGAGAGAGAGAGAGAGAGAGAGAGAGAGAGAGAGAGAGAGAGAGAGAGAGAGAGAGAGAGAGAAAAGATTACTTTTTTAAGTAAGCATAATTGTACAGCACGGTTCGGAGATCTCTTTCGCAATGTCGCACTGCGCAATGTCTTGACTCACCCGTACATAATAGGACAATCTCAATTGAGTTACCACTCGCCTATGACCGACATCTAAAAATATGTTTCTGATTCATGAGGTGGTGTCTTCCGAAGTGTGTCGTGTATGTTAGCATCACGTGATCCTTACGAGACGTAATACACAATGCTGTGTTTTGAGAGGGTGTGTTTAGAAAATTGTGCAATGCTGGTCTGTGCGAAACACATTTCACACTGCTGGCTTCACCTTCAACTTTAACCCCGTGGGGATTCCTGGTTCAAATCAATCTGCAACAACATTTACTTTCGTATTGGGTGGTCAGGTCCCGTGATTTGTTGATTGCGTGTCATGGTACCCCACGGCGTAGATGGTTGTTTGTTATGTCAATTATTGGTTGTCTGGCCCAGACTCTATTATTTACAGGCTGTTGAGTGTGGCGTTATACAAAACATACAAACATACAAAACAAACTTCAACTTGATCCGTGTCTATCGAATGTACAAACGCACCGAATGTATGTCACTCGCTGGGCTAGCGTATGTGTATAATATTCGTAGACTGACGCAGCCTTGATAGGTTAAGTTAAATTTTGTGCTGCTGAATTTGATCGTGCTAATAAACTGGATGTGGCAAGTTATACAGTTGCGTTGAATTAATTTACACATTAGTTCAACGGGATCTTGGCAGATGTTTATCAACAGACAGTGTAGTTATATTTTACCGACCGAACGTGGCCCTTTTACAGCAAGCAGTCAGTGTCATAACTACTCGACCATGAGCAGTGTAACTTGCTGCTGCTCTGTAAACATGGGTATTCACCTCTCACCGCCCATTGGTATCCTCCCATCAGTCATACAGGCCAGTTGTCATACAGATTATAACAACATAGGATATGCATGACTGGATCACAAATCCCCAGCCTTCTACCTATCAATATGGACTGTTCCACACAGATCACTAACTGTGTCTATGTTTAAGGTTGAATTACAGGGAACACCAGGATTATAATTATGAATGATCTTGTGCTGATTCATTTGCAGATTGTGAGAAAACAAATTGTAAAGCAGAAAAGTAATTAATAAATAAGTATGGTTTATTCAACATAATATTATAAATATGAACCATATTTAACAAGAATTAATAACATAATTCAACATTCAAAGCATCATAATGGCTATCCGAGCTTCAATAGGTGACCTGAAGCATCAAGGAACTGGATTGGACTTTTCCTTCCTTGGGTCAGTTGACAAAACGAACTCGGTTTTTTCGAGTGCTCTAATTATCCCCCCCCCCCCCTCTTACTCATAACAAATGGCATGTCTGACTGATGGGAGGGGACCGTACAGGTATCAGGCGGGGGGTGGCTTGTGGTGTCCCTGGGTGTAGTTACTCATCCATATCGCTGGACAATACACAACATCACACGGTGATTTTCTAAATATAAGTCGGCCACCCCTTCCATTCCATGCAACACTGAATAGTGTTACACCCCTGCATCCCGATTACTGTACTTTAATACAAATCTCAAAAAGCACATGTTCGAATTCACTCAACAAAGGCTGAATGTCGCCCCCAGACACAAAGGCTGAATGTCGATCACAGACACAAAGGCTGAATGTCGATCACAGACACAAAGGCTGAATGTCGATTACAGACGAAAAACTGTTAACACGTCCCTAGGTCATAAAAGGGTGACATTTGAATCATGTCAGCTGTCTGACCACCCGATCCCGGCAGTCGCCTCTTACGACAAGCATGGTTTGCTGAATGAGTGAGTGAGTGAGTTGGGTTTAACGCCGCTTTTAACATGATTCCAGTCATATCAAGGCGTATCACCTAAATGTGGGAGGAAAGTCCCCAAAGTGATGCAGGTCTCAGACGTTTACCACTTCGGTGAAACCCACGAGCACGGATATGGTGCTGACAAACCTAGACACATAATCGAGGCGAACCGGGATTCGAGCCCACAAACATAGGTTTCCGGCGTGTCCAAGGGACGCAACTCTGCACAGCGAATCGTTGCGCTTTAGACGACTGGGCCATCCGTGTCCCTATTGGAGTTCGAGTTAATGAGATTTCACTGCACTAGTTGAATATCAGGCATAAGTTAGTCGCTGTAGAAATACTTGCAAGGAAGTGGCTTCGCAGCATGCAGATAAATGGATACCATGATGACATATAGAACCAAACCACAACCGCATCATTTTGAGATATGAGCCTTCAAAATTTCACAATTTCAACCTCCAAGCATATCTGGTCAAGTTACAGGAACCAAACCGATTATATTTATATTTTATGTTTTATGTTTTATGTTTTGTACTTAACTCACACCGTGCATTGCTGAGAAAGATTATTTACACTGGTAATCTTCATTATGAAAATTTGGTTCAGTATGGTTCCTGTTATATAAAAATGATTTGAAGTAAAATGCCAAAGAGAACTGTCACCAAGTTACATCATTTTAAGAAACAGACACACCGTTTATTGAAACTTAATGAATACAATGAACCAAGAACATAAGAATAAGCGGATATGCATGGCTACATTTATTATTAATCACATTTTGTGTTGAATACCAAAATAAATTCTACGTTGGACTTTGTGGTTGTTTTACTGTGGCATATATACTTTTCATATACTGTGTGGAGGTTGTTTTCGGTATTGCCAATTTGACCCTTCGGGGCTTTGTGGATAGGAAAGTTTGCTAGTAATATCGCAATTGTATCGTGCGGAACCATATTGTTTGAGTGGTATAAGGAATGTGATCTTTGTACATGTGAATACACTGATTACTCATTTATTAAATATTTTTATGGCTTTGTTCAGCATGGATAATAGGTACTTTTGAAGGCAGTTGTTTGTTTTGTTCTTTTGTTGTTTTACGCCGCACTCAACAAATAGTCCAGCTATATGATGACGGTATGTAAGTAATCTTGACATCTTGAGCATCGATCGACGCAATTGGGATACGATGACATGAATCAACCAAGCCATTGAGCCAAATCCCATTAGTCACCTCTTACATCAAGGGGGGGGGGGGGGGGAGGGGCACGGGTGGCCTAGTCATCTAAGGCACCGCAATTCGATAATACCACGGCACGCCAGAAACATATGATTGTGGGTTCGAATCTCGATTCGCCCCGATTATGTTTCTAGGTTTGTCAGCACCATACCCGTGCTCGTGGGTTTCACCGAAGTGGTAAACGTCTGAGACCTGCATCACTTCGGGCTTTCCTCCCACATTAAGCTGACACGCCTTGATATAACTGGAATCATGTTAAAAGCGGCGTTAAACCCAACTCACTCACTCTTACATCAAGCATGGGATGCTAAGACCATTTCCAACCTAGGTCTTCACGGATTTCAAATGCAGATGTAATTGTTGTGATAAATTCATTGATATTAACATATGTAACCTGTTTTGTGATAATTATGACTGTATGGATTATTTTACTTTTACAGAAAGATAAATATCTTATCTATATAACAAACCAGGCATTCGTAGCACCATTGGGTTAACAGGAATGTCAAAATTACAACTGTGTCGAATCCTTTGGGACCTGGATAGAAGCTATCCTGGATTCGAGACATCAGGAGACTTGTATGCTTAATTTGGGTCTCTCGAATGAGGTCGAGACAACCGGTAATACGACACATCCAAGTTCGACACAACGAGGTTCGACTATGTAACGAAGCTGGAACACTGCAACTGTCCACATCGGCGTTAAAAAAATCACACCCACTTATACGCTCATGTGATACCTGTAAATGTGTCATGTAAATACAAAGCCTTCCTATACTAGAGTAGTTGAGTATATTGACACTGGGAGCATTGTAGGCGTGTGGAATGTGTCACAGCATTGGATACCTTGAGCATTCATTTGGTTAAAAAGGTCAGGGTAGCAGACAGATCTAGACTTGCCCTCATCCCCCATCAAAGCCTTATAAAGCCGTCCGCTATAACAATAAAAATTAAATAATCTTAATAGGTCCTCTGGATATAAATTGAACAAAATTCAGATGAAGAGTTTATGTTTTTACTCTGTGGATCAGTTGCATCTTTCACTGTTGTTTTCAAACGATTCACGACTTCGTTGAGATTGATTCCTAATTGAAATATGACAACAACCTCAAATTACTTTACTAGGCTTTCAACATCAATCTTGCTTTTCAACATTATATCGTTACTGTTTATTAGTAAGTGAATAATCTTTAACTCCATATTAAACTTCATTTCACCTCAGGGGCGGTCGGGTAGCCTAGTGGTTAAAGCGTTCGCTCGTCACGCCGAAGACCCGGGTTTGATTCCCGACATGGGTACAATGTGTGATTTCTGGTGTCCCCTGTCGTGATATTGCTGGAATATTGCTAAAAGCGGCGTAAAACCATATTCACTCACTCACTCACTCATTTCACCTTCACCTTACATTATACAACATCCGTGTCTCATCCAAGATGTTGGTTCGCATCCCCAGCCCATTCCAGTAACGATGTTTGACGTGGCAGCACCTTGTCTGTGGTAAAATGTCTTTGAGATGAGTCACTTCGGGCTGTCCTCCCACCTTAAGCAGACACAAAGCCTAATTATCCATACGTATTAGCGCTTGGTAGGTCACGATTGATATATGAGGACGAACGTAGTGTAAGAGCATGACCGTTGGAAGCGTGACCATTCCAAGTTTGAAGCGTGACCATTCAACGTTGGAAGCGTGACCACTCCACGTTACAATGCCAGGTGATCCCTAGTTAGATCACCGCCTCCGTGGTCTAGTGGTAGAGCGTCCGCCCGGAGAGCGGAAGGTCCGGGGTTCTATCCCCGGCCGCGTCATACAAAAAGACGTTAAAAGATTGTATGTACTTGTTACCCTGTCTGGCGCTCGGCATTAAGGGGCTAAAGCAAGGACTGGTCGGCTCGGAGTCAGTGTACTGTGTCTGAGTGGGGTATTCATGTTAAACTGCGGCATGGTATCTCAGTGTGCTAGCATTATAAATAGGCATCAGTCCGAACTTGTACAAGCAGCCACACACACGTACACGTGCATGCAGGTCGCTATATAAGTGCAAACCCAATTTAAACCCAGTTTCACCTCAACCATGACCTACTTGAAGTTTGTCTGACCCGAAATCCCAATGTAAATAAAAATGTATCTGAATACCCCTAAAGTAAGTGTGTTTGCACCGGGCAAACTTACGTGAATGAAACTCGCATATTATTTTAATAATGTAAGGGACTTCTCGCAACCGCGACCTTTGCAAACAAATTATATGTAAATATGCAGAAAGAGCGAGTGTGTGAGATTGCGAGATCGCCATAATATTACGTTCTCCAGCTTTTTGCACATTTAGTTAACGCGAGAAGGTCCTTTAAAGTATTCCATACATATAAAATGATACTTATTTAAGTTTTTGAAGATGAAAGTTGAAAAAAAAAAATTTCTCCGTTTTTCAGGATACAAGGCATTATCGCCCTTACCCTGCTGTGCGGCGCGTGTCACGTGACAGGATATGGGTCGTACAGAAGAGAGTTACCCAATGGCGAGCGAGTCCCTCATCCATGCAAGCCCAACTACTTTTGGAAAGGGGTAGGACATGGTAAGGAAGAAGGGGATGGATCAAGAAATCAGTTTGGTTTGGATTTTGCTGCCAACGGACATCAGGTAAATGTCTATGGTTATCAACATGGATGACGCTGTGTTGAGCTACGTCCCTTGGTCGAACCAGGATCCGCTGATCGTCGTTTCGAATCCAAGAATCGCCCTGATTGATACTTGATTTTTCAGCGACATACCTGTGTCCCTTAACCTGTTGTACTTTGGCCAGTGTGATTTTAAATATTAACTCACTCACTTAACGACATACTTTAGTATATACCTTGTTCAATGGATTGTGTGTATAAGCAAGTTATTGCTTTCTTATCACGAACATTCAGTTTGTCAGCAATAGAAATGTTTAAACTGCTATTACTAATGCTTACCCTTATGACTTGAGTGAGTGAGTGAGTATGGTTTTAAGCCTCTTTTAGCAATATTCCAGCAATATCACGGCGGGAGACACCAGAAATGGGCTTCACGCATTGTACCAATGTCGGGAATCAAACACGGGTCTTTGGCGTGAACGTTAAAACCACTAAGCTACCCCACCGTCCCTTTAAGACCTGAATGCAACAGCTGCCACAGCTTATTGATCAGGAACAAGGGGTTTATCAGACACTTTTTAATCTCATGTTCTGACAGAATTCTACATTTTCCCATCATATTTATGAAAGGTGCGAAACTGCTAATTAAAGTGTGTTTGTTTTTTTTAACTGTAAGTGTTAAATGGGACCGATGCCCTCCCTACGTAAAGTACGCTATCAAGTGATACCAAAAAGCTGGAAGACCAAAGTACTATGTGACGCAACACTGGAATTCTCTTTTTGGACAAGATAAAAGTGTTATAACTACCACTACAATCTCTGTATTGAGTGAGTGAGCTGGGTTTAACGCCGCTTTTAACAGTATTCCAGTTATATCGCGGCATGTCAGCTGACAACCCTAGAAACATAATCAGGGTGAACCGGGATTCGAACCCACAATCGGACGGGGACAGAATGACCAATGGACAAGAACTCGGAGACCCTGGATGTACATGGACCAAAGGTTCCATTCCAACCAATTTTGATGGCATCACGCATCCTGGTAACTATTGCTTGTCAAAGTCATCCTTAATCCATTATTTAGGGCCACGTATACAATTTCGACGTTTATTTTGTGTGAGCTGTTATTTGTCATAAGTAGTGGGTGAATACACAGTGATATGGATATATAACTGTTCAACATGCAAACGTTGCTTCTCTTGGATCATTTCAAAAGAAGTTGAAAAGTAATTAAATATGTTTCAGGTGTATGTACCCCATACAACACCACACAGTGTGCGGGGAAGAATGACTGGGTGGTTTGCCAGTCCACCCCGATGCTCGACTGCCCTGCAATACAAAACCCAGGTAGTGAGTGAGTGAGTGAGTTGGATTTAACGCCGCTTTTAACAATATTCCAGTTATATCGCGGCGTGTCAGCTTAATGTGGGAGGAAAGCCCGAAGTGATGCAGGTCTAAGAGGTTTACCACTTCGGTGAAACCCACGAGCACGGGTATGGTGCTGACAAACCTAGAAACATAATCGGGGCGAACCGGGATTCGAACACACAATCCTAGGTTTCTGGCGTGCCCAAGGGACGCAACTCTGCACAGCGAATCGCGGCGCCTTAGACGACTGGGCCACCCGTGCGAAAAAAAAAGGCGACTATGCTTGTCGTAAGAGGCGACACACGGGATCGGGTGGTCAGGCTCGCTGACTTGGTTGATGCATGTCATCGATCCCAATCACTGGATTTTCTGGTCCAGACTCGATTATTTACAGACCGCCGTCATATAGCTGGAATATTGCTGAGTGCGGCGTTAAACAACAAACAAACAATAATATCACCACAGACACGCAGAACGGAACAATGTATTTATATCATCACAGACACGCAGAACATAACATTGTATTGTTATCGTCACAGACACGCAGAACATAACACTGTATTTATGTCACCACAGACACGCAGAACATAAGACTGTAATTCTATCGTCACAGACACGCAGAACATATCACTGTATTTTTATCGTCACAGACACGCAGAACATAACACTGTATTGTTATCGTCACAGACACGCAGAACATAACACTGTATTGTTATCGTCACAGATACGCAGAACATAACCCTGTATTGTTATCGTCACAGACACGCAGAACATAACACTGTATTTATATCATCACTGACACGCAGAACATAACACTGTATTTATATCGTCACAGACACGCAAAACATAACACTGTAATCTTATCGTCACAGACACACAGAACATAACACTGCGGTTCCCCCGAGTAGCCGTACCGGCCAAGGAGACGACATATATGTGCATGGTGTTTGACATACCCAGCGATCAGGACTACCACATGATAGCCTACAAACCTGAGATCGACAACGACAACGTCATGCACCACATCGTCATCTACAGCTGCGAGGAGTCAGACAGTAAGTTGAAATCCTTTATTTGCATGATTAAATGATGATCAAAAGCTATGCAACTTGTAAACCGAATGATGTTTTAAATATCTGCAATGCAAGAGAGAGAGAGAGAGAGAGAGAGAGAGAGAGAGAGAGAGAGAGAGAGAGAGAGAGAGAGAGATGCGGACCCGTTCATCTGGGGAACGCACTTATTTGTCATTCATCAAGAAAGTGTTCATGGTGCCACTGTGATGTTACCCCAGTGAATAGACCAACTCCCTGGGCAGTATACAAACCAAGCTTGAGGTGCCTATTCACTTCTGGGTGAACATGTGCATTGATAAAGTGCCAAATTCCATTCACCAAGTGGATGCTCATAGCACTACATTATTAAGGAATCAGTATGCACTCAATTTTCATTCTCAGCTCCTTGGGGAGTATACAATCCAAGCTAAGTACAGCATTTTGTTCATGGCTTACTATGACAATGTGTGTTTCGGCTTGTATCAGCGGCCGCGCCAACAGCACCTTATGAGTGCGACATGGCAGCTGGTTACAAGTGCAACCTCATGTTTTGGGAAGAGCAAATATAAGAGATTTGCAATGGAGGTAACTTTATTTCTTTAGGCCACAACAATTGATAATTTATATAATTCTTTAAAGATTTGAAATTCAAAAAGCATTTATTTATTTGTCAACACAGGCTGTTATCACAAATGCGTTATCCATGAAAAGGTATTTGTTGTTTATCAGATTTTGATTGGATTAGATTCTAAAGAAGGTGTTTTCCAATCGGGTGTAATTCTGTTCTTAAATCAGGTTTGATCTCTACCCCACCCCTTACCCCAATGATAAGAACTGTTCCAGACGCAAATAAACACAATACAAAACCAATATATCATGACAATTTCAGCCCTCTGTTAATAGTGGTATAAAGTTTCAAGGATATTATATTAAAAACAATTATTGACATGTAATCCATAAATGCGACCGATCTGGGGTTAAGTTACTCTCTGGTAATGAAAGCAACCTGTATTTGGTTGCCAAGGAAACCTATGTTATTGTTGTTCCGTGTCGTCATAGGCAAGGCAAGCCATAACTTAGCAACTCGCTTGGTCAGAATCGGGTCATCTTAGTCAAGGAGTGATTGGACTATTGAATCCTGCTCCGAAACTGTCGCTCTCAGTATTCATGTACTGGCCCTTGAGACGCGTGAAGATCCGGGGTAGAATAGGTCTTCAGCAACCCATGCTTGCCGTAAAAGGTGACTATGCTTGTCGTAAAAGGCGACTAACGGGATCGGGTGGTCAGGCTTGCTGACTTGGTTGACACATGTCATCGATCCCAATTGCGTGTTTCAATAAATAGATCATATGTGCTGCAACAAATTCGAGAAAGAGCTGTTCTAAACTTATGTAAATTTACACTTAATAGATAAAGTTCTATAAAAATAGTAGTCTAAAGTGTAGGGTAGTTATTTGCTTTTCTAGAACTGGACAAGGAACCATGCCATTTGTGGATGTACATAACTTGAAGGTCTGTGTCAGAATACGCTCCAGTACCTCACGTTTGTATACTGCCTTTATCATCCTCGTAGAAATCGGTGTTTAATCTTGTCGTGTGTGCAGTATAACGTCATCAAAATCAAAAGTGTAATAGGTCTTCAGCAACCCATGCTTGCCGTAAAAGGTGACTATGCTTGTCGTAAGAGGCGACTAACGGGATCGGGTGGTCAGGCTCGCTGACTTGGTTGACACATGTCATCGATCCCAATTGCGTGGATCGATGCTCATGATATCAATCACTGGATTTTCTTGTCCAGACTCGAATATATACAGACCACCGTCATATAGCTGGAATAATGCTGAGTGCGGCGTTAAACAGCAAACCAACCAACCAACTGGCCCTTGCACTCACCAGGAGTAAACACAAAACATAGGTTATACTCACATGCTTTAAATAACGCTCCAGTTTATCTTCAAATACAACTTCTACATAAGACAGGCTAGACTCGTCATAGACTGGACAGAGCGATATCAATCTGCCTCAGTCACTGCCAAAACCGCGCACCTCTTCTAGTGCTAAACGTTTCTAAAGGGGGTTGAGTCTAACCTTTCTTGGTCACATGTAAAAATGCCTCATTTTGTATTCATTAAAAGTTTAAACTGACCATGCATTCATGTGCGTCGTTATCGGAATATTATTGAAACCTACGTGCCAGATTGAGCACTTCTCTATTGCTTTTGTAGTTCACTTCTTGGTTCTACAAATGAAATGCATCTTACGTCATTCATGATTTAATTGACGATAATGTGGAATCAATCCTACGGTAAATACGAAATGTCCAGAAATATTCTGATGATAAATGTAAAATGTCCTTTCTCTATTAATTCTTTCCTAGCTAACAGTTCTGACAAGAACTTTATATACATAATGCAACTACATCATTGCAGCTATCAACGGTATGGTTTGTTACAATGTTTGTTGCCATTTTCTAATGTTTTTGAGATTGATTGTTTGTTGTTTAAGCATGGGTTGCTGAAGACCTATTCTAACCCGGATCTTCACAGATCTTACAGTTTTCAATTCTTCGCCTTCTACTAACTGTGTGCAAACTTCAAACTTAAACATCTTTCCTCTTTAGCATAGACATGGAGGGAGCATCAAAGGGGATAAATCTTAAGTGAATATGTAAAAAGTTTGCATTAAATCACATTACAAATCTAATACATAGTTACATTTTAAAAATAAATGATACACAACACTCAAATGGTTTTAGTATCACTGGAACAACCCTCAACTTGTGGACTCCTGGTATGACTCCTCTGGAATGACTATCTACTACACACAAAACCGGAGACCTAACAATGGCGGGATCATCTCCCTAGGGCAGAACTTCCTTGAGATACCTCCGGGGAAAGAAAGAACGACCTTCACCTCTAAATGTTCCTCGGGCTGTACCGGGGCAGCAGTGAATGGCCCCATCCAAGTCAACGGCGAGATCAATCACATGCATTACCTTGGTAACAATCATTTGAGTTTGGTTCAGTGCCGATTATAGTTATATCTAATAGTTAACCCATTTCATGGCGCGCCAGCTTGTTGTCTTTGTTGTTTAACGTCACTCTCATCAATATCCCATCTCTGTGAGGCGGTCTTTACATAATCGAGTCTGGACCAGCCAATCGAGTGATTCATTAACCTCAAGATAATCGAATTTCGCAACTGGGACACGATGACATGCATCAACCAACTCGGCGAACGTGACCACGTTCATGACGAGCAGAATGGGTTGTTGAAAACCAATTCTAAACCGGATCTAAAGAGCGCAGTAGTCGTCAAGACACTGACGCCTCATATTGGGGCAGCTTATTGTGACATGAAACCCTAAAATGACGTTTATCATTTTGTGAATCAACGGCCACCGATATGGGCTGACAAATAAACATAACGCGAACGGACATGGGATTAAACAGCAGATACTTGGACGAAAAGGGACATAACTCTACATCGCGAAATAAGGCGCTTCGCAGCACATTGTCAACGAAGAGTATTTTTGTTTAAATGATAAATGAATGAGAGAGGTAAGTGTTGTTTCAGTCATAGTTTAAAAAAAGAAGACATATCATGTTTGTGTGTTTGTTGTTTAACGCTGAACTCAGCAATATTCCAGCTTTGTGACGGGGTCTGTAAATAATCGAGACTGGACAGACAATCCAGTGATTGACATCATGAGCATCGATCAACGCAACTGAAATACGATGACATGCATCAACCAAGTCATCGAGCCTGACCACCTGATCCCGTTAGTCGCCTCTTACGACAAGCATAGTCGCCTCATACGGCAAGATGGGGTTGTCAAAGACCTATTCTAACCCGGATCTTCTCGTTCCGAACAACGTTTAAGTTATGTCACTGTGTGTCAGCTTGGTTAGGGAAGGAAGTCCAAATGGTCAACACATGTGGATGCAACATGAAGTTGTAAGATCATATCCACTTATCTGTTTATGACATATCATTCAGATCGGGTAGTCGGTGACTTTGTTGACTGGGTGTGTGATCGTACCCCAACGGCGTGGGACGATGCTCACACCATCCACCACTGGTTTGTCTGGGCCAGGCAGTTGTGATACAGCAGAAACGAAACGTTACAACAATGAGACGATGATTCAGCATACCCGTCTTTCTCGAAGAACTCGACATATCTCGATGGTTCCATGAAGACTATTTATTTAATAAGGTGTCATGACATGTAGAACATTTGATGAATGACATATCTCTTCAATTATTTTAATATTGTTTGATGTTATTATTTGAAAAAGTTGTTTTGTGATGCAACGTGAAATATACTTAATAATCGTGCTGAGTGCAGCGTTAAACAACAAACAAACAAATATGGTCCGATGTACAGAGTGTCTGTTTTAGGAAATGCACAGTTTCTGGAGTTATGCCGGAACGGAACGAGGGTGCGTTACATCACGAATGAAACGGAGTTCAGTTACGATGACCCAACATTCAATACGTAAGTTGGACTTGCACTAAAATGTAAGTAGACCAACACAAACGAAACTAAACGCATCTGTCAAATGTCCAATAACCCCCCACAGTTCCACCAATGTGTCTTCGCAAAATCATTAATGAAATATTTCCATCAATAACAATGTTGTGTACGAATAATGCTGAAATTGAGTCGATGTTTTCGCTAGTGGACTGTAGTCCCCGGAGTTAATAATGAATAGCATTTATCAATTATTCTGAGTCAACTTCAAAAGAAATGTTTGGGCCGACGCATTAAAACTGTCCCCATTTGTGCAATCCGAACATATTTCTTTAACTAAGAATTACTGTAAATGTACCCAAGAGATGTTAATCAAAATTAACATGTAGGGCATTACATGCTTCTCTACGCGACCGCTTGGTGTCATCACTGATTTTCAATGATCCATTTATACAATTTTCACCGTTTTCCATTTCACGCCCAATGGAATCTGTTTCGTGAGATAATCTGGCCGCACAAATAACCGCATGCTCATGATATATTTGGAACCGTACAATAGACCCAATGGATATTTCGTATGGTTATGGAAAGAGTATTTTCAGATTTGACACGCCAATCACCGTCTTGCCCAACGACGAATTAATAACGACGTGCGAGTACAAGTCCACCTATTCTAAGAAATTGGCCTACTATGGTGATGCCACTTCTGATGAGATGTGTTTCACGTTCCTCCTATTCTACCCGGTCAAAGCCATGCCTGACCCCTACTGCACAAGCTGGAAGTCCGTCGATGTCTGCGCCCTCGGGACGAAGCCGTTGGTGGTGGACGGATGCAATGCATTTGGTTTTGCGTTCGGATCAGACCCTGTCTCCGCTGAAGTGATTAATGAGGTAAATGAGAACTGTTTCTTGGGAGGTACCTGTCACGACGATTGTAAACACGCCGTGATGCGGGCTCAGGTTCATCCCTGTATGAAAGAAGGCGACATGAAGCACTATGTGACTAACATAATGCAGTGTAACAAGGATGGGTTGTCGTTCCTCAGACGCATGGACATGTGTTTTATAACGAAAGATGATTACAGCTATCCCAATGTAGGTATCGGCACGGCGGGGTCGACTGTGACAGTCCTTGCAGTGGCGATGGCTGTTTTTGTGTAATGACCTCCAGCGATTGACGGAAACTGGACATGGACTTTCCGATGGACTGTTCTACTTTTTTTTTAGCAATCTCATTAAAAGCAGATCTTTGTGCTCGCTACTGCTAGATCTGAGGGCATCCAATGACAGGTCCCGTCAGGACGACGTCTCGGGAACTTTGACCGACCAATGAAATGACTAACAGGAAGTCTACATCAGCCAATCAGAAAGCAGATTTCTCGAGCTTTAAGGCATGGAACTCTGGGTAGGAGAGTGCGTTCTGACGTGACCTGTAATGAGATGTCCTCAGATCTGCGTGTAGCTGTAGCGAGCACTAATATCTGATTGTTTTGTATTTACTTATCGTAATTTATGAATAAAAATATGTTCAATCAGCAGAAATCAATGAAAATTACAAATCGCTGTCCCGTAATATTACTTTGAATAATCACTTCTTTTAAGAAGATCACATGACCCTTTCAATATTTAATAATGACTGTCATGTTTTTGTCAGATTATTTTGGACACGTCAAAAGAAATGTTTGTATTACATCTTTTTAATCATAAGTTTAATCAAGAGAAATTGTGTTTTTCTTATAATAAAATGCAAAGCGCTACAATACAACAAGATATTTGCTGTTTTTACTGCTTTACATTGTTTACTAGCTCATGTTGGTGAAAAATACATCAGAAACTTTAAAGCATAATACGACTTTGTGTTTCATCATGAGACTGATTAATGTTTTTTCTTCTTCCGTTTTACCGTTATTAAGTTTGTTTTATAACTTTGAGAAAATTTGAATATGTCATAAATGAAATCAATAAAATATGAGAGCATTTTTATTTCATTTAGATTTCATTAGTGATAAGGTTGATAATACAATTTTCATTTTTATTGTTGATTTGAATGAAGAAAATAGGACAATGATAACCAGTCATTGCGACCATTTTCACAGGCTATGACTAGTCGGTAAATCCACTAGTCTCCGTCGATAAGAGTTGCAAAGTCGCCTGGTCGGTAAATCCACTATTCTCTGTCTAAAAGTGTGACAAAGTCGACTGAGGTGCCACAGTTCGATGTGCACGGTTGCCCCCCTTAAGCGTGCCAGGATTCTGTGATCATCACCTCATTTGCCCTGATCAAGTTTCTAGGATTGTCAGTATCATACCCGATCATCACCTCGGCCTTTCCTCCCTCATTCAAGCTGCAACACCGTGAACAACTGGAATATTGGTACACCACACTCACCATTTTACTTGACCCGTGAAGATGCGGGGTAGAATAGGTCTCCAGCAACCCATGCTTGACGTAAAAGGTGACTATGCTTGTCGTAAAAGGCGACTAACGGGATCGGGTGGTCAGACTCGCTGACTTGGTTGATACATGTCATCGATCCCAATTGCGTGGATCGATGCACATGATAGCAATCACTGGATTGTCTGGTCCAGACTCTATTATTTACAGACCGCCGTCATATAGCTGGAATATTGCTGAATGCGGCGTTAAACAACCAACCAACCAACCACACTGAAGTATGTAATTAACAACTACATGTATATCACGCAACAATAGAGAGAACGTGAAATCACCATTTCACGCGTTCCTCTCTGTCTATTCACTTATTCATACTGATTCATTTGGATTATACAAAATTAAAAAAACACAGAGACACTGAACAGGTAATCAACATTGTTGAAATCGTTAAGTGACATTAAACTCTTTGACAAATAGGTAAGAAATTAAGTCAAGACATGTTATGAATCTAAACCAAGAGCAGTGCAAGAATGATAAGCAGCGAAGACGCCATACTGGTTCCTGTTGCACCGGAAGTGGGGAAGCCAAAATCATTCTTCTTCACATCGCACATTCTCAGTTTGCCGAGGAACTCCAGACCGGCTTTGGAACTTTGAATGAGACTTCTGACATAGTCTGTCACATCTCCTCCACGTAAGCATGGATGTTGCAGTAAGTCCATGACGGCCATCTTGCACTCAGGAGTGCACAGGTTGGAAGCGAGGTTGCAGTTTTTGTCAACTGCCTTGCGTAGCGCCGTAGACTGAGTGTCATATTGGAAGATAAATCCAAAGGCATCGCAGTTCTCTTCGATGACGCTCTCTCTCCCACACGTGTTGATACCTTTCCACGACACGCACATGGCATTCTTCATAGCATGTTCGGGATAAAACGACAGAAACCCGAAGCACATTTCATCGGATGTTCCATCGCCATAGAATACCCATTTCTTCTTGTACGTGGAGTCGAATTTGCAGGTGGTCACCAAGCTATCTCCGGGAAGAATTTCAACTGGTTCGTTATATCTGAAGCGACATAAAGTATTGGATCATTGGATCATTGAAATGAAGCCAACTCCGGATGTTACAAATGCTAACTTAAATCATTTCGTTATATGCGAATAATATTACGTTAGACAGCAACAATAAAGTTGACTACTTGTCGGTTAATTCGTTAATATTTTCTGATGTGGGTTTGTTTGTTGTTAAACGCCCAACCTAGCAATATGGCCGTAGATTACGGTGTCTGGACCAGACAATCCAGTGATTGATTTTGTTAGACAAATAAGATACCGAACATGCCCACCCGATCCATTACCACGCCTCATGCTGGGGAGGTGCTGACGCCGAGACCCGTGAAGATCCGGGGTAGAATAGGTCTTCAGCAACCCATGCTTGCCGTAAAAGGCGACTATGCTTGTCGTAAAAGGCGACTTACGGGATCGGGTGGTCAGGCTCGCTGACTTGGTTGATGCATGTCATTGATCCCCATTGCGTGGATCGATGCTCATGATATTAATCACTGGATTGTCTGGTCCAGCCTCGATTATTTACAAACCGCCGTCATATAACTGGAATATTGCTGAGTGCGGCGTAAAACAACCAACCAACCAACCAACCAACTGAAGCTTGGGTAGAATAAGATCTTCATGGGTTGTAAAGGTACTGTTATGCAGTGAGAACTTTGTTTCTTGAAGTTTGTTTAGATTCGTGTGTTGTTGTTGTTGTAACGCACCACTCAGAACTATTCCAACTACATGTCATCAGTCTGAAAATGTAATCGATTTTGCGAGCAACGATTCACGCCATCGGGGTACGATGACACACATAAAGTGACCGAACTTGATCACCCGAATCATTAAGTCGCCCCATACGACAAAGTCGAGGTTATCAATTTGAACCCGGAATGTCCACGATATTTATTTCTTACCTGAAGTAGCGAGGGTTGTCATAGCTGTATTCTGGTTCATTGGTCAGATAGCGGAGTCTTTGTCCATTTCTGATATGCTCTACGAATCCTGCTTTTCCTGTAACGGAAATCAAAATCAAACATCTGTTTACCTTTTCACGATGTCAGTGTTCTGGTTACAACATTGGGGTCATTTAACCCGTTTTTTTTTACGAAAACTGCACAATTTAAGATATGCGTATCTTGAAACCTTCTCTGAAAGCTCCACGTCACAGTCATAGTCAGACATTCTTCAAATTTTCAAATATTGGATTAACAATTAAAATCAAATTTAATGCCCCTAAAAAGGTGACGCCAGGCCCTCGAGGTTATTTCACGAACAGACCCGTGAAGATCCGTGGTAGAATAGGTCTCCAGCAACCCATGCTTGTCGTAAGAGGCTACTAATGGAATCGGATGGTCAGACTCGCTGACTTGGTTGATGCATGTCATCGTATCCCAATTGCGTGGATCGATGCTCATGATGTCAATCACTGGATTGTCTGGTCCCGACTCCATTATTTACAGACCGCCGTTTTATAGCTGGAATCGCTGGAGTACGGGGTTAAACAACAACAAAAACCCAAAAAACCAAATATTACATGAACATGCCCCTCACTATAATTGATTTTCATAGCGCTTGCAGGTAAATACAGTTGAATTTTTTGTGTGGAAATTTTATTGTTTTCCTCAAGATATTTGAAGATATTTTTTACCAACTTCAGCATCAGAATGCTTACTCATGACGAAACAACGACTGACATACAGATGGACAACACACAGCGAGCCACGACAAAAGCACACGCTCTTTCGGTGAGGTGAGCTAAATATAAATGAAACACTCAACAAGTACAATTCACGTTACTTACCCAAATAATGCATATGATTCAAGCCTGATGTGACATAGATGGGTTCTGTCATCAACTTTTGAGTGCAGTCAGAAGTGCATTCCCCTCTGAAAGTGACCTCCTGTCGTCCAGGGGGTATTGCAAGGTGCATCTGTCCGAGCGCCATGGCAGAGCCATTGTACTTCCTCAAGTTCGGGGTGTAATAGAAAGTCATTCCTGAACTGTCCTTCCACCCGCTCACTTCGTTCGGGTTGTTCCAGTGGAACTAAAAATGCAGAATGGAAATTAAATAAACAGGGGGACACAAAGTTCAGCAAGGCTGGTAGGATGCAAATATACACAAAGAAAAAAGTTAAGCACACCCTAATATGATTCATTATTGTTTGGTCTCAATATTTGTAACAGTCGTGAAAGATATAATTACGTGAAGAATTATGTTTTCTCGAGATGATGTAATCAGTCATGCGTGATGAAAGCTCACGTGCCATGCATGACATGCCCGTGCAGCATGCTACCCTCGAGTATCTCTAAAAGCAGTATATCCAAACATTAAAATTGCTTTCTTAAGCTCGGTTTTAAACAGTTATTCCATGACATTGTGTGACCATGGTACGATTTGGATTTGGCAACTTAACAGGGACTTAGTACATCCGGGACGTTTTGAGGTCAGTCGTCGTTCCTCATTTTGACAACCACCCTCTTGCTACTCTACTCGATGACAATGCCTGGCCTCTTCGTTCGCATGAAGTCTTGGATGATTACATGAGGGCCAATGCATTAACGACTCTACCCTGACCAGCAATGAGCCCAGATTTGAATCCCCTTGAACATGTTTGAGATACTCTGGGGCGGCGCATGCAGGCACGAGATCCTCCTGTACAAGATTAACGCCATTTGGAAGCAGCATTGCATCAGGAGTGGTTGTTGTTGACCCATCAATAGATCCAACGTCTGACTGGAGGCATGAGACGTAGGGCGGAATGCGTCATCCGGGCACGTGGCGGTTTTACCCGCTACTGATCTGTTTCACGAGTCATATCAAGTAGAGACTTTAAGGAACATTTTCACATGAAACATCAAACGTAACTCGTTTACTTAATCCTGCAGCTCCATAGTTATTTGAGGTATTGTCTTAGGTAAAAAAAACCAGTACCTGTGTTACCATGTTTTTGTCAATAAATTTCAATCACAACACACCAATATCTTCTTTATTTGTTGTCAAGTGTTTGTTCTATTCGATGTCATTGGTATCGCCCAGCTCCAGTGGCCAGTCATCCCATGCCATGATCTTTGCAATTTGCAATGGTTCAGAAATAGGGGTGTGCTTAACTTATATCTTTGTGCATCAATAATTAGTGTGGTATAGACTCAATAGTTGTAATGTTGCTTCGGTGATAAACTACTGACAAAACAAAAAAGAAATATTTGTCACTGGTACCTCCAGGGCAAACCGGGTATATCTTGATTTTCCAAAAGATAGTCCAAAGTTGTCGTTGAGGCATTCTCCAGGAGACCCAACTGTCCATCCTCCTAAACCAACCGTGCATCCCTTCCCCGCATCCATACCACATTTGTATGGTGCGTTTGGTATTTCCTCTGCAAAACAGAAATATACGTGTCACTGTATACACAGAAGAACTTGTGATGGGGATTCTGAAATATTCGTACCACTTGTTTGTTTGCTTGTTGGTTAACGTCAAACTCAGGACCAGACATCTCAGTGATTGATATTGTAAGCTGCCCTCCCCCCCGCGCCCCGCCCCGCGCCCCGCCCTCGTGGAATGATGACTCTCTGTCAACTAATTATAACATTCCTCACCACTCGCCCCTTTCCGTAACCTGCAAGAAGATTCGTCCCCCTATCGATGAATCGACTAACCAATCAGAATGCGCGCGTTTTCAAGTTCTTCGTAAAAGAATAACTCCAAAATAATTTTCGATTTCCATGTCTTGCATCTGAAAATATATCCAAGACACAGTTAAATGTGTTCAATCATACTGTATAATTCCGCACGTACCAATGTGCTTTAAATTGCATCTGAAATATATATAATATATTGGGAAATATATGTGAACCACTACGCAACGAGTTGACAATTGTTTTAGGTATGCCTGTTTGCACGAGTCGCTATTCGGTTTGTCCCGGAATAACACGAGTTGGTCACGAACTCTAATTATAAGTCACCGAGCCTGCCCACCTGATCTGGTTACGAGAATCGCCTCTTACAGCCATAAAGGGCTGTTGGGGAGGTAATCTTACCCGGAATCCCCAGATATTGCAAAGGGAAACCACACAATATAGTTCCGTTCGTATGGTGACCACAACAGAGAAACCTTCAACAAATTGTTTTCAACTTAAAATTTGCCACCCACCTGTCGTGTCTGTGCAACCGTAGACTACGACGTGATGCATAACGTTGTCGTTGTCGATGAGAGGCTTGCTTGCAATGTAGTGGTAGTCGCGGTCAGAGGGGACGTCGAATATCATGCACATATAGGTGGTGTCCTCTGCCGGGACTTCCGTCTCAGGGAAGCGAATCGTGAAGTTCAGCACATCTGTAGCGGCAGAGATGAAGAATTTAGACAAGTTCTTCTCTCTTCTTGTGAAGTATAGATTATAAAAGTTCTTCAGCCAAGAATCTGTCGTTATTATAGGGTAAATATAGTCTTATGTGTGAGCAGTTTCTGAAGCAGCAGAAACCGTTGTAAGTATGTTTATAAATAGAAATAATCGGTGGCAGCAAAAGAGTGAAGAGCCAGTAAAATGTCGAGAGTTGTCTTCCCCTTGTATTCGTGTTCATGACTTGATCGTACCAGAAGTTTCGGTATGGGACAGATTCTATAACGCTGGCTGTACAAATATCAGATCAACAAGAAGGCGATTCTAGACCTTTTTCGACTTAACTTATGACATCTACTTGCCAAGATTGGATGCTATTTGTATTCCTGAATGTTTCCAACACTGTTCTGGATTCATGAATGGGACAAGCCTGTTTCAAGCATTCAGTGGCAAGTCTCGTAAGTGCACTTAACCTAATTTTTTAGGGCCTGCTACTTATTCCTGCTGCCGCTTATTTTGACTCATTGTATTGTGATTCACCGAAACCTGTGTGTCTGGTGTGTTGAATACTAACTGATGTTGTGTGGTCATTAACGGATTTCAAGATTAAGTTATGTACAAACCGATTACTGTGTCAACCTTTGCGTTCAATTGGAAATATACCTCTTTAACAATATATCCAGTTAAATAAAGGTGATGCCATTCTTCCTGGTTAATCCAATTGTCCACAGACTCATACAGTTTTGTTTTGTTTCCAGTTTAATCACGACAACGCATCAGGGACGAAAACATTGCATGGGGCCATGGGTAAAAAACTGAAGAACTTACCTGGCGAGTTGATTGCATCGCACTCCAGTTCTGCCCCTTTGCACGACACCCACTCATTCTTAGCTGCGCATGCGGGGGAGTCAAAAGGATCACACACTCCTGGAATTTATAGGTGTAAATTAAAAACTGAGATTTTTATATCGTAGATTACAACAAGTCAAACGATATCATTGCTTATCAAACCGTAAATAAAACGACATCATGTCAGTTATTTAGTTCTGACCTGATACGTGTTTTAACGTGTATTTGATGCTATCTATTGTATGTTAAGAATGGAAAAAATGGAATTCATTACGAAACTCTCTTGTTCACCGTCAATGTGCACAGAAACCAATTCTCTTTATCGTCATATTTCATATACGATTCAGAAATCTTTCCAACTCTTTTGGCTTGCTTTCAAAAAGCGTTCTGTATGTTAACGCCTCTTTCAATAAACTGTCTGTTTAATGTTGAAGGAAGGTCCAAGGTATTACGCAAGTCAACTTTGAGAAACCAAGGATCATAATCATAATCTAGGTCAATTTTGGATTCGAACCCACGACCAACGGATTTCGAAGATGACTATCGACATAGTTCCAATCGATTGAAACTGTTAAGTAGAAAACAAATAACAAAAATAATAATAATAATATAATGTATTAATAGTGTTTGATGTTTTTACTCTGTAACCCGAGAGGGGTGTATATAATCGGACCTTTGATTGCATGAACAACGATCCATGCACCCGTCGAACGAACTATGTCACAGAATTTATTGTTGGGTCATTCAAAACATGGAGTGGTTGTGTGATCTAATTTATCCCGGAATCACAACTGGTGTTTTTATAGTGATGGAAATCCATCTTCTTTCTGTTTCATACCTGGGTGGGTTATCTGGGTCGTTCTGGAGGGCGCAGTATCACTGCCTGCATTCCACACACAGTTTGGGTCACCGAGCTCTTGACCGTTGGTCATACCGTCACCATCAGAGTCTAAACGGCAAAAGTCCTGTGTCCACTTGATACATAGAATATAAAACATTATGAACATACGGAAACTGAAAAGTTGCATTTCGCGAATAATGGTCACGAGACTATAATAATATTTTGTTCAATAGTTTTAAAAATATAAGACACTGTGTCCACTTTAAACATAGAATACAAAACATCGTGAACATAATTTTATGAAAATTGGAATGTTGCATTTTGCGACTGATGGACACGAGACTGTTAATATTTTGCTCAATTGCAATTTAAAAAAATACACCTATCGGTCGCTAGATTTAAAGAAATACTAAACTAATACTATTATCAGTACCATACCGTGTGTCCGTTGGCAGCGAAGTCTTTGCCAAAGTTGTTTCGGCTTCCACCTCCAAGAGCGTTGATGTGGCCCAGACCATGCCAGAAGAAGTTTGCTCTGCAAGGATGAGGAACCCTCTCTCCATTTGGAAGGCGTTTCCGGTATTCGCCATACCCTGACACACCGCACGTCCCAAGAAGCAGCAGGAGAATTGTCAGCGTCCTGGCAATAACATGAACATATTTTGGTTTCGGTAGATTTTAATCGTAGCCAAGCCTACATGTACTGATGCTGTGGAAAAGTAACATGTTTTTTGGTTTGAAAAAAGGTTTGGCTGTTGATTTAGGGGAATACGCGAGGTCAGCGAGTGAGGAATACGTGAGAGGTCAGTGAGTGAGGACAGCGAGTGGGGAATATGAGAGGACAGCGAGTGAGGTATATGGGGGGGGGGGGGGGGGGGGTGAGGTCAGCGAGTGAGGTATATGGGGGACATTGAGTGAGGTCAGTGAGTGAGGTATATGGGGGGGGGGGGTATTGAGTGAGGTCAGTGAGTGAGGCATATATGAGAGGTCAGTGGGTTAGGTCAGTGAGTGAGGTATATGAGAGGTCAGTGAGTGAGGTATATGGGGGGGGGGGGGGGGGTGAGTGAGGTCAGCGAGTGAGGTATATGAGAGGTCAGTGAGTGAGGTATATGGGGGGGGGGGTGAGTGAGGTCAGCGAGTGAGGTATATGAGAGGTCAGTGAGTGAGGTATATGGGGGGGGGGGGGGTGAGTGAGGTCAGCGAGTGAGGTATATGAGAGGTCAGTGAGTGAGGTATATGGGGGGGGGTGAGTGAGGTCAGCGAGTGAGGTATATGAGAGGTCAGTGAGTGAGGTATATGGGGGGGGGGTTGAGTGAGGTCAGCGAGTGAGGTATATGGGGGGGGGTGAGTGAGGTATATGGGGGGGGGGGGTTGAGTGAGGTCAGTGAGTGAGGTATATGGGGGGGGGGTGAGTGAGGTCAGCGAGTGAGGTATATGAGAGGTCAGTGAGTGAGGTATATGGGGGGGGTGAGTGAGGTCAGCGAGTGAGGTATATGAGAGGTCAGTGAGTGAGGTATATGGGGGGGTGAGTGAGGTCAGCGAGTGAGGTATATGAGAGGTCAGTGAGTGAGGTATATGGGGGGGGGTGAGTGAGGTCAGCGAGTGAGGTATATGAGAGGTCAGTGAGTGAGGTATATGGGGGGGTGAGTGAGGTCAGCGAGTGAGGTATATGAGAGGTCAGTGAGTGAGGTATATGGGGGGGGGGGGGGTTGAGTTAGGTCAGCGAGTGAGGTATATGGGGGACATTGAGTTAAGTCAGCGAGTGAAGAATATGAGAGGACAGCGAGTGTGGTATATGAGGGGGGGGGTGGGGGTGGGGTGGGGTGGGGTGAGTTGAGTGAGGTCAGCGAGTGGTGAGGTATATGGGGGACATTGAGTTAGGTCAGTGAGTGAGGAATATGAGAGGACAGCGAGTGAGGTATATGGGCGGGGGGGGGGGGTTGAGTGAGGTCAGCGAATGAGGTATATGGGGGACATGGAGTTAGGTCAGTGAGTGAGGAATATTAGAGGACAGCGAGTGAGGCATATGGGAGACAGCGAGTGAGGTATATGAGAGTTCAGTGAGTGAGTTCAGTGAGTGAGGTATATGAGAGTTCAGTGAGTGAGTTCAGTGAGTGAGGTATATGAGAGTTCAGTGAGTGAGTTCAGTGAGTGAGGTATATGAGAGTTCACCGAGTGAGTTCAGTGAGTGAGGTATATGAGAGTTCAGTGAGTGAGTTCAGTGAGTGAGGTATATGAGAGTTCAGTGAGTGAGTTCAGCGAGTGAGGTATATGAGAGTTCAGTGAGTGAGTTCAGTGAGTGAGGTATATGAGAGTTCAGCGAGTGAGTTCAGCGAGTGAGGTATATGAGAGTTCAGTGAGTGAGTTCAGCGAGTGAGGTATATGAGAGTTCAGTGAGTGAGTTCAGCGAGTGAGGTATATGAGAGTTCACCGAGTGAGTTCAGTGAGTGAGGTATATGAGAGTTCAGTGAGTGAGTTCAGCGAGTGAGGTATATGAGAGTTCAGTGAGTGAGTTCAGTGAGTGAGGTATATGAGAGTTCACCGAGTGAGTTCAGTGAGTGAGGTATATGAGAGTTCAGTGAGTGAGTTCAGCGAGTGAGGTATATGAGAGTTCAGTGAGTGAGTTCAGTGAGTGAGGTATATGAGAGTTCAGTGAGTGAGTTCAGTGAGTGAGGTATATGAGAGTTCAGTGAGTGAGTTCAGTGAGTGAGGTATATGAGAGTTCAGTGAGTGAGTTCAGCGAGTGAGGTATATGAGAGTTCAGTGAGTGAGTTCAGCGAGTGAGGTATATGAGAGTTCAGTGAGTGAGTTCAGTGAGTGAGGTATATGAGAGTTCAGTGAGTGAGTTCAGTGAGTGAGGTATATGAGAGTTCAGTGAGTGAGTTCAGCGAGTAAGGTATATGAGAGTTCAGTGAGTGAGTTCAGTGAGTGAGGTATATGAGAGTTCAGTGAGTGAGTTCAGCGAGTGAGGTATATGAGAGTTCAGTGAGTGAGTTCAGTGAGTGAGGTATATGAGAGTTCAGTGAGTGAGTTCAGTGAGTGAGGTATATGAGAGTTCAGTGAGTGAGTTCAGTGAGTGAGGTATATGAGAGTTCAGTGAGTGAGTTCAGCGAGTGAGGTATATGAGAGTTCACCGAGTGAGTTCAGCAAAAGAGGTATATGAGAGTTCAGTGAGTGAGTTCAGTGAGTGAGGTATATGAGAGTTCTGTGAGTGAGTTCAGTGAGTGAGGTATATGAGAGTTCAGTGAGTGAGTTCAGCGAGTGAGGTATATGAGAGTTCAGTGAGTGAGTTCAGTGAGTGAGGTATATGAGAGTTCAGTGAGTGAGTTCAGTGAGTGAGGTATATGAGAGTTCAGTGAGTGAGTTCAGTGAGTGAGGTATATGAGAGTTCAGTGAGTGAGTTCAGCGAGTGAGGTATATGAGAGTTCAGTGAGTGAGGTATATGAGAGTTCAGTGAGTGAGTTCAGCGAGTGAGGTATATGAGAGTTCAGTGAGTGAGTTCAGTGAGTGAGGTATATGAGAGTTCAGTGAGTGAGTTCAGTGAGTGAGGTATATGAGAGTTCAGTGAGTGAGGTATATGAGAGTTCAGTGAGTGAGTTCAGTGAGTGAGGTATATGAGAGTTCAGTGAGTGAGTTCAGTGAGTGAGGTATATGAGAGTTCAGTGAGTGAGTTCAGTGAGTGAGGTATATGAGAGTTCAGTGAGTGAGTTCAGTGAGTGAGGTATATGAGAGTTCAGTGAGTGAGTTCAGTGAGTGAGGTATATGAGAGTTCAGTGAGTGAGTTCAGCGAGTGAGGTATATGAGAGTTCAGTGAGTGAGTTCAGCGAGTGAGGTATATGAGAGTTCAGTGAGTGAGTTCAGTGAGTGAGGTATATGAGAGTTCAGTGAGTGAGTTCAGCGAGTGAGGTATATGAGAGTTCAGTGAGTGAGTTCAGTGAGTGAGGTATATATGAGAGTTCAGTGAGTGAGTTCAGCGAGTGAGGTATATGAGAGTTCAGTGAGTGAGTTCAGCGAGTGAGGTATATGAGAGTTCAGTGAGTGAGTTCAGTGAGTGAGGTATATGAGAGTTCAGTGAGTGAGTTCAGCGAGTGAGGTATATGAGAGTTCAGTGAGTGAGTTCAGTGAGAGTTCAGTGAGTGAGTTCAGTGAGTGAGGTATATGAGAGTTCAGTGAGTGAGTTCAGTGAGTGAGGTATATGAGAGTTCAGTGAGTGAGTTCAGTGAGTGAGGTATATGTGAGTTCAGTGAGTGAGTTCAGCGAGTGAGGTATATGAGAGTTCAGTGAGTGAGTTCAGTGAGTGAGGTATATGAGAGTTCAGTGAGTGAGTTCAGCGAGTGAGGTATATTAGAGTTCAGTGAGTGAGTTCAGTGAGTGAGGTATATGAGAGTTCAGTGAGTGAGTTCAGTGAGTGGGGAATATGAGAGGACAGCGAGTGAGGTATATGGGGGGGGGGGGGGGGGTGAGGTCAGCGAGTGAGGTATATGGGGGACATTGAGTGAGGTCAGTGAGTGAGGTATATGGGGGGGGGGGTATTGAGTGAGGTCAGTGAGTGAGGCATATATGAGAGGTCAGTGGGTTAGGTCAGTGAGTGAGGTATATGAGAGGTCAGTGAGTGAGGTATATGGGGGGGGGGGGGGGTGAGTGAGGTCAGCGAGTGAGGTATATGAGAGGTCAGTGAGTGAGGTATATGGGGGGGGGGTGAGTGAGGTCAGCGAGTGAGGTATATGAGAGGTCAGTGAGTGAGGTATATGGGGGGGGGTGAGTGAGGTCAGCGAGTGAGGTATATGAGAGGTCAGTGAGTGAGGTATATGGGGGGGGTGAGTGAGGTCAGCGAGTGAGGTATATGAGAGGTCAGTGAGTGAGGTATATGGGGGGGGGTTGAGTGAGGTCAGCGAGTGAGGTATATGGGGGGGGGGGGTGAGTGAGGTATATGGGGGGGGGGGTTGAGTGAGGTCAGCGAGTGGTGAGGTATATGGGGGACATTGAGTTAGGTCAGTGAGTGAGGAATATGAGAGGACAGCGAGTGAGGTATATGGGCGGGGGGGGGGGGGGGGGTTGAGTGAGGTCAGCGAATGAGGTATATGGGGGACATGGAGTTAGGTCAGTGAGTGAGGAATATTAGAGGACAGCGAGTGAGGTATATGGGAGACAGCGAGTGAGGTATATGAGAGTTCAGTGAGTGAGTTCAGTGAGTGAGGTATATGAGAGTTCAGTGAGTGAGTTCAGCGAGTGAGGTATATGAGAGTTCAGTGAGTGAGTTCAGTGAGTGAGGTATATGAGAGTTCACCGAGTGAGTTCAGTGAGTGAGGTATATGAGAGTTCAGTGAGTGAGTTCAGTGAGTGAGGTATATGAGAGTTCAGTGAGTGAGTTCAGCGAGTGAGGTATATGAGAGTTCAGTGAGTGAGTTCAGTGAGTGAGGTATATGAGAGTTCACCGAGTGAGTTCAGTGAGTGAGGTATATGAGAGTTCAGTGAGTGAGTTCAGCGAGTGAGGTATATGAGAGTTCAGTGAGTGAGTTCAGTGAGTGAGGTATATGAGAGTTCAGTGAGTGAGTTCAGTGAGTGAGGTATATGAGAGTTCAGTGAGTGAGTTCAGTGAGTGAGGTATATGAGAGTTCAGTGAGTGAGTTCAGCGAGTGAGGTATATGAGAGTTCAGTGAGTGAGTTCAGCGAGTGAGGTATATGAGAGTTCAGTGAGTGAGTTCAGTGAGTGAGGTATATGAGAGTTCAGTGAGTGAGTTCAGTGAGTGAGGTATATGAGAGTTCAGTGAGTGAGTTCAGCGAGTAAGGTATATGAGAGTTCAGTGAGTGAGTTCAGTGAGTGAGGTATATGAGAGTTCAGTGAGTGAGTTCAGCGAGTGAGGTATATGAGAGTTCAGTGAGTGAGTTCAGTGAGTGAGGTATATGAGAGTTCAGTGAGTGAGTTCAGTGAGTGAGGTATATGAGAGTTCAGTGAGTGAGTTCAGTGAGTGAGGTATATGAGAGTTCAGTGAGTGAGTTCAGCGAGTGAGGTATATGAGAGTTCACCGAGTGAGTTCAGCAAAAGAGGTATATGAGAGTTCAGTGAGTGAGTTCAGTGAGTGAGGTATATGAGAGTTCTGTGAGTGAGTTCAGTGAGTGAGGTATATGAGAGTTCAGTGAGTGAGTTCAGCGAGTGAGGTATATGAGAGTTCAGTGAGTGAGTTCAGTGAGTGAGGTATATGAGAGTTCAGTGAGTGAGTTCAGTGAGTGAGGTATATGAGAGTTCAGTGAGTGAGTTCAGTGAGTGAGGTATATGAGAGTTCAGTGAGTGAGTTCAGCGAGTGAGGTATATGAGAGTTCAGTGAGTGAGGTATATGAGAGTTCAGTGAGTGAGTTCAGCGAGTGAGGTATATGAGAGTTCAGTGAGTGAGTTCAGTGAGTGAGGTATATGAGAGTTCAGTGAGTGAGTTCAGTGAGTGAGGTATATGAGAGTTCAGTGAGTGAGGTATATGAGAGTTCAGTGAGTGAGTTCAGTGAGTGAGGTATATGAGAGTTCAGTGAGTGAGTTCAGTGAGTGAGGTATATGAGAGTTCAGTGAGTGAGTTCAGTGAGTGAGGTATATGAGAGTTCAGTGAGTGAGTTCAGTGAGTGAGGTATATGAGAGTTCAGTGAGTGAGTTCAGTGAGTGAGGTATATGAGAGTTCAGTGAGTGAGTTCAGCGAGTGAGGTATATGAGAGTTCAGTGAGTGAGTTCAGCGAGTGAGGTATATGAGAGTTCAGTGAGTGAGTTCAGTGAGTGAGGTATATGAGAGTTCAGTGAGTGAGTTCAGCGAGTGAGGTATATGAGAGTTCAGTGAGTGAGTTCAGTGAGTGAGGTATATATGAGAGTTCAGTGAGTGAGTTCAGCGAGTGAGGTATATGAGAGTTCAGTGAGTGAGTTCAGCGAGTGAGGTATATGAGAGTTCAGTGAGTGAGTTCAGTGAGTGAGGTATATGAGAGTTCAGTGAGTGAGTTCAGCGAGTGAGGTATATGAGAGTTCAGTGAGTGAGTTCAGTGAGAGTTCAGTGAGTGAGTTCAGTGAGTGAGGTATATGAGAGTTCAGTGAGTGAGTTCAGTGAGTGAGGTATATGAGAGTTCAGTGAGTGAGTTCAGTGAGTGAGGTATATGTGAGTTCAGTGAGTGAGTTCAGCGAGTGAGGTATATGAGAGTTCAGTGAGTGAGTTCAGTGAGTGAGGTATATGAGAGTTCAGTGAGTGAGTTCAGCGAGTGAGGTATATTAGAGTTCAGTGAGTGAGTTCAGTGAGTGAGGTATATGAGAGTTCAGTGAGTGAGTTCAGTGAGTGGGGAATATGAGAGGACAGCGAGTGAGGTATATGGGGGGGGGGGGGGGGGTGAGGTCAGCGAGTGAGGTATATGGGGGACATTGAGTGAGGTCAGTGAGTGAGGTATATGGGGGGGGGGGTATTGAGTGAGGTCAGTGAGTGAGGCATATATGAGAGGTCAGTGGGTTAGGTCAGTGAGTGAGGTATATGAGAGGTCAGTGAGTGAGGTATATGGGGGGGGGGGGGGGGGTGAGTGAGGTCAGCGAGTGAGGTATATGAGAGGTCAGTGAGTGAGGTATATGGGGGGGGGTGAGTGAGGTCAGCGAGTGAGGTATATGAGAGGTCAGTGAGTGAGGTATATGGGGGGGGGTGAGTGAGGTCAGCGAGTGAGGTATATGAGAGGTCAGTGAGTGAGGTATATGGGGGGGGTGAGTGAGGTCAGCGAGTGAGGTATATGAGAGGTCAGTGAGTGAGGTATATGGGGGGGGGTTGAGTGAGGTCAGCGAGTGAGGTATATGGGGGGGGGGGTGAGTGAGGTATATGGGGGGGGGGTTGAGTGAGGTCAGCGAGTGGTGAGGTATATGGGGGACATTGAGTTAGGTCAGTGAGTGAGGAATATGAGAGGACAGCGAGTGAGGTATATGGGCGGGGGGGGGGGGGGGGTTGAGTGAGGTCAGCGAATGAGGTATATGGGGGACATGGAGTTAGGTCAGTGAGTGAGGAATATTAGAGGACAGCGAGTGAGGTATATGGGAGACAGCGAGTGAGGTATATGAGAGTTCAGTGAGTGAGTTCAGTGAGTGAGGTATATGAGAGTTCAGTGAGTGAGTTCAGCGAGTGAGGTATATGAGAGTTCAGTGAGTGAGTTCAGTGAGTGAGGTATATGAGAGTTCACCGAGTGAGTTCAGTGAGTGAGGTATATGAGAGTTCAGTGAGTGAGTTCAGTGAGTGAGGTATATGAGAGTTCAGTGAGTGAGTTCAGCGAGTGAGGTATATGAGAGTTCAGTGAGTGAGTTCAGTGAGTGAGGTATATGAGAGTTCACCGAGTGAGTTCAGTGAGTGAGGTATATGAGAGTTCAGTGAGTGAGTTCAGCGAGTGAGGTATATGAGAGTTCAGTGAGTGAGTTCAGTGAGTGAGGTATATGAGAGTTCAGTGAGTGAGTTCAGTGAGTGAGGTATATGAGAGTTCAGTGAGTGAGTTCAGTGAGTGAGGTATATGAGAGTTCAGTGAGTGAGTTCAGCGAGTGAGGTATATGAGAGTTCAGTGAGTGAGTTCAGCGAGTGAGGTATATGAGAGTTCAGTGAGTGAGTTCAGTGAGTGAGGTATATGAGAGTTCAGTGAGTGAGTTCAGTGAGTGAGGTATATGAGAGTTCAGTGAGTGAGTTCAGCGAGTAAGGTATATGAGAGTTCAGTGAGTGAGTTCAGTGAGTGAGGTATATGAGAGTTCAGTGAGTGAGTTCAGCGAGTGAGGTATATGAGAGTTCAGTGAGTGAGTTCAGTGAGTGAGGTATATGAGAGTTCAGTGAGTGAGTTCAGTGAGTGAGGTATATGAGAGTTCAGTGAGTGAGTTCAGTGAGTGAGGTATATGAGAGTTCAGTGAGTGAGTTCAGCGAGTGAGGTATATGAGAGTTCACCGAGTGAGTTCAGCAAAAGAGGTATATGAGAGTTCAGTGAGTGAGTTCAGTGAGTGAGGTATATGAGAGTTCTGTGAGTGAGTTCAGTGAGTGAGGTATATGAGAGTTCAGTGAGTGAGTTCAGCGAGTGAGGTATATGAGAGTTCAGTGAGTGAGTTCAGTGAGTGAGGTATATGAGAGTTCAGTGAGTGAGTTCAGTGAGTGAGGTATATGAGAGTTCAGTGAGTGAGTTCAGTGAGTGAGGTATATGAGAGTTCAGTGAGTGAGTTCAGCGAGTGAGGTATATGAGAGTTCAGTGAGTGAGGTATATGAGAGTTCAGTGAGTGAGTTCAGCGAGTGAGGTATATGAGAGTTCAGTGAGTGAGTTCAGTGAGTGAGGTATATGAGAGTTCAGTGAGTGAGTTCAGTGAGTGAGGTATATGAGAGTTCAGTGAGTGAGGTATATGAGAGTTCAGTGAGTGAGTTCAGTGAGTGAGGTATATGAGAGTTCAGTGAGTGAGTTCAGTGAGTGAGGTATATGAGAGTTCAGTGAGTGAGTTCAGTGAGTGAGGTATATGAGAGTTCAGTGAGTGAGTTCAGTGAGTGAGGTATATGAGAGTTCAGTGAGTGAGTTCAGTGAGTGAGGTATATGAGAGTTCAGTGAGTGAGTTCAGCGAGTGAGGTATATGAGAGTTCAGTGAGTGAGTTCAGCGAGTGAGGTATATGAGAGTTCAGTGAGTGAGTTCAGTGAGTGAGGTATATGAGAGTTCAGTGAGTGAGTTCAGTGAGTGAGGTATATGAGAGTTCAGTGAGTGAGTTCAGCGAGTGAGGTATATGAGAGTTCACCGAGTGAGTTCAGCAAAAGAGGTATATGAGAGTTCAGTGAGTGAGTTCAGTGAGTGAGGTATATGAGAGTTCTGTGAGTGAGTTCAGTGAGTGAGGTATATGAGAGTTCAGTGAGTGAGTTCAGCGAGTGAGGTATATGAGAGTTCAGTGAGTGAGTTCAGTGAGTGAGGTATATGAGAGTTCAGTGAGTGAGTTCAGTGAGTGAGGTATATGAGAGTTCAGTGAGTGAGTTCAGTGAGTGAGGTATATGAGAGTTCAGTGAGTGAGTTCAGCGAGTGAGGTATATGAGAGTTCAGTGAGTGAGGTATATGAGAGTTCAGTGAGTGAGTTCAGCGAGTGAGGTATATGAGAGTTCAGTGAGTGAGTTCAGTGAGTGAGGTATATGAGAGTTCAGTGAGTGAGTTCAGTGAGTGAGGTATATGAGAGTTCAGTGAGTGAGGTATATGAGAGTTCAGTGAGTGAGTTCAGTGAGTGAGGTATATGAGAGTTCAGTGAGTGAGTTCAGTGAGTGAGGTATATGAGAGTTCAGTGAGTGAGTTCAGTGAGTGAGGTATATGAGAGTTCAGTGAGTGAGTTCAGTGAGTGAGGTATATGAGAGTTCAGTGAGTGAGTTCAGTGAGTGAGGTATATGAGAGTTCAGTGAGTGAGTTCAGCGAGTGAGGTATATGAGAGTTCAGTGAGTGAGTTCAGCGAGTGAGGTATATGAGAGTTCAGTGAGTGAGTTCAGTGAGTGAGGTATATGAGAGTTCAGTGAGTGAGTTCAGCGAGTGAGGTATATGAGAGTTCAGTGAGTGAGTTCAGTGAGTGAGGTATATATGAGAGTTCAGTGAGTGAGTTCAGCGAGTGAGGTATATGAGAGTTCAGTGAGTGAGTTCAGCGAGTGAGGTATATGAGAGTTCAGTGAGTGAGTTCAGTGAGTGAGGTATATGAGAGTTCAGTGAGTGAGTTCAGCGAGTGAGGTATATGAGAGTTCAGTGAGTGAGTTCAGTGAGAGTTCAGTGAGTGAGTTCAGTGAGTGAGGTATATGAGAGTTCAGTGAGTGAGTTCAGTGAGTGAGGTATATGAGAGTTCAGTGAGTGAGTTCAGTGAGTGAGGTATATGTGAGTTCAGTGAGTGAGTTCAGCGAGTGAGGTATATGAGAGTTCAGTGAGTGAGTTCAGTGAGTGAGGTATATGAGAGTTCAGTGAGTGAGTTCAGCGAGTGAGGTATATTAGAGTTCAGTGAGTGAGTTCAGTGAGTGAGGTATATGAGAGTTCAGTGAGTGAGTTCAGTGAGTGGGGAATATGAGAGGACAGCGAGTGAGGTATATGGGGGGGGGGGGGGGGGGTGAGGTCAGCGAGTGAGGTATATGGGGGACATTGAGTGAGGTCAGTGAGTGAGGTATATGGGGGGGGGGTATTGAGTGAGGTCAGTGAGTGAGGCATATATGAGAGGTCAGTGGGTTAGGTCAGTGAGTGAGGTATATGAGAGGTCAGTGAGTGAGGTATATGGGGGGGGGGGGGGGGGGTGAGTGAGGTCAGCGAGTGAGGTATATGAGAGGTCAGTGAGTGAGGTATATGGGGGGGGGGTGAGTGAGGTCAGCGAGTGAGGTATATGAGAGGTCAGTGAGTGAGGTATATGGGGGGGGGTGAGTGAGGTCAGCGAGTGAGGTATATGAGAGGTCAGTGAGTGAGGTATATGGGGGGGGTGAGTGAGGTCAGCGAGTGAGGTATATGAGAGGTCAGTGAGTGAGGTATATGGGGGGGGGTTGAGTGAGGTCAGCGAGTGAGGTATATGGGGGGGGGGGGTGAGTGAGGTATATGGGGGGGGGGTTGAGTGAGGTCAGCGAGTGGTGAGGTATATGGGGGACATTGAGTTAGGTCAGTGAGTGAGGAATATGAGAGGACAGCGAGTGAGGTATATGGGCGGGGGGGGGGGGGGGGTTGAGTGAGGTCAGCGAATGAGGTATATGGGGGACATGGAGTTAGGTCAGTGAGTGAGGAATATTAGAGGACAGCGAGTGAGGTATATGGGAGACAGCGAGTGAGGTATATGAGAGTTCAGTGAGTGAGTTCAGTGAGTGAGGTATATGAGAGTTCAGTGAGTGAGTTCAGCGAGTGAGGTATATGAGAGTTCAGTGAGTGAGTTCAGTGAGTGAGGTATATGAGAGTTCACCGAGTGAGTTCAGTGAGTGAGGTATATGAGAGTTCAGTGAGTGAGTTCAGTGAGTGAGGTATATGAGAGTTCAGTGAGTGAGTTCAGCGAGTGAGGTATATGAGAGTTCAGTGAGTGAGTTCAGTGAGTGAGGTATATGAGAGTTCAGCGAGTGAGTTCAGCGAGTGAGGTATATGAGAGTTCAGTGAGTGAGTTCAGCGAGTGAGGTATATGAGAGTTCAGTGAGTGAGTTCAGCGAGTGAGGTATATGAGAGTTCACCGAGTGAGTTCAGTGAGTGAGGTATATGAGAGTTCAGTGAGTGAGTTCAGCGAGTGAGGTATATGAGAGTTCAGTGAGTGAGTTCAGTGAGTGAGGTATATGAGAGTTCACCGAGTGAGTTCAGTGAGTGAGGTATATGAGAGTTCAGTGAGTGAGTTCAGCGAGTGAGGTATATGAGAGTTCAGTGAGTGAGTTCAGTGAGTGAGGTATATGAGAGTTCAGTGAGTGAGTTCAGTGAGTGAGGTATATGAGAGTTCAGTGAGTGAGTTCAGCGAGTGAGGTATATGAGAGTTCAGTGAGTGAGTTCAGCGAGTGAGGTATATGAGAGTTCAGTGAGTGAGTTCAGCGAGTGAGGTATATGAGAGTTCAGTGAGTGAGTTCAGTGAGTGAGGTATATGAGAGTTCAGTGAGTGAGTTCAGTGAGTGAGGTATATGAGAGTTCAGTGAGTGAGTTCAGTGAGTAAGGTATATGAGAGTTCAGTGAGTGAGTTCAGTGAGTGAGGTATATGAGAGTTCAGTGAGTGAGTTCAGCGAGTGAGGTATATGAGAGTTCAGTGAGTGAGTTCAGTGAGTGAGGTATATGAGAGTTCAGTGAGTGAGTTCAGTGAGTGAGGTATATGCGAGTTCAGTGAGTGAGTTCAGCGAGTGAGGTATATGAGAGTTCAGTGAGTGAGTTCAGCGAGTGAGGTATATGAGAGTTCACCGAGTGAGTTCAGCAAAAGAGGTATATGAGAGTTCAGTGAGTGAGTTCAGTGAGTGAGGTATATGAGAGTTCAGTGAGTGAGTTCAGTGAGTGAGGTATATGAGAGTTCAGTGAGTGAGTTCAGCGAGTGAGGTATATGAGAGTTCAGTGAGTGAGTTCAGTGAGTGAGGTATATGAGAGTTCACCGAGTGAGTTCAGTGAGTGAGGTATATGAGAGTTCAGTGAGTGAGTTCAGTGAGTGAGGTATATGAGAGTTCAGTGAGTGAGTTCAGCGAGTGAGGTATATGAGAGTTCAGTGAGTGAGTTCAGTGAGTGAGGTATATGAGAGTTCAGCGAGTGAGTTCAGCGAGTGAGGTATATGAGAGTTCAGTGAGTGAGTTCAGCGAGTGAGGTATATGAGAGTTCAGTGAGTGAGTTCAGCGAGTGAGGTATATGAGAGTTCACCGAGTGAGTTCAGTGAGTGAGGTATATGAGAGTTCAGTGAGTGAGTTCAGCGAGTGAGGTATATGAGAGTTCAGTGAGTGAGTTCAGTGAGTGAGGTATATGAGAGTTCACCGAGTGAGTTCAGTGAGTGAGGTATATGAGAGTTCAGTGAGTGAGTTCAGCGAGTGAGGTATATGAGAGTTCAGTGAGTGAGTTCAGTGAGTGAGGTATATGAGAGTTCAGTGAGTGAGTTCAGTGAGTGAGGTATATGAGAGTTCAGTGAGTGAGTTCAGCGAGTGAGGTATATGAGAGTTCAGTGAGTGAGTTCAGCGAGTGAGGTATATGAGAGTTCAGTGAGTGAGTTCAGCGAGTGAGGTATATGAGAGTTCAGTGAGTGAGTTCAGTGAGTGAGGTATATGAGAGTTCAGTGAGTGAGTTCAGTGAGTGAGGTATATGAGAGTTCAGTGAGTGAGTTCAGTGAGTAAGGTATATGAGAGTTCAGTGAGTGAGTTCAGTGAGTGAGGTATATGAGAGTTCAGTGAGTGAGTTCAGCGAGTGAGGTATATGAGAGTTCAGTGAGTGAGTTCAGTGAGTGAGGTATATGAGAGTTCAGTGAGTGAGTTCAGTGAGTGAGGTATATGAGAGTTCAGTGAGTGAGTTCAGCGAGTGAGGTATATGAGAGTTCAGTGAGTGAGTTCAGCGAGTGAGGTATATGAGAGTTCACCGAGTGAGTTCAGCAAAAGAGGTATATGAGAGTTCAGTGAGTGAGTTCAGTGAGTGAGGTATATGAGAGTTCAGTGAGTGAGTTCAGTGAGTGAGGTATATGAGAGTTCAGTGAGTGAGTTCAGCGAGTGAGGTATATGAGAGTTCAGTGAGTGAGTTCAGTGAGTGAGGTATATGAGAGTTCAGTGAGTGAGTTCAGTGAGTGAGGTATATGAGAGTTCAGTGAGTGAGTTCAGTGAGTGAGGTATATGAGAGTTCAGTGAGTGAGTTCAGCGAGTGAGGTATATGAGAGTTCAGTGAGTGAGTTCAGTGAGTGAGGTATATGAGAGTTCAGTGAGTGAGTTCAGTGAGTGAGGTATATGAGAGTTCAGTGAGTGAGTTCAGCGAGTGAGGTATATGAGAGTTCAGTGAGTGAGTTCAGCGAGTGAGGTATATGAGAGTTCAGTGAGTGAGTTCAGTGAGTGAGGTATATGAGAGTTCAGTGAGTGAGGTATATGAGAGTTCAGTGAGTGAGTTCAGCGAGTGAGGTATATGAGAGTTCAGTGAGTGAGTTCAGTGAGTGAGGTATATGAGAGTTCAGTGAGTGAGTTCAGTGAGTGAGGTATATGAGAGTTCAGTGAGTGAGGTATATGAGAGTTCAGTGAGTGAGTTCAGTGAGTGAGGTATATGAGAGTTCAGTGAGTGAGTTCAGTGAGTGAGGTATATGAGAGTTCAGTGAGTGAGTTCAGTGAGTGAGGTATATGAGAGTTCAGTGAGTGAGTTCAGTGAGTGAGGTATATGAGAGTTCAGTGAGTGAGTTCAGTGAGTGAGGTATATGAGAGTTCAGTGAGTGAGTTCAGCGAGTGAGGTATATGAGAGTTCAGTGAGTGAGTTCAGCGAGTGAGGTATATGAGAGTTTAGTGAGTGAGTTCAGTGAGTGAGGTATATGAGAGTTCAGTGAGTGAGTTCAGCGAGTGAGGTATATGAGAGTTCAGTGAGTGAGTTCAGTGAGTGAGGTATATGAGAGTTCAGTGAGTGAGTTCAGCGAGTGAGGTATATGAGAGTTCAGTGAGTGAGTTCAGCGAGTGAGGTATATGAGAGTTCAGTGAGTGAGTTCAGTGAGTGAGGTATATGAGAGTTCAGTGAGTGAGTTCAGCGAGTGAGGTATATGAGAGTTCAGTGAGTGAGTTCAGTGAGAGTTCAGTGAGTGAGTTCAGTGAGTGAGGTATATGAGAGTTCAGTGAGTGAGTTCAGTGAGTGAGGTATATGAGAGTTCAGTGAGTGAGTTCAGTGAGTGAGGTATATGTGAGTTCAGTGAGTGAGTTCAGCGAGTGAGGTATATGAGAGTTCAGTGAGTGAGTTCAGTGAGTGAGGTATATGAGAGTTCAGTGAGTGAGTTCAGCGAGTGAGGTATATTAGAGTTCAGTGAGTGAGTTCAGTGAGTGAGGTATATGAGAGTTCAGTGAGTGAGTTCAGTGAGTGAGGTATATGAGAGTTCAGTGAGTGAGTTCAGTGAGTGAGGTATATGAGAGTTCAGTGAGT
Source organism: Haliotis cracherodii (assembly GCF_022045235.1). NCBI lineage: Eukaryota > Metazoa > Mollusca > Gastropoda > Lepetellida > Haliotidae > Haliotis > Haliotis cracherodii. The sequence goes on from NW_027266268.1 coordinate 17,101,397, forward strand.
GAGTTCAGTGAGTGAGGTATATGAGAGTTCAGTGAGTGAGTTCAGCGAGTGAGGTATATGAGAGTTCAGTGAGTGAGTTCAGTGAGTGAGGTATATGAGAGTTCAGTGAGTGAGTTCAGTGAGTGAGGTATATGAGAGTTCAGTGAGTGAGTTCAGTGAGTGAGGTATATGAGAGTTCAGTGAGTGAGTTCAGTGAGTGAGTTCAGTGAGTGAGGTATATGAGAGTTCAGTGAGTGAGTTCAGTGAGTGAGGTATATGAGAGTTCAGTGAGTGAGTTCAGTGAGTGAGGTATATGAGAGTTCAGTGAGTGAGTTCAGCGAGTGAGGTATATGAGAGTTCAGTGAGTGAGTTCAGCGAGTGAGGTATATGAGAGTTCAGTGAGTTAGTTCAGTGAGTGAGTTCAGTGAGTGAGGTATATGAGAGTTCAGTGAGTGAGGTCAGTGAGTGAGGTATATGAGAGGTCAGTAAAGGAGGACATTAAGTGAGGAACACACTCTGTTAGTGGGGATACGTGATGAGAATGTTATCATTACCATGTGATAGTGATTCATAAACATAAGCTCGTGACAAAGTAGGAATCGTTCAAGCGACTACGCTTTTAGCAGATATTTCTTTTGAATAGGGATAGGGTTTTGTCGCTATCCTTTCGAAAGCCTAGATGGAGTAGGATATCAAATGGCCATGTACTGTGTTTAATGTTTACATTTAAAGACTAATGTGTGTCGTCTGTAGATATATTACCGTTGTTCGAGTTGTATATAGATTATAGCATGACAAGTAAATGTGTGTGAGCGTTATGAGGTTTACAGTAGACTACGTTTATAACGAACAGGCTTATTACGAACTGACCGATATAGCGAACTTAATTTTAGTCCAAGCCGTTTGTTGTAAATATACTGTATATAGGTTTATAACGAACTACGGTTATTACGTACTAAAATTAGTGGTCCCCTTGTGTTCGTTACAGCCGTAGTTTACTGTACGTTTATAACAACACGCTTATTACGAACTGAACGATATGGCGAACCTAATTTAAGTCCAAGCCATTTGTTGTAAATATAATGTATATATGCTTATAACGAACTACGGTTATTACGTACGAAAATTAGTGGTCCATTTGTGTTCGTTATAACCGCAGTTTACTGTACGTTTATAACGAACACGCTTGTTACGAGTTGACCGATACAACGAACCTATTTTTAGTACTGATCATTTGTTGTATATATATACTGTATATATGCTTATAATGAACTACGGTTATTACGAACTAAAATAAGTAGTCCCTTTGAGTTCGCTATAACCGTAGTATTTTAACCGTTTCGTGTAAGGTGGTTAAGAAGGTGGATGATGAGTGAATTGAAACCCCATTACACCCATGGCAACACTTTCGTTTGTCATTGATGTTCCTCGAGTGAGTGAGTAAGTTTAGCAATGTTTGTTAGTAGCAGCTAGGGAGGCTTCGCAAATAAGTCCATTTTTTCTTAAGCGTGACGATCGAGCACTGTTACCAGTATCACGTTTATGATAAAGTACTTGGGGGAAGTACTTGGGGGTCATTAAATGATACTATACATAACAGTTCTTTCTTAACTAACGGGGCGGTCGTGTAGCCGAGCGGTAAAAGCGTTCGCTCGTCACGCCGAAGGTTCGATTCCCGACATGGGTACATTGTGTGAAGCCCATGTCTGGTGTCCCCCGCCGTGATATTGCTGGAATATTGCTAAAAGCGGCGTAAACCATACTCACTCACTCACTCACTCACAACTAACAACAATCAGAAAATGGATTAACTGCAACTAAATTGAACAGCTACCACACTATACTCAACCGCAAAAGACACGTCACCATGGATAGATATATGAGAAACCTTTATTTGTCCAAACACTGTAAACATACTTTGATGAAACTTGGCAAAACTAATCATCAAGGTTGAAATGAAAGTGTCAAATGTTCTTAAAGTGAAACACAACACTAGTTTCTGAGAAAATGGCATCATAAGTCAGTATCTCGTGTGTCCGCCAAGTGCATTGATGACTGCAGTGCAACGTCGATACATGGAATGGATGAGGCGGTTGATGGAGGCCATAGGCACTTGAGCCCACACTCTGAGGAACGCCTGACGCAGTTCAGCTGCAGTTGGTCGGACGTCATTCAGCCGACTATGAGTGAGTGAGTGAGTTTGGTTTTAGGCCGCTTTTAGCAATATTCCAGCAATATCACGGCGGGGGACACCAGAAATGGGCTTTACATATTGTACCCATGTCGGGAATCGAACCCGGGTCTTCGGCGTGACGATCAAACGCTTTAACCACTAGGCTACCCGACCGCCCCCAGCCGACTATGAATCTCGTCCCACAGGTGCTCAATGGGATTTAAATCGGGACTGAGGGCAGGCCACTGCATTGTTCTGATGCCATTCTGCTGGAGGAAGTCTCTTGTTGCTTTCGCAGTGTGGGCCCGGGCGTAATCATGCTGAAACTCGTGGTTGCGGCGAAATGAGGTTTGGCGTGTGGTCTCAAGACTTGATCAATGTACCGAGCTGCTGTGACACCATTGCCTCTCTCTGGACCGATGTTCTGGAAGACCACAGGTCAGACCCTCTGTGCAAGACCAATTCCACCCACACCATGATGCTCGGACCACCCCACGAGTCTCTCCCAACAACACTAGCATCCGAATAACGTTCCCCATGGCGTCGCTAGACTCTCTGTCTGATATCTGCAGTTGAGATACAGTAACGGCTCTCGTCTGAGAAGAGGACTCTTCTCCACTGCTGGTGGCGCCAATGATGGTGCTGTGTTGCCCACTGAAGATTGTCCCGGCGATGACGTGATTTCAGAATTGGTGCTCGGTGTGGCCTGTGACAGTGGAGGTGTCTGCTCGTCAATCGTCGACGCACGGTGTCCGCACTAATGTGTCGCTGGTGTGTCTCAATGGTCTGTCGAGCAGTTTCCGCATCAGTAACAAAACGATCTTGAAGATGCTGTCGCACAATCTTACGAACCTGATGTCCTGGTGGTGACCCTTTGTCTTCCACTACGTGGTCGGTCACCTGTAGTGTTGGTGATCTGGTACCGTTGCTGGAGCATGGATATGGTCCTTACGCTACTCCACCGCCAAGTTCTGACTTAATGTGGTAGAAACCTATTGTGACGCATGTGGTGGACGTTTACCGCTGAAGAAAAGGTAGAAGGATACGAGGTATGGTGCTGATAAAGTATCAGAGCACATCTGGGATTCGAACTCATTACTTGGAGGTCTTAAGGAACGCAACTGCTCACACATAAGGCGCCGCCTGTCCGGTTGTGGCGGTGTCGAGTTTGACTTAGTACATACTGCCACAAAACTACACTACCTGAACATAAGTTAGTGAGTGAGTTGTGTTTAACGCCCTTTTTAACAGTATTCCGTGTTGGGTTAATGTGGGAGGAAAGCACGAATTGATGTAGGTCTCAGACGTTTACCACATCGGTGAAACCAACGAGCACGGGTATGGTGCTGACAAACCTGGAAACTTAATCGGGGCGAACAGGGATTCGAACCCACAATCATAGGTTTCAGGCGTGCCGTGGTATTATCGAATTGCGGTGCCTTAGATGACTCCCCGCCTACTCCCCCCCCCCCCCCCCCCCCCCCCTCACACACACACACACACACGACATAAGAGCTTCGCCAGGGCTGAAACCTTTTATTCACGAGCGAGGCTTAACCCTGTCAATGGGTAGAGATTGACGTTACAAGCACAAGCGTGGTAAGGGGGACCCTTTACCTTAGTGGGTATAGATCAATAGTAAATATTGAACTAGTTCAGTGCTGTATTAGGGCTACCCGTTCAGCGTGGGTTATGCGTAAAATAGTTGCTCCAGTGTGTTTGTGAACAACCAACAGATTCATTGACAGACGCTTAGGTGATGTTTGCAAAGGGTGTATGGTCCAGTGACACAGTCTCTCGTACAAACACTTGACCCGTGTGGATTCCGAATTATAAGAAGTCACTAACAACTGGTACTAGTTATTAAAATCGATGTAATGGATCGGGTTGTCTTGCTTGGTGACTTCGTTTATTGCGAGGGAGTCCACTCGGGTAAAGTTTGTTTGTTTGTTTGGGTATTTAGACGCCGAACTCAGCAATACTACAGCTATATGGCGAAGGTCTGTAAATAATCGACCCTGAACCAGACAGTCCAGTGATTGACATCATGAGCATCGATCCACGCAATTGGGATACGATGATATGCATCAACCAAGTCAGCGAATCTGACCACCCGATCCCGTAAGTCGCGATCGCCTCTAACGACAAGCATAGTCACCTTTTATGGCAAGCATCGGTTGCTGTTGACATAGATGTAATATTGCTGATTGCGGCACAGTCCAACAAGCCATCATGAACTAAGGAGCAAATTTAGGAAACTATACCCCTCAGTTGATTTTAATCATATGTTTGATTTTCAATTGAAAATATCTTAAGTTGGAATATTATATTCGGGAAATTGAACTGTACAGGCGCTTAGTCAGCAGGAAAAGAATACTTCTACGTGGTATTATTGTTGAAGATATAATATCGTTTAAAACTCTTTTAAAAATGGCATAATACACAACCACTGATGGGTGTGTCAACATCTTTGAAAATCAAAACATTTCAAACATGGTAACGGGTCATGTGATTGCCAATTTCTTTCTTTCCCCAGTCTTCATTGAACCAATATATTTTTACACGCAATTACCCAACCACATCTCTTCTTACAAACTGTTGCCAAAATGAGTGACTGTTAAATGGACATGATCAAATTTAACAACATTTCTTTCAAATTTCAATAACATAAAAAAATTTATATAACCCCGCAGTTTTATACGGTTACTTTAAAAAAACCCTGTGAATACACACGAAAACCAACGAACAACGCAATTAATGATAATTTATTTATGACGTTGACTATGGTATTTGTTCAGTCAAATGTCGGTGTCCGAGTAACGCTCGAAAAGCCAACTGTTTGCAAAGTACACTGTATACACAATGTTTTAGAAGATGTCCAAGACAGAAATACATATAAGCACGCACTGAATCACCCTTGGACAAACACGACAGACAGTGACCGACCATTCAATATTCTAGGGTAGGGTGGATGTGGGTGATTGTGGGTGGCACGGAATATTCAGTTTCAAAACATGCTACTTGTTCCGAGAGGAGGAACTGAACATATTTTGCTTGAAAACTGTTCACGTACAAGTAGCTGTATTCGGCATACCTGCGATACAAATGTTTTAAAATTATAAGGGTTCCGTTTGGGTCACGTTATCAACAAAATATTAGAAACGAGCAACACGTCAAGGAAATAGTCACATGTGTTCATATAAGTGACACTCATTTTCAACATTTACTTTATTTAACATATACTACTCAAAAGAAGTTAAGGATCACCTAATTCTTTCATAGTACTGTAGTTAATCTCTCATGTCATTACAGATTAACTTTACCATTTTGAAAAAATCGGGTGATCCTTAACTTCTTTTGAGTAGTATATAACAACTCTGAATGTAAATAATGACTCTAGGTGGTCGAAAAGGGTTTTCAGCAAGTTCTCTTGAATTATTTGAACATGATCAAGTCTTCAACCAAAGTTATTTTAATAATAGACTTAGTATAATGTGATGACAAGTAAATTAAATAACATTCAGCATCAGTCACGGTTTGGCGCCTTGTTTTTTGTTTCTCTTGAAATTATGGAAATTAGCCTTTTTCAGGCTAATCTTCTCTCTCTCGTCTAATACTAGTATATTGAAAAGTATGTATAACTTGTCATAATTCATCACATTTTGAAAAACGATGCAAATTAAGTTTATGATACGTCCAAAGGTTTTCGTCCGGTGTTGTAAAATTAGTTAAATATATTGCATATTGTTCGTTTATTGTTTAGCGCCCCACTCGGCAGTATTCCAGCTATATGACGGAGGTCTTTAAATAATGGACTGGACAAGACAATCATGAGCATCAGTATACGCAATTTGGATACGATGACATGCATCATCAACCAAGTCAGCGAGTTTGATCATCCGATCCCGTTTGTCGCCTCTTACGACATGCATAGTCGCCTTTTACGGGCATGGGTTGCTGAAGGCCTATTAATATATTGCAACCGCAAGGACATATGACGATGCGGTTGTATACGCTTCTATATTTGTTTTGTGTAAAATGCTCAAATTCAACAGAATATAGTTTCACTTACCCGATCATGACTGTCCTAGTGCAACGAATGCCTTTTATCAGTGTGTCTGTACCCCTTATATATACAAGCCAGGTTGAAGGTAAATACAACGTTGTGACATACCTACACACACACACCCTGAAACAGACACTTACCTAAACTGGCATATCACGTGGGGATTGTTTGTGCAGATTTGTGTCCCTTTGACGTGGCAGAAACCTATGATCGTGGGTTCGAATACCGGTTAGTGCTGAATGTGTTTCTATATTTGTCAGCACCATACCTTGCTCGTGAGTTTCATCAAAATGATAAATGTTCAAGGAGATAATCCCACAATAAATCGCCTCTGTGGTCTAGTGGTAGAGCGTCCGCCCGGAGAGTGGGCATTAAGGGGTTTAAAAAAGGACTGGTAAGGCTACCGTGTCTTAGTGGGGTATTCATGTTAAACTTTGGCATGGAATCTCAGTGGACTTGCACTAAAAGCATCATACATCAATGTTGTTATTACACTTTATTACAGATAATGACCAAAATGTACTCTTGTATTTGGGCTCAAACCATACCTGGAGCACCCCCCCACCCCCACACCACACCCACCCACCCCACACCACACACATACACACACAGAGCATGCCCTTCGCTTTCTGAATGTAATAATCTTAAACGCGACATTCAACCCCATTTCATCTAACCTCTTCCCACACCAAGATGACACCCGGTGATTTATGCTTCAAATGAAAGAAACGTCAAACCCGACTAACTCACTCTCTCTCATGCGCTGGTCAATTCGAGGGCGTCATTGCTCAATATGACACTACGAAGAGACCACCATGCTTTCAAAATATGCTCCCTTCGAAATATTTCTAATCTCCTTTTCAATATTATCTACGAGATAATCATTTCATTTGTGTAAAATGAATTCCCAGATAAAGGGAAGACATTCCAATATATTTTGTCCCGTGTTTCAAGATTCAAGAACTATATTGCCCTGGGTAGGATTTATGACATGCTAAGTATCAGTGCTGCCATAAACATCACGTTAGATTCAAATGTGTGTTGATGTTCACTCCCATATTCAGTGTGTGTGAAAACGATCACACTCAACAGAACAAAGTTTTACTTACCCCATGACGGCTGTGCTAGTCAAACGAATGACATACATTCAACGTGTACCCCTATATATGCTCAAGCTAGGTTGTGAAATACGTGTACAGAATTGTGAAATACGTGTACAGAATTGTGAAATACGTGACACATTTCGGTAAGCACATAGCTCACAAAGCAGAATCCTATTCATGCCTGTCCATATAACATATTGGTTCATGTACCTGAAGCGGGGGTTGTACTCTTGTGTACTCGGGAGCAACGGTGGCCCACTTGATCAAGGCGGCGCAATTAAGGCCCCTTTACACAGGACTGTGACCTTTCTGCCACCTTTGAACGATCAAAAACTGGCCAGGACGCTCAGTAGTCGCCTGAACCCAGAAAATCATGTTTCTATGTAACTGCTCCTTGAAATCAGTTGTTCAGCAGTAACTGCTTCAGTTGTTCAGCGTCTGCAACCACAGTGAAACACTGCAGGTACAAACCCTCTATGTATAGGCAGGCTGAGGAGGTACTATAGGTGGCTCAAAGGAGACAGAAAAGAGGCAGAAGCATTGCCATGGTGTTTCAAGGGTTGCCGTAGTCGCCGAATGGAGGCACGGCGGTCGCCACAGTCATCGTTCAATGCATGCTGTTGGTCGCCCAAAGGAGGTACAAAGGGAGGCGGAAGCATCGCCATTATAGACGGGAAAATATTTCAGCAGAACGCATTTTTTACCAGGCGACCATTGGGCGAACACTGCGCCTTCATTCTGCAGCAACGGCAATGCGGATACCTCCCTTCTGCCTCCTTTGATCCACCTTTGAGCAACCAACCTCCTCAGCGACCTTTGTGCGACTGTTTTGAACATGTTCAAAACTTCACGGCGACCATGGAGTCCATGGCGATGTCTGATCCTCCTGTGTACCATCTTGGAACGACCTAGGCAACCATTCTGCCTCCTTTGAGCATCCAACGACGACCTGGCAAATTTTATGGTCGCACCCGGGAGGCACAAAGGTCGCCATCCTGTGTAAAAGGCCCCATTAGACAGACACCTATGATCGTGGGATCGAATCACGATTCGCCCTTGTCAGCACCATACCTGTGCTGTGTATCACTTTTGGCATTCCTCCCACACCAAGCGGACAAGCGGTGAGATACTTTTCATACATACTAGACAATCATCTCATTTTGTGACAAAGGAAATCACAGATAAACACTACTAGGGATTGGAGATGTTTTCCGAGTTCAAGATATCCCAAACTTATGGTAGGAATACTAGTCCTCGAACTGAGAACCGTTATCTAAACAAAACGCGAGGGATCAATACCGATTCTAATTATCTCTGATGTTTTATGCTGCGAAATCAGTCAGAGACACTTCCACTGAGATTGCTTATGATCAGTAAAAAGACAACGTCAATATACTTACAGCTGAAAATGAGTGCTTATTGTTCAATGTTGCTGCTATTTGTGGCAAATATAGCTGGGGACCTCTGCTTCATAGTCCCAATAGGATTCCGATGCACCCAACAGCCCATGCTTGTTGCACGACTTTATATTTTGCCTAGTCCAGACTCGAGTATTTACAGACCCCTCATAAAGCTTGTGTCTCAGAGAGTGCCGCAACGTCAAACAAACAATAGTATAAGCATTCAGTGCCTGTCAATAATATTCAGTATAAATAGTAGCATTAACTAGTGATCAATGGAAAGTATACATCGACTTTAACTATTTATAGAAGGAAAACGAAAACATGTACACGTTTCAATTGAAATCTACAGTAAACTACGCTTATAACGAACACACTTATAAAGGGCTGACGGGTATAACAAACATATTGTTTGATACCGACCATTTGTTATATATATGATGTACATATGCTTATAACGAACTACGGTTATAACGAATTAAAATGTGTGGCCCCATTTAGTTTGTTATAACCGTAGTTTACTGTATATTAAAGTTGAATCATTGATGGTACAAGCCAAAAGATCTCGTGTGTGACAGGCCTGGAGTCAGTGCCTCATTGATGACCTAGTATCCTGATAACGTCGACTTCCCACTGTCCCACTCCTTAATAACACGCAGACCGCCTCCGTGGTCTAGTGGTAGAGCGTCCGCCGGGAGAGCGGAAGGTCCGGGGTTCGATCCCCGGCCGCGTCATACCAAAAGACGTTAAAAGATGGTACTTGTTGTTACCCTGTCTGGCGCTCGGCATTAAAGGGCTAAAACAAGGACTGGTCGGCTCGGAGTCAGTTTACCGTCTCTGAGTGGGGTATTCATGTTAAACTGCGGCATGGTATCTCAGTGTGCTAGCACTATAAATCGGCATCAGTCCGGACTAGTACAAGCAGCCACACACACACGTGCATGCACGTCGCTATATAAGTGCAATAATCTTGGACGCGACGTTAAACCCAAATTCACCTCACCTCACTTAATAGTGAGTGAGTGAGTGAATATATAGTCACATCGGCAATATTGCAGCCATAGCGTGACTAAATCAAGTTAGACAGTAATACTACATTATTTTTTTATTATAAAACCCGTCGTCAAAGAACGGAAAAATAACTAGAGTATCACAGATGTATAGTTTAAGACTAGTATGGAACCATAAAAAGATATCACGATAAATAACAATACATTATAAAAACGGGGCTACCTCACTTAATAACACGTGTTCCAGCTACTGAAGGGTGTTCACCAGGTTTGAACGTTGTCACCCAAGATGATCCCAGAGATGTTTTTTACAAACACCTGGAGTCATCACTGATTTTCAGTGGTCTATATATAGAAGTTCCACAGCTGTTTCGGCAGAAATATAGTGAGTGAGTTGGGTTTAAGGCCGCTTTTAACAGTATTCCAGTTATATCGCGGCTTGTCTGCTTAATGTGGGAGGAAAGCCCGAAGTGATGCAGGTCTTAGACGTTTACCACTTCGGTGAGACCCACGAGCACGGGCATGGTGCTGACAAACCTAGAAACATAATTGGGGCGAACCGGGATTCGAACCCACACTCATAGGTTTCTGGCGTGCTCAAGGGATGCAACTCTGCACAGCGAATCGCGGCGCCTTAGACGACTGGGCCACCCGTGCCCCCCAATTTTAGGCTGCTTGTGCTCTTGCATTTACAATTTTATTTCTGAGGTAAGATGTCGGGTGAGCGTGACAGACACGGCACACTTATTCTAGCAGTGTGTTGCCTGGCATTGTCTCGTTGGAACAGTATCCCTTGTGGCTATTTACCGAGAAAGGGAAGGACAACTGACTGCAGATTCACATCCAAGGATTTCTACGGATGGTGACAATACATGTTAAGATATGCTTGAAAAGTTACCATTTTCGTCAATACCTTGTGTCATCACTGATTTTCAGGGATCCATCCATTCATAAAACATTTACTATTTTGCCTCTTACGCCCAATGGAATTTTTTAGGCAGTAATAAAAACTCTGATTAGTTTCCGTTTTTGACGTTAATATTGTATTTACTATCACTACAAATCCCGACCCACATCATGATGTCGCCGCCTTCAAAAGGGTGACTCTTTGTTTGTTTGTATGTAAATTATATATTTTTGTTTGTGCAGCTAATAACAGCTATCACTTATCCATCCATGTACTCTTATTTTTATCATTTATAATTATCACAATCTTGTTTCCAGTACCCCTTTTTCCACTTTTAGTAGTTACAACTTATTTTCCTACTTACACAGTATTACGCATGCGCATGCTCATCGGTCTGTTTTGCTATTTAAAGAATTGATCACATGACCTCTGCCTTGTTCAACTTTGTCCTGTCGCCATTGTTTTTACTAGGTATATACATACGCCAGATCTCGTGGTCCGTCATGCCGTCGAGGAAAAAATACACGAGTGTGTTTTCAAACTGAAGTCAGTTTCCTTCAGCCAAGGTAATACAACTATCCAGCATCTAACAAAGTACATTTTGTATACAAAGTAGATTTGACAAAGGAAATATCAAACGCTTGCTGAGTCCTTCATTAAAGTGTGCATAAGTAGTGCATAATATATACGGGAGGTAAAAAAATCACAAAATATAAGTGAGCTAAAATTCTTTATTTCCTGTGCATAACAGAATTAGTTTATAATATCAACAATGTGTAGCTCTATTCACACAAATTAATAACCGAAAAACATAAACGTATTAATGAAGCGTTTTTTTCAATGGACTCAATTCGGACAGTGTCTCAATTCTTTGAAGTACCCCATAATACCAAGCCCACCCCATAATATCAAATGGTCGGTTCCATAACTGTAATTGTCCGAAATGTAGGACTACTGGAGATATGAGTCAGTAATAGATAATTACATTAGTACATGCTGTTAAATACATGCTAACTATTTGAGAAAACATATTTAAAACAAAAGCTTTTGTAGGATTAATAGGTCAGCACGTGTTTTGAATCTATGTCAGCAAGCAATGTGCAGTTGGCGGTGTGTGTGAGATGCAGTCTACAGCCCAGGACAATGCACAATACCTATTTACCGTGACCCAGCGTGTTCTATTACAGACTAGTTGCATGTGGCTGTACCATTCTACAGTACAGTGTGTTCAGACAATAATTGGAATGTACCTATTTTTATTAACTATGTTCTACATGTGTTGAGTTGACATTTCCGTATCCATAGTATGGCGTCATAGTCCTGAGTGTTTTGCCTTCAAGTTGGCTTCAACATATTCATGGGACCTACAACACTTGGCGGTACTTTCTATGGTACTGTGTGTACAGACATTAGACTAATTATACACACATATGCTGTGTCTCAATGCGTTATAGACATGTGATTATCTGTGACATTTGACGTCTTCTCAGGACGTACAGTGCCTTATGGTACAGCTTTACTTCTTTTCCTGTATATTTCAAATTCATTCTACACATGTCTTCTCCTTTATTACACTAATTTTAACTTGGGGGCTCTCGGTTGCTCACAATCTCATTCTGGCATTTATACTTCACCCCATGGCAACACTCACATGGAGTGAACTACATGTAAGTATCCCCCAAGAAGTACAGGGCACATAGCTGGGAAAGTCCGAGTCCACGACCCCAGGGCATCAAATCCCACGAGATAGTCCGGGTCTTCGACCCCAGGGCACACATTCCAGGGATAGTCCGGGTCCACGACCCCAGGGCACACATTCCAGGGATAGTCCGGGTCCACGACCCCAGGGCATCAAATCCCACGAGATAGTCCGGGTCTTCGACCGCAGGGCACACATTCCAGGGATAGTCCGGGTCCACGACCCCAGGGCACACATTCCAGGGATAGTCCGGGTCCACGACCCCAGGGCATCAAATCCCACGAAATAGTCCGTGTCTTCGACCCCACGACATCGCATCTCGGGCTATGGTCCTATACTACCCTACCTTCAAATGCAACCGAGTCTGCCTCCAAATTTTGCCAAATATTATATTCATGAATACATATATTCCATTTACTCCTTCATGTGTTGTTACTGCACAAATTGTTGTTTAAGCCGCACACAGCAACATTCCAGCTGGACCAGACAATCATGTGATTGACATCATGAGCATCGATCCACGCATTTGGGATCCAATGACATGCATCAACCAAGTTACCGAGCCTGACCACCCGATCCCATTAGTCGCCTCTTACGACATGCATAGTCGCTTATTACAGCAAGCATGGATTGCTAAAGACCTATTCTACCCCGGGTCTGCACGGGTCTAACCCTCTTTGACACATTTTGTTTAAGACAAAGTATGTGTGTAACAAACCAATTTACTTGCTAATTACTACTCGCGCGAGGGTTACCTACATTTCAGATTTCGCGCTGGGGTCACATACGTCATCACCCCTTTGTTTCCCTATCCAGCTGTTGAGCGGGATTCCGCAACCCCCTATCCCTTACAAGTAAGTTTCCTTTTCACCAGAGCTCATCGCTAACCCAAGAAAAACCCCTCTCTCTGTCCTGTTGATAACCTTGACATGTTCCTCATCTGTTTTTGAAGAGCATAGACGTTTCGGGATCCAACAACTTGCTTTTTGTACCCTTCATGCATCTTCATCTTGTTCTTTGACCATAAATTTGTTTTATACAAAATCGTTTTGTTCAAAATTCGAGGAAAAAATACACGAGTGTGTTTTCAAACTGAAGTCAGTTTCCTTCAGCCAAGGTAATACAACTATCCAGCATCTAACAAAGTACATTTTGTATACAAAGTAGATTTGACAAAGGAAATATCAAACGCTTGCTGAGTCCTTCATTAAAGTGTGCATAAGTAGTGCATAATATATACGGGAGGTAAAAAAATCACAAAATATAAGTGAGCTAAAATTCTTTATTTCCTGTGCATAACAGAATTAGTATATAATATCAACAATGTGTAGCTCTATTCACACAAATTAATAACCGAAAAACATAAACGTATTAATGAAGCGTTTTTTTCAATGGACTCAATTCGGACAGTGTCTCAATTCTTTGAAGTACCCCATAATACCAAGCCCACCCCATAATATCAAATGGTCGGTTCCATAACTGTAATTGTCCGAAATGTAGGACTACTGGAGATATGAGTCAGTAATAGATAATTACATTAGTACATGCTGTTAAATACATGCTAACTATTTGAGAAAACATATTTAAAACAAAAGCTTTTGTAGGATTAATAGGTCAGCACGTGTTTTGAATCTATGTCATGAGCATTGCCAACATGATCAACAGCAAGGAAGCAATACCGGTTCCTGCGGCACCGGAGGTGGGAAAGCCAAAGTCATTCTTGTTCACATCGCACATTCTTAGCTGGCCGAGGAACTCCAGTCCGGGTTTGGACCTAATCGTGAGACGTCTGACGAAGCCTGTGACATCTCCTCCACGCATGCATGGATGTTGCATGTAGTCCATGACCGCCATCTTGCATTCAGGTGTGCAGATGTTGGAAGCGAGGTTGCAGTTGGTGGAGACTGCCTTGTAGAGTGTCTTAGACTGAGCATCGGCTTGAAATAGAAATCCCCAGACGTTGCAATTCCCCACGGTGATGCTCTCATCCCCACAAATGTTGATGCTTTTCCACGACACGCAATTGCTTTTCTTCAGAGCGTGCTCGGGATAATACCACAGGAACCCATAGCACATTTCATCAGATGTTGCATCGCCATAGAATACCCAGTTCTTCTTATATGTCGACTGGAATGTGCAGGTGGTCACTAAGCTATCTCCGGGAAGAATCTGAACTGGTTCGTCATATCTGTATCGACGAAAAGTATGGGAGTTATACAAATGAAGGCAATTCAGAGTATCACTAAATGATGATCGTTACATCTGAATTTTATTACACATTCTAACGCCTCTGTTGTCCAGTTGCAGCGCGTCTGCCCGGAGATCGGAAGGTTCGGGGTTAAATCCAATTTCACATGACCTCGTTAAACACTGACAAAAACGTTTATCACTATTTGGTGGACCGCCTGTTCTATATCTCACTTCGAATTCGTCATATCCTAGATGATTATATTACTGAGAATAGTTTATCTTTGAACAGTTATGTACTATCTTTATCGTTATCGAACCGGTGCCTTCATTAACAGAAACGATGACAGATATCCGGGAACCATTAACAATCATAATAATTTTGTTAACACTGAGTGAGTTAAAAACCCATTGAACAATACTCTAGTTTTGTCGTGGCTTGCGTGACGCAAGTCTCAGACGTTTGCCACTTTGGTGTAACACAAGTATGGTACCGTGTTGACAAACCTAGAAACATTGTCTGGACGAAACCACTTTCATTCGATAGGATGATTGTGTCTAAAGGTACAAAGATCTGCACATAGGATTGCGGCGCTTTAGGCGACTACATGTAGTTCCAATTAACTAAGAGATAGAGAACCTAGGAAACAGTGACGGTACTTACAGTGAACAAAATAAGATTCATTGTACAGGAAAATAATTTTTTACCTTAACACATACTTAAAAAAAGCAAACAAATAACCTAAAAACCCAATGGTGTCTGTGAAATGTTATATCGCCAGCACATCGATTAGGTGTCTCACTCTGGCCGTGTGGGTTCGAATACCGGACGGGACTCAGCCCCCCAAAAGTAATAGAATCTGTTCTTTACTAAAAAGCATTTGTTACATTTGACCACTTTCTAAATGACATTGTGTGTTCATAGCTTTTGGCCATGGGAGTCTTGCCAATTTACACTTGTCAGAGGGAAAATATATGATCTGGACTTCCAGTTGTGGGACTTTCATTTTTGTGGAAGCCTCGATGGCTGAGTGGGATAGGTCGCTGTGTGATGGCAATTAGGTGTCTCACTCTGGCAGTTTGTGTTCGAATCCCGGACGTGACTCAACCCAACAAAAAAGTACTAGAAAAGTACTGAACTTTACTAAGCACGTGTTATCAAAAATATACAATTGACCACTTTCTAAATGGCATTGTGTGTTAAACAATAGCTAGTTCGTCAATATCAATATCCGACATCGGACCAGTTGACGATCGTTTATGGGCAGGTGGGAATCTGTCGCGATTGTGACATGATCAAAGGGGTGTTAGTTCTGAGCTGTTGAAAGTTCTGGTATTCATTGAAACCCAAACCATTTAGTCGCCTATCACAACCAATGCATTTGTTGCTGTGGACCAATTCTAGGTCGGAATCTCCACATATTAAGTTCTTACTGGAAGTAGAGAGGGTTGTCATAGCTGTACTCTGGTTCATTGGTCAGATAGCGGAGCCTTTGTCCATTTCGGATATGCTCTACGGATCCTGCTCTGCCTGTAACGATAAGCATATACATTGACTATCAATTGACTATTAACGCCAGTCTCCTAGTCATCAGAGTTTCATACGTGTATGTGACCCACTAAACCTGCAACATATTAGCAATACGTAAAAAAACGTTCATATTCGTCTGTTTCTTTAGCATTTTTTAATTATTTTTTTTTTAAGATTTTGTGGTATGCTCCAATTTGAGAAACGCACCTTTTTTGAGGTTTTAGACGATTACATGATTTGTTTGTATTTAAACGCCGCACTAGGCAATATTCAAGCTTTATAACCGCATTCTGTAAATAATCGACAATCCTTTACCAGAGCTTTGTGTGCTGTTTAACGTTGCACTCAACAATCTTTCATGTTGCCAATGTCTTCGACCCGTGAAGATTCCGCCGTAGAATAGGTCTTCAGCAACCCATGCTTGCCGTAAAAGGTGACTGTGCTTATCATAAAAGGCGACTAACGGGATCGGGTCGTCAGACTCGCTGACCTGGTTGATACATGTCATCGATCATAATTGCGTGGATCAATGCTCATGATATTAATCACTGGATTGTCTGGTCCAGACTCGTTTATTTACAGACCGCTGTCATATAGCTGGAATATTGCTGAGTGCGGCGTTAAACAACAAACCAAACCAAAGCCTATTTCTTCAATACTTTAACGGTGAAATTTCTTTTTTCCAAGGTTGAACAATTTATGTCAAGATATCTAACCATCGTTTTTCACTGGATATAGATTGGAATGCTTGACACATGGACATTTCAATAACAGTCTAGCCTATAGGTTATTGAATTAAATCAGAGATTGGTTCTATTTTTCCTTCCTAAGTGAGCTTGAAGGAAACGGTATATTTGTTGCTTAACGCCACACACATTTAGGAAGTTTTGCAAAAGGTGTGTTTTATTCACACATTGTGGTGCCTTTAAAGAACATGGTAGAGTAGTGAGTGAGTGAGTATGGTTTTACGCCGCTTTTAGCAATATTCCAGCGATATCACGGCGGGGGACACCAGAAATGGGCTTCACACATTGTACCCATGTCGGGAATCGAACCTGGGTCTTCGGCGTGACGAGCGGACGCTTTAGCCACTGGGCTACCCGACCGCCCCCCATGATAGAGTAACACCACCTTCAAAGGTACTTGAACTGTTTGACACAGCGAATCGCATCCACTTTGGTTTCAATTAAAGGGAGGAAAATAACGGAAACCATGTGAACCACAAGTGTGATAGACATTACTTACCCAAATAATGCATATGGTTCAAGGCTGTTGGGACATAGATGGGCTCTGTCATCAACCTTTGGGTGCAGTCAGAAGTGCATTCCCCTCTGAAAGTAACCTCCGGTCGTCCAGGGGGTATTGCTAGATGCCACTGTCCGAGCGACATGATAGAGCCATTATTCGGTCTCAGTTTGGGAGTGTAAAAGAAGGTCATTCCTGAACTGTCCTTCCACCCACTCACTTCGTTCGGGTTGTTCCAGTGAAACTGAAAAAGCAGAATGGAAATGAAATTAACAGTGGAAGAGAAAGTTGTCAGGCGTGATGGGTTGGCATGGCTCTGCGCATTCAGAGTGAAACTCTTTAATCTGGACAGAGATGAATGAACAATTTTCCGGATCTGATTTACACTGCAGTATGATTCAAGATACACACCATAATCCCGTCGAGGGGTTCCACTTTAGAATAGGTTCCCAGGAGAATTACTAATTTGTCTGATCCAGACTGGTCCAGAATATTTGCAGCGCTAAACAAGTAACAAAATATACGAAAGAAATACTGGTCACTTGTACCTCCAGGGCAAACCGGGTGAATTTTGATTTTCCAAATGATAGTCCAAAGTTGTCGTTGAGACATTCTCCAGGAGACCCAACTGTCCATCCTCCTATACCAGTCGTGCATCCTCTCCCTGCATTCATGCCGCATTTGTATGGTGCCTTTGGAAGTGCCTCTGCAAAGCAAAAATATGCATATCAATCTATACACTACACACCGTTTGAAAGAGATTTGTTTGCTTGCTTGTTGTTTAACATCACACTCAGGATCGGTGATTCATATCATAAGCAACGCCCCACGCGGTAGGGGAATGATGACACTCTGTCAACCACGTCAACGAACCTAACACGCATTAAAGCGGCTCTTACGACCATTACCCTCACCCGGAATCGCCACATATTGCAAAGGGAAATCGTACAAAAGAAAATTTTCTATCATATGTTTTTTAAGTTTAACGCTGCAGTGAAACCGTCAACAAACTGTTGTCAACTTAAGGAAGGCTGTTTCAACGCACCTGTAGTGTCTGAGCAACCGGTTACGAGAATCGCCTCTTACGGCCGTAAAGGGCTGTTGGGGAGGTAATCTTACCCGGAATCCCCAGATATTGCAAAGGGAAACCACACAATATAGTTCCGTTCGTATGGTGACCACAACAGAGAAACCTTCAACAAATTGTTTTCAACTTAAAATTTGCCACCCACCTGTCGTGTCTGTGCAACCGTAGACTACGACGTGATGCATAACGTTGTCGTTGTCGATGAGAGGCTTGCTTGCAATGTAGTGGTAGTCGCGGTCAGAGGGGACGTCGAATATCATGCAGATATAGGTGGTGTCCTCTGCCGGGACTTCCGTCTCAGGGAATCGAATAGTGAAGTTCAGCACATCTGTAACGGCAGAGATGAATAATTTAGACATGTCAAGTTAGTTTCTCTTCGTGTGTCCACAGACTGACAGACAGACAGAGAGACATATGAAACAATTAAAAAGGATAATTAGTCATGAATTGATCAACAAACTTACCTGGCGAGTTGATTGCATCACATTCCAATTCTGACCCCTTGCACGACACCCACGCATTCTTAGTTGCGCACGCGGCGGAGCTATAGGGGTCACACACACCTGGAAAAATAAATAATTACTATTAAACCAAGGTCGTTCTCCACAAACCGAACAAACATTGTGTAAACGTGTGCACATAGGATATCAACGATTTTGTTGCTGCTGTATCCGTAGTCCAAATGGAATGCTTTGAATCATTAATAAAAGTCCTTAAAATGACATCATGCCCGTTATGTACTTCTGACATGACACTGATGAATATAGGATGATCGTAATGACTATCAAGATGAATTACAAAAAACTCTTGTTCAGGGTCAATGTGAAAATTAACCAGAATGCCGAATTATCACATATAATAAAAGATTTAATCAATCTTCTTTTGAACCGTGAAGATCCAGGTTAGAATAGGCCCTCATGCTTATTGAGCACGAGCAACATGCTTGAAAGAGGAGCCTGATGGGATGGGTTGATCAGGCTCGTTGACTTGGTTGATGCATGTAATAGTATCCCAACTACGTGGATCGATGATCATAGTTTCAATCACTGGATTGTCTGCTTCAGATTCGTTTATTTACAGACCACCGACAAATAGCTGGAATATTACTGAGTGCGGGGTCAAACAACAAACGGACACTCAAACAAATCTTATTTGTTACTGGGCTCATTATCAGAGCATAGACAGGATTCTCATCGATGATTAGCTGATCCTGACAGCTAAGGAACGAGTTAACTGCAAAGACCAATGCGAACATAGTTCCATTCCAATAATAACAGTCAGGTAGTTAACTATTTTACCTCTCTGTCAGCAATAATCCAGCTGTATCAAAGGAGGCTTGAACATCATCAGGGCCATTGATTTGATACTCACCGCTCCACGGAGCCTGACTACAGGTCCTCTTAGTCGGCTCTTACAACAAGCATGAGTACTGTGGCACTTGGAATCACCAATGTTATATTTAGTGGGAAGAAAACAAATCTTCTTTATGTTGCATACCTGGGTGTGTTATCTGAGTCGTCCTGGAAGGGGCATTACCACTGCCTGCAATCCACTCACAGTCTGGGTCACCCAACTCTTGACCGTTGGGCATTCCATCGCCATCAGAGTCTAAACGGCACAAGGCTTGTGTCCACTTGATACATAGAATATGCAACGTTATGAAAATTTGTAAACTGAAAATTTGCATTTTGCGACAGATGGTCAGGAGACTTTCAATATTTTGTTCAATAGTTTTAAAAATATACGACACTGGTCACAAAATGTATGAGCATATTTTTTACAGCTATTTTTGTAGCAGGGCGCGGAAACCCTTACTTTGTCGGTGCTGATGGGAGTTAACCTCTTTGGTCATTGGAGAAGGTGTTTGACTTTGGGTAACATATAAGAGCCTCCTCCACTCGAATCCCATCACAGGATATGGAAATTCAGTATGGAAGCGAGACTATTATTATTTTGCTCAATTGTAATTTTTAAAATATACACCAATCGGTCGCTAGATTTAAAGAAATAATAAACTAATACTATTATCAGTATCCTACCCTGTGCCCATTGGCAGCGAAGTCTTTGCCAAAGTCGTTTCGGCTTCCACCTCCAAGAGCGTTGATGTGGCCCAGACCATGCCAGAAGAAGTTGGCTCTGCAAGGATGTGGAACCCGCTCTCCATTTGGAAGGCGCTTCCGGTATTCGCCATACCCTGACACACCGCACGTCCCAAGAAGCAACAGGAAAATTGTCAGCGTCCTGGCAATAACATGAGTACTGTATGGTATTGGTAAAACAAGTACATAAATTGAGGACAAGCAATGTGTTTGTCAGTTAGTAAATAAAGTGAATGTTGTTATCAAACTTTATTACAGATACCTGGAGCACACACACCCCTACACACACACACATCACTCAAAATTTTGTCGTGAGTTAGTTTGTTTTGTGTTATCAGAGTATGCTTTGAACCTTTTATAAAGTGCCTGTCGCTAACACACACACACACACACACACACACACACACACACACACACACACACACACACACACACTGAACATTGAAAGGACGCAACCTTTTCTAATTATTGCACCGACTGGTCGACCATTACCGAGGACTACAGGTATACAATGGAGCTGTGGAGTGTATGGATACTGGCACAATATTTGAGCCTTAAAGCTTTGGCTGCACCATTCTATTCGTTGTGGCGCTTTGCTATTTCAACAGGACAAATGGAAGATATTGTGGCTTCTCGGATAGCCGAATTAATACTGTTTATAAATCTCTTCATGTATCGATCAATAAATGTCCAACATACCGACTCACCTGTGAAAGAGTAATATATGTGAGCCTTTCATATACTTTACAGCGCGATTGTGCACTGTTAATGCGACCAATTGAATCTGTTTGGGAGGATAATCGAGAGTTGACTTCATATATTTGGTGTGTTGGTTCACACCTACAGATTCCAAGACAGACGTCCATGCACTCAGATGATGTTTGCTGAAGGTGCATGTTGTCTGTTGGAATACTAGACATACAAAGTCGAATAAATAGTTCATGTATGGTTTATATGAGAGGGCATTATTTTAACTTTTGACACCGTAATGATTTCATCAACCGATGCTGGTAGTAATATGTGACTTAATGGCCCAGGAGATCAGATTTGGTTGATTGCGTTTCAGTATCAAATATGTTAGATATGTTAAATAATACCCGTAAAAACTGCAATCATACATAAAATATGAAAAGCTGTCGAATGCCTCTTTCAAACGACATTGCAAGTAGATGTTACTCATGTGTACACATTTTGTGAGACCATTATTTTATAACATTTAAGGCTTGCAAACTTTTGGAGGATGGTGTTTGTGTCTGTAAGATCATGTCAGCGTTGTTCTCCATTGTCAAGGTGGAAGGCGGGCCTCTCGCGAAGCTCTCCACATATGTTTGCGTGATTGTGTGAAAAGCACACGGAGATCATATTAGTTATATATGTGTCAGTTATATAAAATGAGTCCATGAGCTGTCACGGATGGGGATTTTGAAAAGAAAACACACACCTGTTAAAGGATGGCAGCCAGCTTAAAAGAAGACGACCCGTGAAGATTCCGGGGTAGAATAGGTCTTCAGCAACCAATGCTTGCCGTAAAAGGTGATTATGCTTGTCGTAAAATGCGACTAACGGGATCGGGTGGTCAGGCTCGCTGACTTGGTTGATGCATGTCATCGATCCCATTTGCGTGGATCGATGCTCATGATATTAATCACTGGATCGTCTGGTCCAGACTCGATTATTTACAGACCGCCGTCATATAGCTGGAATATTGCTGAGCGCAGCGTTAAACAACAAACCAACCAACCAACTTAAAGAAGACAACACATTCTGATGCCCATTTCTTATACCGTGTCGGTTTATATGTTGTTTTTGACGAGTGCCACCAGCTCGGCAGGATACACCCACCTTTCTGCGAACACCTTGTATCATCACCAGCTGGTAGTGATTCATAAACACTTGCTCATGTTGTAGCCGGAATCGTACAATCCCCTCTGCTTTTGGCATAGATTTCTTATGAATATGTAAAGGATTTTGCCGCTTTTATCTGATGCCATCTCATGAAACTGAGACATTGTGTCATCGGATTTTGGATCGATCCCATCTGGGATTTCAACCCAGACCTGCAGATCCTGACACGGGTACGTGTGTGAGGGAATGTTGTTTTAGGATACAGTCAGCAATGTTACGGTTATATACAATAAATCTGAACAGCGAGTCTCATGTCTTAGATCACCTGGCCTTCAGTTTTAACCTTTGGGCAGACAAAGAGTTATTGGAGATGTGGTTATTATTAACAAGAACTTTATGTCATCTTGGTTTTTCAATATTATTATTGAGAATAAATATTTATATGTTCGTGAATGTAAATACGAGCAGCATAACTCACGGTGTCTTAATGAATTCTGCGTGTCGTGTTTTTAGTTTCCCTTTTATGTTCTTGAGGGTTGACAACTGACTCCATTGCTTTTAATGAGATGATATACCATTAAAAAAGAAGGGGATATCTCATTTTGCGATCATAATTGTAACAAATGCAAATGAAAACAAGACAAAGTAATGTAGATCCTTACAGAGGAAACATTTCCAGTGAAATTCGGCCCCAAACACAACAAAGGCAACCCGGGGATCTGCACGTGATGCCAGTGGTGATCATGGTGGTTGAACACCAGATTTGCACGACTTCGAATTTGAAGGTTATACCCACTGTGGAAGGAAATTTGAAAGTGGAAACATCAGTTTAATTGTTTTGGAACTCAGTTACCAAACGGGTGACATGCGCTGACTTACACAAAATGGAAGGTTACGTGCCCTTGGCATGCTACAGGTTGGCACAACACAGACCATTGTGGCACGGACGATGAACGTTTCACAGTCTGTCATGAGCAGATTATGGTGCAGATATTGTGCTACACATTCTGTTAACGATAGACGACGCTCGGGTCGACCAAGGGCGACAACTCATGCACAGGATCGATTTATCCATACTTTAGCCTTCATAAATCGTGTCATAACGGCTAATCAGATAAGAGCTCGACTACAAGCAGACACTTGTGTGAGAGTGAGTGCCCAGACGATCAGAAATCGACTGCACAGAGGTCATTTACACGCCCGACGTCCTCATGTCATTCCATGTTTGAGAGATCATCACATTAGGGCAAGACGCCGTTGGTGTCGGGATCGTCAACACTGGGATAATCGACGTTGGAACAATGTTATGTTTTCAGATGAGTCGAGGTTCACTGTGGACTTCCTGGACAGGCGTAGGAGCGAAACGAACGTTTCCATGATGTTAACGTCACTAGACATGATCAATTTGGGGGTGGATCTGTAATGGTGTGGGGAGGCATCACTGCTGCTGGAAGAACGGACTTATATGTTGTTGCCGGACAGTGTCACAGGCCAGGGACAAGATCTTGGCAGCCCATGTTGTGCCGTTTGCACGTCGTCATGGCCACCGTTTCATCTTCCAGGTTGACAATGCAAGGTGTCACAGGGCCAGGATTGTTACAGATTACCTCCAACAGCAGCATATCACCACATTACCATGGCCAGCGCTGAGTCCGGACCTGTCCCCCATCGAGCATATCTGGGACATGCTTGGACAGAAGTTACGTCAACGTCAACAACGTCCTACCACTGTCCAAGAACTTGGTGCTGCGTTGCAACAGGAGTGGAATAACCTTGACCAAAATTACTTGGGACGCCTCGTAAGGAGTATGCCACGCGCATCCGTGCCTGTCTAGCCAACAAAGAGGGGTTTACCCGTTACTGACTTTGCTTTCATGTCATGGCAACTTTGCTGTTCGACCCTGGGTTTGGTTTTTGCCCTTAGTATAGAAAATCTGTGCTTCACCGGCAGTACCAAAGGTGTGGAATATATTGACACATGTTCCCTTAATGTGTTTTCGTCATTTGTTTCCTCTTTGGGTTCACAATTTCTGTGTCATAAATCTTGTAAATCCAATATCCCCTACTTTTTTTTAATAGTATATGTTGGTCATTTTCCACAAGTACTTTGCTCTCCCACGGTAGACAACAAAGCCTATTCGAGGGAAAACACCGCTACATGGAGAATCCAGGCTTAGGTGAACTATTCACTGAATACCGCTGTCACACTATTTTTTTCTCGTCTTCACTATTACGCATGGTCTCACGAGAATTTGATCGAATCTCCTGTTTCCTCCACGAATATCTTGCAATCAGCCAGTGCTGTTGAAATATGATCCTCACTGCTATTAAACTTTGCTTCAGCAAGTACACAAATGTACACTGTCATGTTTTTAATGCTTTCTTTTGCAACTTACGAGAAATAAATTCAACAGCTATTCCTGCAAGTCCAGATACTCAAGCTGCTACTTCAATGCCAAGTACGATAGGCGTGGCAATTATAGTTGATAATAAACCAACACTGGCTGCACCAAATCCCATGCTAGCTGTTACAAGTGCAGTGTCAACTTCGTCGAGGGCATTTACAGCTCTGCCATACTTTTTGTATAATCCAAATCTAGAATCATGCTCCTGCTCTATTTGATGTATTATTTCACTTATTTGATGTAATCGACATCCATCAACAGTATCCATCTTTTCAGATGCTACATCGAGTGCTGAATATAAACCCATAATATATATAACACAAGAATATTTAATCGGTCTTGCGTAAATGTCTTGAGAGTATACATCAGTCTTATTAGATGTATATTATATGGCATAAATATCTTAGAAAGCAAAATGCCCAACCCCCTATTAACTTTGATCCCCTCAAGGCTTGCAACGGAACTTCCTCCTAGATAAATAATAATACTGCAACGTTGACGTTCGTGTTTCTTTGACCATTTAATTGATAGAGCCGGTAATATCTCTATGGCATCTTCTGCAATCCCTCAACAAGACTTCAATAATAATTGTAGAAAGATCGGGTATACCATTCAAGTTATTTTTTTACATCTTTGATTTCAGTAACCATATTTAAGCTATTAACTTTTAACGCTGGACGACTCAATAAAATATAGCCTCGGTCATTTGTGAGGGGAACGACTAGCACACTCTTACGTTTTGAGGGAATATAAGCCCCAAGTACGATCCCACTATTCATTATCTTAGTTATATGATGTCACCTACCCGTCGTCACATATGGTAGGACAATTACGATATTCAGTAGCCATTCAATTTTTGTTTCAACCAAAGTCCATTTATTGATATCAGTATGATAAAGATTGTATAAAGTGTTTTTTATGGAGTCCACTCACGTCGACATTATTTAAATCCCCTAAAGAGTAGTGAGGGCACTAGGTGCTGTGAACTTAACATCTTTTTGCTTGTATACATTATCTTGTAGGTGTAAAGCATATAACTTGCCATAGGTACGGGGTTTATCAAATCCATCTGTGTCTCCCAGATCGGAAAGTGCAATTGTATTACATTGTCTAAGGTTATGCGTTCCAGGACCTGAAGAATCAACCATTATTTATAAGATGGAGTGTCACACTCATATATCCTATATGTACAGGTAGATAGATGTTTGACATCTAATACAGAAATTTTGAGATCTGTAATAATGCCCCGTCTTAACCTCCTTTACTGCAATGATGAGAAAGATTATGTTCTACCACTATTGTATTTTTCAATTTTGACTGGAATGGCTCTTAGCAGAGTTGAAGGACTTTCAGTATAGTACCAGTTGTATTGATCTGATCAAGATGGATGCACAACTCTTGATAGGGAACAATATGGGGTAATTTACTCCAAGTACTGTTGTGAGGGGTGCTACTCCTCTTATAAATCAAAGTGTATTTGCTAAGTCCCTGTTCTCAACTGCTTAAAATCAGCACCCCATCCGACTCATATTGTGTGAGACTAGCTCCCAAAGGCTTTAAAATTTCATCTTTGAGTGAGCATACACTGTAATACCCATCAGATATAGTGCGACGTTCTTTTTCTAGTTATAACATATCATACTAAGGCTCTTCAGACTGTGCCGACTGAACTTGGCACAACGGTGGCTGCCATAGATAAAAATAATTTGGAAGACTACCACAACATGCGAAGAAGGGCTCTGATGGTCTTGAAGAAATGTTGGCAACCTAGGATAATTCAACATTAGTAGTTGAGGACAGGACTACAGATACGGAAGTGGTTCTGCGCATGCACGAAGAGGGCATTGTGGGCAATTCGTGCGCACTCAAGATGGCGGCACTTCCGGTTCCGAGGGGGATCTCCCAATCCAAGATGGCGGTGGTGGGAAGGCGGGAAGGAGGAGGAGGAAGGCGGGAAGGAGGAGGAGGGAGGAGAGTGGAGGAGGAGGGAGGAAGAAGAGGAGGAGGAGGGAGGAGGAGGAGGGTGAAGAGAGTCTTTCCTCCGGGGAATGTAGCTGGGGTGTCGGGGGACTTGCTGGTATGTCTGCATGGTTCGTCGAGGCATGGTTCACGATGGGGAAAGATTCACAAGTGATACTGACTCGACTCGAGGGATCCCTATTTATAGGAGAAGGACCGAATCAAACATTGCTGCACGCTGATTGACCCGATACGATGTGGGCTGATTGATCATTTCCTCCAAACCGACCAGACCCTTGTGAATCGGGACCAGGAGCCTGTGAATCAGAATGGTGTAGCATGGCCGCCTTCCTAGGATGACGTTTCCATTTCCCATTCCTGTTCCCGTTCCTGTTTCCCGTTTTCCGGTTCCCGTTCCTGTTTTTTCATCATCTTTCCTCCAATCGGCCCTTTCCATCTACCCTCCACCACCACCACCACCACCCATCAAACCAAAACAAAGAACCCGCCTCCCTTCTCCTACCTCTCCGCCTCCTCTTCCCTCCTCCTCCTACCCGCCTTCCCGCCGCCACCATCTTGGATGCGCCGAGCCGCCATCTTGGCTGGTGACATGCCCTCTCGGAACCGGATGTTCCATTCTCTTGGAGGCGCATGTCTCCCGGAACCGGAAGTGACGCCATCTTGGAGGTACACTCACTCCTCCCCCGGAACCGGAAGTGACGCCATCTTGGAGGTACACTCACTCCTCCCCCGGAACCGGAAGTGACGCCATCTTAGAT
This sequence comes from Haliotis cracherodii, assembly GCF_022045235.1. Classification (NCBI taxonomy): domain Eukaryota; kingdom Metazoa; phylum Mollusca; class Gastropoda; order Lepetellida; family Haliotidae; genus Haliotis; species Haliotis cracherodii. Next base: position 17,128,871 of record NW_027266268.1, read on the forward strand.
GCGCACGCATTACCCACAGTGCCCTGTTCGCGCATTCGCAGAACCACTTCCGGATCTGTAGTCCTGTCCTCAACTACTCAACTACTAATTAGAGAATTACCAGGCCTTCACAAGGGATGCAGGGATCACTCATCAATAATATAGCCAGATGAACTCGACATGAGAATAAAACTTACACGGGCAGACAATGAATTCAGTAGACTCTGTGTTGCGGAAAGATTGCATAACTTAGAAGACAAAAGATCAGCCCTCTTGGGAGCTGCTTCCACTTATAGAAATGCACTTCGCTCACAAATCAGCCGAATTCGAGGAACTATTGATCAGGTCCTCAATGATTATACTACACTGGTCGAAAGAATTAAAACATTGTTCAGAGACCAGGGAATAACCATTACCAGTATTTTTAACCGCATTGGGATTCATTGTATCAACTTTGACTCCCTCATTAACTGGCGGTGGCACACCTCCTAGTGATGAGGATGGTGTAAAAGAGTGGATAAAAAGGCATTTAGAGGCATTAGGGGAAGCACTAGGAAAGCTCTCTGGGAAGCCACGTCTGCAATTCCCGGTATAATAGGGAGTATTGTATCTTAGATCTTGAATGTATTAGCCAAGACTGACACTTGTCTTAGTCAAAACTGGTGGGCAGTGATTGTAGCAATTGCTGGGCTGTTACACCTTATCTTTGCTTATCGGTAGAAGCCACAATTTTATTATAATAACCTGCTACTTGACTGAGCTTAAGTTGCTTTAAGTTCTACTTTAGACTCGGCATACTGTAGTACATATTGGTATCACCTGATAGCTGAAGGTAGGTCAACGGATGATGAAATATAATCCTCTACCTTCACAGTAGACTGCTTTTGCACATTAAAAGCTGTTCCCGCGGCCATGATGTTTGAGCGTGTTTGTGACTGAGCTCCAAGGAGAAACATAAGTTTGAGTCAGTAATTCTTTTAACGCTGGGGAGAGTAAAACCTTAAGCTCCTACAAGCTCCTGAATAACTCAGTATTTGGTAAAACCAAGGAGAATATAAGGAATTGTGTTGGTCAGATCTAAAAGGAAAAAATACCTAGGAAACTTATAGCCAGTAGAGCTTTTATCAGAAGTAAGATATTTGATAATGACTTAGTGGCACTACACATGCCGAAGAGAAATAGTAAGTAAAACTTTCTGGTGTACGTTGGTATGAGTATTCTTGACTTGTCAAAACACTTAATGTATGACTTTTATTACGACGAACATAAGGAGCAGTACGAGGTGTTATATACCGATACTGATTCTTTGTTAATGGAAATACAAACCGAGAATGCGTTTGAAGATATGGCAGAAAAAATATATATCTATGATACGAGCAATTACCAAGAAAAATAATCCATTGCACAGTGCAGTAAATAAAAACGTATTAGGAAAGATGAAGGGTGGATGTGCTTGAACTCCTATTGCAGAGAATATTGGATTAAGAAATAAGATGTATTCTATAAAGAAGTCTGATAATGAGGAGTTAAGAAAAGGTGGGCCTCTTTTTCACCACGTCTGATTGTGACATCATGCTTTGTTAAGAGTTTAGTTACTGATCCCATACACCCGCGACCAGGGTCCACTTGAAATAAATTAGGCCATTTTAATGGCTCGCGTTCATACATGTGGCTCAGTGCATTAGCTACTTCTGTTGGATCTTTTGAGGTTAATGTTTCAGCCTCTTTGTACCGACTAGCTACATCTACAACGGTTATAGGGTATGTATATTTTTTGTGTCTTACCTTTTCATGAGAAAGAAACATGAGGTCAGCCTGATGAACTTCATTTGTTGTAAAAATATCGAACCTTTTTCTCAGTATATATGTCGGTACTGGTAAGTATATTTCCATATTGCTTGTTTCTTTAACCAATCCTTGGCCACATCTTTAGATACCTTTGCTGCAGTGGCTAGTTTTTGTATTGCTCCTATACCTTTCCAATATCCTCGCGGGCTATAGTAAATTTTATCCATTATTAATTAATATTAATCTTTCTTTTAGTACAATCCATGACGATAATTGGATCGCATCGCTTAATTTGCATAAAAAATACCTCTGTGGTAGCATTATTGGGGGGAGACTCTGACATAGGTGGTAGTGAGCTAGAGCCCCCATTCCCTTTTTCTTATTTCTGATATTTCACTATAACGCCTTTCGTTTGTTTGTTTGTGTTGTTTAACGCCGCACTCGACAATATTCCAGCTTCTGGCGGTTTGTAAAAAATCGCGTCTTGACCCGACAATCCAGTGATTGCCATCATGAACGTCGATCCACGCCGTTGGGATACGATGCCATCCATCGATGATGAACATCAAACAATGATGAAAAAGAAAAAAATGACTAGGAGCCATAACAATATACATATTATTACAGTTATACACATATACCAAGATCCCGTTCTATTTATAATTAGTTGATGTAACGCAACTGTATATCTCATCAAATTCAGTTTGTAATTAGATCAAATTCAAGTGAATAGAGCTTCACTCACCCGACCATGGCTGCGCCAGCCTAAGGAATGACACACTGTCTGTACCCCCGGTATACACAGAACTCGTTATATATATACAGCATTGTGAAATGTGTCTCGTCAGGATCACGTGATGGGAACATGCACGATGCAGTTCAGAAAACAAAACCCTCCTGAGTCTGTTTGATAAAGTGGTTATTAGAGCGTGGATTGTCCTTTCGTGAACGGGTGAAATAAACAAGTCATTGCTCAATACGACCTGGGAACGAGATCTCGGTACTCTCGGTACTTATGTCCCTTCAAAATGTGTTCGGCCATGGGAGCCGTGCCTATTAACACTTGTCAAGGGGGGGGGGGGGGAGGTACTCAAAATACGTGACTACCAGTTGTCGGACTTTCATTATTGTGGAAGCCTCGGTGGCTGAGTGGGTTGGATCGCTGACTTTGTGTGCTGGCGATTAGGTGCCTCACTCTGGTAAGTGTAGGTTCGAATCCCGGACGGGACTCAACCCCAAAAAGTACTAGAATCTGTACTTTACTAAGATAGTGTTATCCCAAATATAAAATTTGTTAACTTCTAGGTAGTCCAAAGCCATTGTTATATCATAGTATATCATACATCAATCACTGGTTCAGGACAATATTATCAAGTTTTTCAAAAAAGAGAGAATTTCAGAGCTTTTGTTTCCAAGACAGGAGTTGTGAAAGTTAATTGCATCCCAATTTCTGATGGATTGGCAACAGTGGAACCGAGATCAGTTTCCTATCTGGATCTATGAAATGATGGCAACGTCTGCTGAATATTATAATTTAGTCGACAGTGTTCTGCTATAGTAAACAGATTACTGTCATATTCCTAACTTTTAAGTCGGGGAAAATGATTTAAAAGGAGAAACACACACACACAAACACACACATACACGCACGCACGCACACACACGACACACACACGACACACACAGACGTCACACACACACACACACACGACACACACACAAAATGATTTTGTTTATTAAATGTTACCTCGAGAGTCAGTAAGAAACTAGAAATTACTGCCTTTGTTCTGTAAAATTCTTTGTTGCCATTCAATATGTGGAATAAGGTTTTTACTTTTGTAAAATGATCTCTCTTATCTGTCTGTACCTTCAACTTACTGCCCTCACCCCCTGCAATTTTCCGTCCCATATTGCCAAGCAGATCACCCACAAGGAGCCAAATGGTTGCTAAAAGGGGGGGGGGGGGGGGGGGGGGAAAGGTCGCCTACATTCCCGCAGTCCAGTTATATACCGTGCCAAGCACAATATGTTGTGAATGAGTAGCCCTGCTGTCGCCAAACATTTTGTAACAATTAAGCAAACTTTGATATGTAAACAGCAAATATAATTCAGTTTTATGTCATCTTGATATATCAGTTGAATCCTACTGGATCTGTGAAGATCCGGTTTAGAGTAAATCTTCAGCACCCCATGCTTGCCTGTAGAGGCGACTAACGGTACCGGCTAGTCAGGCTCGCTGATTTGGTTGATGCGTGTTATCGTATCCTAATTGCATTGATCGATGCTCATGATATCAATCACTGGATTGTCTGGTCGAGACTCGATTATTTACAGATGACCGTCATATGTAGTTGGAATATCGCTGCGTGCAGCGTTAAACAAAAACAAAAACAAAAACCGGGTCCTACTTATTTTGTGGATACCATATACATCAATCAAAGTTTCGTTTGAGCTGGCATAAATATCATACAATAATTAGCAAGTCTATACTCATAATTCCCTCGTTAAATGTTCTTCATGAATAATGTAAGTCATGAAACTGACGCAATAATGAGTCACCACATTAATGCGAGTATAGGTAGATCCCTTGCTTAAATTGCGTCATGAAATTTATGAGAGTAGCTTTGCAAAAACGCTGTACAATTACAATTCTTTCATGTAGTATTGGCTGATCGCAAATGATGTTATTCGGCGAACGTCTTACTTCAACTGTTCATCCAATTTCCATTAATGTATGTTAAATAGTTAATATGCTCATGGGATTCTTCACTGAATGTAAGGTGAATAAGACTACTTCAGTTGCGGATAAGTAACATATTTTATCATGTTTTCATGTTAAACATGGAGAGAGGTATGGAGATTATGGAGATTTGTTTTACATTGGCATTGTTAACATAATGCTTACGGATACTATACTTTGTTTGTTGTTTAATGTCGTACTCCGCAACTCAAGGGTCTTACAACATACACAAATTTAAGTTCAGTTGAATTATTGAATTTGTATTATTTTGCAATTGTTACAGAGACATGACAAAGTTTGAACGCGCGACAATTGGAACCTGCCTTTGCTGCTTACATCTATATTTTAATTTTGATATATGATTTGCAGAAATTTTGTGCATCACATTCCAGATTTCTTCCAACGCTTCGATGGTGGTTTCATGTATGCGCTCTAAAGGCAGGAGAGGTTTATTGTGTTGGAGGGGCGAGTGCACTAGGACACATTGTAAAGGAACCTTGAGAACTGTCGGCGACATCCCGACGCAACAGGGATCCAACCATGCATGTCAGTTTATGAGCAGTGTTTTCTATTCAGCACGTTTGCTGTTATTTGTACATGTATCGGTTACGGTCTTTACCCCGCGAAGTGCATCAACCCACTTGAGCACTGTAACTAAGAACCTGAAAAAATTTGCAAAATATCTGTCGGCGCCCAGTTGGCGATACACAGAATTCATTATCATATATATAGGATTACTGGCTCGATTACTGTTTTGAATAATTTGCAAATAAGAGCTGTTGGTATATCTTGTATCATGGGCAATTTGGCGGGGTATAGGTTTATATACGTTTTATATATACCCTCAGTTAAGAAAGTTGATTATATCCATTTAAATATTCACAGTGCTGCCAATACAAATTATAACAGACCCGTGAGAGATTCCGGGGTAGAATAGGTCTTCAGAAACCCATGCTTGCCGTAAAAGGTGACTTTGCTTGTCGTAAAATGCGACTAACGGGATCGGGTGGTCAGGCTCGCTGACTTGGTTGATGCATGTCATCGATCCCAATTGCGTGGATCGATGCTCATGATATTAATCACTGGATTGTCTGGTCCAGACTCGATTATTTACAGACCGGCTTCATATAGCTGTAATATTGCTGAGTGCAACAAAGCAACCAACCAACCAGCAGCTGGGGTATCATTACCATGGCCAGCAGCACAAAGTCATGTGCGAGTCAGCGGCTTGTAATTGACGCTTGAAAATGGCCGGTTGGCCACTGAAGCTTAACATTGTGGATGAGGTGCGGGATACTGCAGGCTGTAATGTGTAATGTGCTGTATATGTAACGTAACACGATACATGGCAGTCTGACCGTGATTTACCTTTGGGTTGAACATAGTAAACTTGTGTTAGTCGGGACTTGACGCTCGGACAACGGCTAGGCAGGTTGGCCCTCTTCCGGCGGCTAGCTGCATGGATATGATGTAACAGCATACTCTCAGAGAATAAACTTAGTGGACCCACAGACGGACTTGTGTTGTCAAAATCAGAAGTATCCGGTAGAGCACCAACTTCTACCTTGGATACTTGGTTAAGAGGTTTAAGAGATTTAGCACTATTTTTAAGTTTACTATTTGCTTCAAATATAATTCCTAAGTAATTATATCTATCCGTAACCAGTATTTTGTATCTCCAACATTCGTTTTGTCACCATTTACCTTTAGGTTATTTGTTGCTCAAAATACACGAAGACCATTGTTTTTTAATCAGCAACTGGTACTGAGTCATCGGCAAACAACTAATGAAAAATGTTTAAACCATTCAGTGTTATATTATAACTCTCAGATTTGATATGAAATGAAAGATCATTGAGGAATATATTAAATAATGTGGGAATCAACGTGCATCCTTGTCTTACCCAGATGTTGGAGTTTAAGGATTGTGAAATGCCCATGTCAGTTTTCACTTAATCAGAGATATCATCATAAAGTGATCATATTTTTTAATACATTTCCTCAGATTTTATTTGATGGTATCTTTGTTAGGAGTAGTGATCTGTCGACTGAATCAAAGTCCTTTTGAAAGTTTACAAAGCAAGTGTATATTCTTTTCCTTTTCCTTTTGATAGAATATAGTAATGTCATAGAACAAATACATTATCTGATGTTCGGCATTCCCTTCTAAATCCAGACTGACAGTGATCTTTTAATACAGTTTTTTTCTGGTGTTTCATTATTCTTTGGTTTATGAAAGTTTCCTGAATTGGTTCCTGTTTTGAAAATAATTTCAGTTGTTCCAGCAGAGTTTGTTTAATAATACATGTAGTTTCTCCTGAGTAACTTTTGGATTTTGGGGGGCAAACCAGGACTATTATTATTTCATTTTGTGTTTTCTCATTAAACTCATGATATTGTCCTTCCGTATGACGTTTTACCTCTTAACATTCAACATCATACCATTGTTATTGTCGGTACATTTTATTTATTTTTGCATGGCTTTGTTGATATTTTTTTCGGACGGTTTGTAAAAGATCAGAGAAGGCACCAACACGTGCTTCACATTCAGAACTGTCTTGTGGGCTGGAGGTTAACATATAATTGTTTATGACAGCTTGAATAGTTAGGCCTGAAGTAGCATGTTCAACACATATGTAACTGTTGGAATGTCAGCGTCTTCTACCCCTGTATTTAAGTAAAGGTTACACTTGTGGTCGTTTGAAAACATACATTTAAAGCACCTAATGCAGAATAGAACATATAACTATTATGATTTTACTGTTAATAGACATTTTAATTTTTCATATGTGTCATTAACATTGTGAATATATCCTATAACTGCCATTCTTTATTCTCCTCACTTCGTCTCAAAAAAGCAAACCCAACCCATTGAGCCTCTTACTCGGTGCTTACCATCAGCATAAATTTAACCATGTGGTCTTATGGAGGCTGACAAGCACTGGTGCTCTACATGGTCCCGCTATGCAGTATGATGGATATGGCATGAGGTATCGTATTACCTCATTTTGATGGTATCGCTACATTTCCCCAGAAGTAAATACTTGATTTTTCACGAACGGTTACGTTAGTGAGTTGCCTCGATCTATGGTTACCTATTCACACACATAGATTATAATGATTTGTTTGTACAATCTTCTCTTATTTCATTTTATTTATTTCATAATACAAAACTATAAGTAATTATTCACTTATCACGGCATGGATCATATCCGTTTCTATACCTGTATATCTGATGTTACGCTTTTATTGCAGAAATTATAATGAATTCAAAATATATACACTGCATTAGACATTAATTTGCCATTATCTGAAACGCAATATTTCCCAACTTTGAAACTATACATAGTATAGTATAATGATTAGAATGCCTGTAACACGCAGTGTTTAAGAAGGGAATATTTGTTATTATCATCCAAAACTGGCTCCCACGGGAGATATCGCTTGGATGCTGCTATGAAATTGCATCACAATGCTTTGCAGACCATTGTGACGTCACTGTTACCATGACGTCACAATCAAATGACATCACCGATGGCTCTGCTACTGAAACCGTTAGCAGTACTTTTTACACTGAAGACACTGCTTATTACTGTCTACAAATTGAAAAAAAATGATATTGGATGATAAATAAAATCTCATCCTCGTGTCTTCTGCTATCAAATATATCAACACTCGTTGATAAAAGTGGCAAAAATCCTCGACAAGCCTCGGACTTTTTCCACATATATATCAATTTGTGTTGATATATTTGATATCAAAAGACACTCAGGTGAGATTCTCTATTTAGTCCCATGTATCAAATATGCGCTTCAGTAGTATTACTGTATACCTCCAGGTAGATGTTTACATTGTATCTCTCATTATATTTGGATAATCCAGCCCTGTTCTCGCCCTTAAGCCGGACCAGTGCCACATGGTGACAGCAGATGATTAATGTCCACAAGATGACTAGCAGACGACGCATATATGGTTTTTAAAAAGAGAAAAAATAAGAACATTAGTAACAATAAATCTACTCATCTTGTAATTGTTAGAGTTTCAAGATAGCAAACTGCAATCGAGACGCTTAAGTTTCTAAAATGTGATTGCATTTAAACATTTATCTTTCTTGCTTCGATCATATCTACAATGTGTTTTTTACAAACTTTCGTCTACAGTCACTATTGAGATCTAGTGATGTGATGTGTAATGTGATAGAAAGTCAGGCATGAAATACTTTGTAACAACATTGAGTAGAGGATAAGTTAGACACATTTATTAATATCAAGATATAAAAAATATAACTGATCTAAAACCACAAATATTCATAAGGGATTTATAAAAGAAACTACAACAGCTTATTTTATGCTGTTAACGACCTTATGTCTCACATAACCATCTTGGTATTATGGTACTTGTCTTCATTTTGTTTTGTATTGTTTTGTTCTTTGTTTTTACCGGCTGCCTGGAGGGGTCTACAAATCACTGGTGCATAAGGTTGTTTTGATAACACTGTAGGCGAACTGCACTGTTGACGAAAGTATACGACGCCCTCTGTATAGTTTCACAGGAAATTACACACTTCAAGGTCATTGACCAATGCCGCATTTGACGTTGTAGGGCGGAGAGCGTCCCCAAGGTGGCTGCCGACTGTGGTTGGGATATTTGCTCTTAAGGACAGATAATTACATCTACAAACAAAAACAAAGTCAATTTTGAGTGAAAGTAGGTAAAAGACTCAATTAATAACAGTCCATCTTAAGCGCTATAAGCAACCTCTAATATCTTCTTTGATAGGCATTTAGAAGTTGGAGTACTAAGTAAGGATAAGAATTTATGGATGAATATCAATTGTAATAAAGAAGTTGTTCATCCATAAATTCTTATCCTTATTTAACCTCTAATATGTTTTTACGATTAAATTATTTTTTTTACTTTCATTTAAGAATTGACACAGTGAAAGTAAATTCTTATAATTTTTATATCACTATTTTATACCTCGCGGGGTGTAACGGTAGATCTATACGTGTGACTTCTTGTTTACACCTACAGCCATACAACAAGAGAAGTTACATGAGCGAATGTATACTCAACTTGCTTCACAGGAACATCTGTTTAAGTTTGTTTTCAAGAAATGTATTCCAATATGATCCCCATTAGACGAGAAAGGTCTGTTAAGAACTACCATAGTAAGTCAGTCACAACGACAGAGCGTCGTAATACATTTACATCAAATACAAGACTCCAAAATGGCAGATACGATACACGTGACGGGAGAGATTTCCGAAGTTGTTAATGAACCTGTGGCTAATTCAAGTGTTAGTCATGACTGATCAATGTTGTCAATAAGATACTAACTAAAGGTACATTCATAGATTTCAGTAGATATGGATGTGCTTTTCTTCGTTTTGTTCTCTTTGATGGGTTGTAGCGAGGATATCCTTGAGCGGCCATTTAATCAAACACTCCAACGTATCCCAATGGATGCTAAAACGCTAAGTTCAAAATTAAGGGGTCTAAATGATGCGAAACGTCGCTTCTGTAAGTAATTCGTGCTAGGGAATTCCAACGGATTTCCCAAAGGATTGTGCAAGTAGTCATGTCAAGAATACAGTCTCATGAAAAACGTATGAACGTCAAAATATGTCGTTCATACACTTATGAACTTCTGTTTCGCGGTCATGTGACCAACCTCTGGTCCAATGGAAAAGCCGTATGTCGTGTCACATTGAAATAATTTACTGTTATAACCAAATAAAACCCTACCCATTGTCCGACAGAGATAACTGTGCATAGTTTAGGGATATGTTATGATAATCTCAAATAAACTTGGTAACATGGTTTGGTTTCACGTCATGGCGTGTCTGAATTCCATTAACAGGTTTCATATCCTAGAACTAACATATCAGCGAATCTCGCTGCACTGCGCGCGACAGATACTAGAGCAATGCATGCCAGAGATACGAAACCTAATGCTCCCTAAAGGAATCCTTGGCCATCACGTGCCGCCCAGCCAGCAGCTTTAGGTGACCAGCGACGTCTGATTGGCTCTTAACAGTTGTACAAGGCGAATCTAAAACCATCGTTTTTCCGTCCATTTTACGCTTGAAAAAACTCGACGCTTTTCTTGACAATTTCTGGACGCTCACCAATTAATCAATTTTGATAAATTTTAGTCCTTTTTGCAACGACGTTTTTTGTGTTTGCAGTGTCATTCGCTGTCTGTGCTGCGTGTAGATGGGGCAAGGGCCTTGAGCTAATGATGAGCCTAACCAGCTTGAAAATGCCAGGATCACGCAAAAACTCAATGCTGCATTTTTTATATTTTAATCATTATACAATGACAATAATAATAATGATAATAATAATAATAATAATAATAATAATAATAATAATAATAATAATAATAAAAAAATATTAATAATAATGAAAAACATGGCAAATATGCGGACCTCGCTTTCATAATGTCACGCTTGCATCCCAAGTACCAAGTTGTTCGACTCCCAATGGTTCAAGGGCCCTGAGCTGATGATAAGGCTGTGTCAGGATCACCCAAACCCTCTTTGCTGCATTATTTGTTTTAATTTGTACATAATGATGATGATGATGATGATGATGATGATGATGATGATGATAATAATAATTTTGAAGCATGTCAAGTCTTATGATGAAAACAAGGCATTCCACAGTTTTTTTAAACGAGCCAAGGATGTGGGACATAATCTCAATGTCGGTGTTGATTTTGTTGATGGTTATGTACTGCTGTCAACCAAGCAAAGTGCCAAATCAAATCGGTCCAGACTCTGTTTTTCAAGGAGAGGCTATCCGAACGACCACTGCATCATGTTCATGTGAAGTTTGTTGAGAAGATCAGCAACCGTACGGAGTCCTTCGCTTGGATGAGTCAGCTGGCCTGAAAAGTGAAACAGAAGGCTTTCTGTTTACTGCTCAGGATCAGTCACTTCTCACTCGGAACCGTCCATGTGTGATTTTGCACCAAAGTGTAAATATGAAATGTAGAATATGTAGTGAATTTAATGAGCCCGTTCATCACATTATCAATGGATGCCCAGCTTTGGCACAAACACAGTATCTTAAGCGACATGTTGGGGTGGCTCGATCATTTTATTACCGTCTTCGCCATGTTTGTGGTTTTGACACAGAGGTCTATCCATGGTACGACCCGGAATATGTAGAGGGCGTCTTGGAAAAGGATATATACAAAATCCTTTGGAATAGGCCCGTATACAGCCTCAGACATATCCAGGCCAACAAACCTGATCTTGTCCTTTTTGATAAATCCAATGAAATAATTTATATCATTGAATTTTCTGTCCCTTTCGACAGTAATGTGATTGACAAGATTGATGAAAAACATGGCAAATATGCAGACCTATCTTTCGAAATGTCACACTTGCATCCCAAGTACCAAGTTGTCCGACTCCCCGTTGTTCTCGGTGCCTTAGGTTTGGAACCTCCCAATCTGTTGACTGACATCGAGTACCCGGGTTTGCTACCAGGAATACAGCCCTTCTGACAATCTGGGTAATGCAGAAGGCCGCAGTGTTGGGGAGTCTTCACATTCTCCGAAAAGTTCTGGGCGGGTTTGACTTGGCAGCGCTTCCTGGGAGAAGTCCCATTCGCTGTCTCGGCTGCGTGTAGAGGGGACAAGGGCACTGAGCTGATGATGAGCCTAACCAGTCTGACTTGTGCCAGGATCACCCAAACCCTCTTTGCTGCATTTTCTATTTTAATCTGTAAATAATAATAATAATAATAATAATTAGGATCTGTAATTTGTTACGTATTATGAACGTCATAAACATCCTCCAAGATCTCGTTAGATTCATATGTAAGTTGATACAACGCAACAGTGTAACTCACCATATTCACTTTGTTATATGGGTCAAATTCAAATTCTAACGTATGATATTATACAATATGCCTGTATACAGTATTGTGCAATACGTTTCGTAAACATCATGTGATAAACATACCCACTACAATGCGTCATACTCCTCCTGACCTGAATGTTAGTAACAGGCAAGTGATATCAAGAGGGTTGTCCTCGTCGTCTATGTGAATTCAAGTGTATCAGCGCTCAATACGACACTGGGAAGTTGATATCCGCATACTGCTTTGTAACTGTGCTCGCTTCTAAATATTTATTCTTTACAGCGTCATCACTATCCCCCCGCCATGAGGCACATTAGAAGTTTGTCTGTTTAAATAGTGATGAACATAAACTTTTAAAAAGAGCCCCATAAAGCCTTTAGAAGTGATAGGCACATGGACAGCTTTTTGTCATCAATAAATGTGAAATACACCCAAAAGGCCCTTTCTCTGAAAACAATAACTCAGCCTTGACAAGTATCTCTTAGATAAGCTAACTTCAGCTGTTTCTGAGAAAACTTGCCCAAACTGCACAAATAACATGGATCAAAGGACGAAGGCTGTACACAATGAATTGACGGGACCGATTTTCGAACTCAGACTTGACAAGTATCTCTGATATAAGCATGCAAACTTTCATTAATGTAGCTTCAACAGTTTCTGATCAACCTGTCCCCATTGCACGCACTATGCGCTAAGTTGGTTGGTCGGTTTGTTGTTTTACGCCGCACTCATCACTATTCCAGCTTTATGACGGCGGTCTGTAAATAATCGAGTCTGGACCAGACAATCCAGTGATTAATGTCATGAGCATCGATCCACGCCATTGGGCAGAGAGTCTGACCACCTGATCCCGTTAGTCGCCTTTTACGACAAGCATAGTCATCTTTTTCGGCAAGCATGGGTTGCTGAATACATTCCCCCCCGGAATCTTCACGGGTCTATGCGCTAAGTTGAAAATCATAACTCTGTAAAACAATAATTGACGGGACCAATTTTCGAACTCAGTCTTGATAATTATCTCTTAGATAAGCATGCAAAGTTTAATTCATGTAACTTCAATTACAGTTTCTGAGAAAACTTGTCCCCACGCAGTATGTACTAGGTTGAAAATCATGGAGCAAGGTCCATGACTTTGTAAAAAGTTAATTTACGACATAAATTTTCTACCTTAATGGATATCATGATCAGTAACGCCAGTGTGCAAAATTTGACTTATATAGTTTTTGAGAAAATTTGTTCGCTTTGAGAACCGGACGGAGGGGTGGACGAACTCCGTTCCAATATTCCCTGCACCACTTCGTGGCGGGGTATAATATTTCTGAATGCCTCACAAAAGTTGTATAGTACAAACAGTGACATGTTTGTTGCGTACTTTGCAGAGGAAATACCAAACGCTTAAATATTGCGGCGTTAACGCCGGTCTTCTGTTGTATATTGTACAAACGGAAGATATAAGTTGTACCAACTTTCCACAAAAAAACCATACTCGACCCTTCGTCAATATGAGCTATTATCTGTGTATAAAGGAATTCAATAATAATGTCAACACTATGTAACTCTTACCAAACAACAGACGATGAGTGATGAAACGTAGACAAGATGTGACTTCTTTCAGGGAATGGCACTTTTCTTCTGAAGTAAGGCATAGCGGACAGTGAGTGAGTGAGTGAGTTTTTTTACGCTGATTGATGCAATATTCGAGTAAAATCACGGCTGGGTTCACTGGGATTGAGCTTCACACGTTACATCCATATGGAGAATAGAACCCGGAGCTTAGGTGTGAAGAGCGGTTTAACCACTAGGCTACCCTACTGCCCCAAGCTTTAGCAAGGATAAATCAAATTGGATAAATTCATTAAAAAAAATACAATTTGCGAACAAATGCAAATAGCACATCTTAAATTCTTTGACCACTGAAATTCGTTTGTTTACAGAATTCTTTTGTTCATGCACAATTCAGAGTATAACTAAATCCATGGGACTCGCAAATTCAGTTCGTTACGTCCGAATTACACATTCACAATAACGTTATCACTTGTTTGCTTTGCCGTACGAATTCGAAATATCGGAAATTGATTGCATACCTAAAATTGTTTATCGCGACCTCTTTACGACAGTATCCGACCAATTCAAGATCGCATATTGGCAGCTGTGTCGTGAAACTGTCGCGTTCGTGATAGGAGAACGAGGTAGTGTCAGTTGTACTGAATGGTTTGTTTTGGGTTTTTTATAGAAAAGTTCTTACGTGGAGTTTTTTTATTATTTTATCCCAAACTTAGAAATATTCGAGCCATATCAATTAATATAGCTATGAATAGTCAAGTCAAGACTAGACAATTCAGTGATCGATATTGTGAGCAGTGATCCACTCCGTCTGGGTACGATGACATGCAATCAACACTGGAATGTCTGGTCAAGACTGGATTATTTACGGACTGAATGACACGCCGCACTCAGGAATATTCCAGCTATATGACGGCGGTCTGTAAATAATCGTGTCTGGACCAGACAATCCAGTGATTGACATCATGAGCATCGATCCACGCAATTGGGATACGAAGACATTCATCATCAACCAAGTCAGCGAGCCTGATCACCCAATCCCGTTAGTCGCTTCTTACGACAAGCATAGTCGCCTTTAATGGGCATGGGTTGCGCAAGTTGAGACGCCCAACGCTAACACCGTATTCGTGCGTGTGTGATTCCCGTGCACCCTTTCGAGTTGAGTCGATTGGTTCAACTGTGTCATATGGCCCTGTGATGCAGGAGTAGCATTATGCAGATGGCTGTTACAATGAATGCTCCTTCCACCCGTGACGAACAGGTCTGGTTGTTGATGAAATATAGTGATAGCTAAATAGACAGATTTTTTATCCATGCACCGATTGTCTTTAAATGTAATATCCAGTTATGTATGACTGTTTAATAATCTCATAGCAACTTTGACTGGAGTAGGTCCAATAGTTATTCAGATATTGTAGTAAACGTCGATACCTTGAATTACCTTCCAGACTATATATTAGGATGCGGTTGTATACACTTCTATATTTGATGTGTGTTAACTGACCCGACCATGACTCTCATAGCGTAACGAATGCCATGTATTCAATGTGCCTGTAGGCCTTATATACAGGTAAATACAACTTTGTGACATACCTACAAACACACACCCTGAAACAGACACTTACCTCAACTGGCACATCACAAGTGGATTGTATGTGCAGAGTTGCGTCCCTTTGACGTGATACAAACCTATGATAGTGGGTTCGAATCCCGGTTTGCAATGATTATGTTTCTATATTTGTCAGCACCATACCCTTGTTCCAGGGTAAATGATACATGTTCAAGACGTTCCTACCAAAATAGACTGCCTCCGGCACGGACTCAGACACTGTGTTCGACTGGGGTATTCACGTTAAACTGCGGCATGGTATCTCTGTGGTTTAGTACTATAAATCGGCATTAGTCCGGACTAGTGCACGCACGCACGCACGCACGCGCACGCACGCACGCACGCACGCACGCACGCACGCACGCAACGTTGCTATATAAGTGTAATTGGACACGAGCTGACACGCCGTGATACATTCTTTAATTGAAATACTGGTATAAGGAACATCAAACCCGACTCACTCTCTTTCATGTGCAGGTCGGTTCGAGGGCGTTATTGCTCAATATGACACTGCGAAGAGACCACTATATTTTAAAAATATGCTCCGTTCGAAACATTTTCTTCTTTCCAGTATGATCTACGAGGTAATCATTTCATTAAAAAAACGAGATCACAGATAAACGTGTTTCAAGTATCAAGAACTGTGCTAGTCAATGAATGACATGCCTGTCCTTTATAACATATTGGTACATGTATC
Organism: Haliotis cracherodii; assembly: GCF_022045235.1. Lineage (NCBI taxonomy): Eukaryota > Metazoa > Mollusca > Gastropoda > Lepetellida > Haliotidae > Haliotis > Haliotis cracherodii. Next base: position 17,145,125 of record NW_027266268.1, read on the forward strand.
TGAAGTGGGAGTTGTCCTCTTGCGTCCTGGGGAGCAAAGGTGTCCCACTTGATCAAGGCGGCGCAATTCGCTGTGCAGAGTTACGCCCCTTAGACAGACATCTATGATCGTGGGATCGAATCACGATTCGCCCCGGTTATGTTTCTGTGCTTGTCAGCACCATACCTGTGCTGGGTATCACTTCTGGCATTCCTCCCACACCAAGCTGACAAGCGGTGAAATACATTTCATACATACTAGAAAATCATCTCATTTTGTGACAAAGGAAATCACAGATAAATACTATTTCATAGTTTGGGAGCGGAGACGTTTTCCGAGTTCAAGATATCCCAACAATATGGTAGGAATACTAGTCCTCGAACTGAGAACCGTGATCTAAAACCAAACGCGAGAGATCAATACCGATTCTTATTATCTCTGATGTTTTATGCTGCAGAATCAGTCAGAGACATTTCCACTGAGATTATTCATAATCAGACAACCTCAATATACATGTAGCTGGTGTAAATGAGTGCTGATCTTTTAATGCGAGATCAGAAATGTTGCAGCTATTTCTGGCAAATATAGTTGGGAACTTTCGATGCTCCTGACACCCCATGCTTGTCGCACTACTTTATGTTTTGTCTGGTCCAGACGCGACAACAAACAAACAATACTGTAAAATATCCTTTCAAAATCCTATCAGTCTTATTCAGTATAAAGACTAACATAAACTACTGATCAAAAGAAAGTATACATCGACTTGGGGTTGTTACAGAAAGAAAACGAAAAAAATGTACTCGTTTTATTTGAAATGTATTTTAAAGTTCAATCGCTGATGGTACAATCCTAAAGATGTTGTGTGTGGCATCCTGGCCTGGAGATGAAGCCTCATCGATGACTTAAACGTCCTACATTGGGTAACACGAGTTCCAGCTGCTGTAGGGTGTTCAGCAGGTTGATACTTTGTCGCCAAAGATGATCCCAGAGATGATTTATGAGGTAAGATGTTAGATCGAGTGTGACAGCGACGGCACACTTACTCGACCAGTGTGTCGCCAGGCATTGTCCCGTTGGTACAGTATCCTTTGTGGCTGTTCATTGAGAAAGGGAAGGACAACTGGCTGCAGATTCGTATCCCTGTATCGTTTGGCCTACAGGTTTCCACATCCATACGATATGGCTGAAATATTGCCGCTGTGACTTAAAATCTCAACTCACTCACTTCCCATGTATAGTTCCATGCCCTGAAGGTGGCTCATGGGCCAATCTGGTGGAAACATTGTTCTTTTGAATTTTCTGCTTGAGTCAAATGAAATTGTTCCGTTGAACTGTAGAGGATTAAGGTCTAATTTTAATGAATTGCAGCTAGTAGTCCAGTATTTGAAGCCATCAGCATTCTGCTTACAAGAAACATATATCAAGCAGACAGAAATGTTAACTTACGTCAGTTCAGTTCTTTTCATTATCTTTCTCCTCCAGGTGATAGGGCCACTGAAGGTTCTTCAATCATTGTGAGACATGATGTTATCCATAGCCCTGTTACACTTAAAACAAATCTCCAAGCCGTTGCAGTTCGACTTACTTTGAACGTTGCTTCTACTCACTGCTCATTATATATTCCGCCTCCATCAGCTCTTCAGCAGTCTGATCTTCAAGCTCTCTATGACCAACTCCCCAAACCCGTGTACTCATTGGTGATCTGAATGGCCACAATCCACTCTGGGGTGGTACAAACACCCTCTCTAATAATGACCTGTGCATATTTAATGGTGATTCCAACACTTACCTACATCCTGCAACTGGCATCTAACTCTTCTCTAGATTTGTCTATAACTCACTCCAACCTACTCAACGAATTTGAATGGTCATTCAACTATCATTAAAGCACTCAATCCTTCTGATACTCCACCTTAAACAAGATGGAATTTTACAAAGGCTAACTGGACTTTATTTCAAACATTACCCACAAATAAGGTAATTCCTGAGCGTTTTAGTGATGCTGCTGATCCTATGCAGGCTTTTGTGGACGTTTTAAATAAAACTGCTGATTATTGTATACCAAAATCATCTACAAATCCACATACACGTTAACCTTGGTTTAACACCGATCGTAAACAAGCTGGTAAGGCTAGGAAAAAGACAGAGATGTATTCCAACAATCATGTCCATAATTTGAATAAATTTCAAATTTCAATGCAAAAGCTTATCCTACGTTCAAACAAAATAAACGCCAATCTTGGCGGAACTATGTTTCTGAAATAAATTCACGTACACCAATGTCTAAGGTTTGGAATATGGTGCAAAGAATAAAAGGTAAAGGTTCCAAATCTAGTGTTCACAATCTTAAAGAGGATGACACATTATTAACTGGTAAATCTGATATTGCCAATTAGGAGTAACTTTAGTAAACAGTCTTCATCATCTAGTTATGTACCAAAATTTCTGAAATTTAAAGACAAACAAGAAAGAAAGAAAATTAATTTTGACTCTGATAATGGTGAAGATTATAATGAAGTTTTTTTTTTCATTTTTCGGCTAAATAGTGCCTTCGGGCAAGCTCTCGATACTGCTACAGGTGCTGATAATATCCACTATCAGTTACTGTAACATATACCTGACTCTTGTTTAGAAACTCTATAAAATATATTTGATAATATCTGGACAACTGGTAATTTCCCTTCGTCATGGTGGAATGCTGTTATCATTCCAATACCTAAACCTGGTCAGAATCACACTCATCCTTCAAATTATAGGCCAATATCGCTTACCATCAAATTATAGGCCAATATCGCTTACCAGCTGTGTTTGTAAGACCATGGAAAGAATGATTAATAATAGATTAATATGGTAGATTATTAATGCTATCATCAATACACAACACACTGTTTCTATGTTATTCGATTAGAAAAAGCGTACGATACGACCTGGAAATATTGAGTTTCAAAGGATCTTCATGAGGTGAGGTTGAGAGGCCGTTTGCCTATTTTTATATCACAGGTTTTTTTACAGTTTTTCACCTTACTTTCTTAACACGGGAACGTGTTGGATCCACTTTGGATCAGGTTGTCCCCTAAGGTAGCATCTCATCAGTAACGTTGTTTAGAATGAAAATTAATAGTTTATCTAAGGTTTTGAATGACTGATGTTGACCGCTATTTGTTGACGATTGTAATAAATTGAGATAAAAAGATGCACACAATTGAGAGGCAGTTGCAATTTTGTCTGAATAAAATCAATGCAGAGCAGGAGGGCTTCAAGGTTTCAAAATCTCAAAGCAATAGCATTCATTTCTGTCAAAAATATAAACCATATAGGGAGGCAGAATAACATCTAGCTGTAACTCCAATTAAAGTAGTAAAAGAAGCTCAATTTTTAGGAATAATGTTTGATCATCACCTTACTTTCTTACCACATATTAAAATATTTGAAAGCTAAATGTCTGAAGGCACTAAATTTATTAAGGGTCGTTTCTAATTCCAAGTGGGGAGGAGATCAGACGACCCTCCATCACTTATATAGATCACTTGTCCGTTCTAAACTCGATTATGGCTCCATCATCTATGGTCGAACTTGTAAAAGTAACCTTATATTACTCGATCCAATACATCACCAGGGTCTAAGACTTTGTCTTGGATCTTTCAGAACTTGCGTTGAGACCGATGAACAATCTCTTGAACAACGCAGTATGAAACTATATCTACACGACATCAAAATCTTATATTCTAATCTAACCGTGCATAAACCTGTCTGCTTAATCCTCTTTATGAGGATCTGAATAGTAAGAAGTCATCTCTTATTCCACCTCTTGATATAAGAATCAAGATATATCAAGAATAGACTCAGTTAAGAAGCGAATATGATATTATTTTAACTGGTGGATCCAAGGATTGTGATGGTGATGCTGTTGCCAGCGCCACTGTCAATGGATCCAGACCTTATCAACTAGATTACCAGATAACTTATCAATTTTCACAGCTGAAGCAAAGGCCATTTTAACTGTTCTATAATATATAAATAAACAGTCTAAACATAAGGATTTCTGTAATTCCTCGGACTTGCTGTACTGTCTTCGGGCAATAAAACAAACTTCGTGTCAACATCCAGTTTTACGTGTCATAATTGAATTACACAATAATTTTGCTACTGGCCAATGCGACATTGTCTTTTGTTGGTTTCCCAGGTATGTTTGGGATCGTTGGTAACTCGTAAACTGAAGCTGCAACTGAGGCAGCTCTGAAGAAATCTGTCACCCCACTACTTATACACCACAGTGACTATAAACCTGCAATAAAAAACATTGTTAGTGGTTATATCCTCGAAGTAGTGTAAAATTATAGTCACCAGTGAGAGGGTATACAAGACCGCGTCTTTCAGAATATATTTATTTCTGCCACGTTTTTAATCGCAGTATATGTGTTGTTTTAAGGTTTGGCTAAATTTGTCAGCCATCGCCAACAACTGAAGGGATGATGTAAATCCTACTTGGGTCAATGCAGGTAGCAAAAGTACTGTAAGTCCCCATGGTCCCTCGTGTGGTGATCTACCTTCAGTTGTTGGCGACCTATAGCCGTTTTTTAAATTGTGTTGTTGAATGGTAATTTATTTTTACATGCTCTCAAACACGTAAATCTGTGATATTGTAGTTATAATACTTCCCTTCTTTGACAGAATTGTATAAGTTTAAATATATTTTATTAATGTCAAATTTCGACTAGTCACGAAATGGCTGAAATATTGCCGATGTGAAACCTCACTCACTCACTCACTCACTCACTCACTCACTCACTCACTCACAGGTTGTAAAGACATGCTTACTATTTTCGCATTAACGATTTTCAGGGAGCCATCCATTCATTAAATGTCCACTATTTGGCATTTTACGCCCAATGGAATCTGTATAGCAGTAATTGAGACTCCGTTGTTGACGTTTATATATATATTTACTATCACCACAAATCCTGCCCCACCCATTGATGCCGCCACCTCAAAAAGGGTGACCCTCTTTGTTTATTTGTTGTTTAACGCCGCACTCAGCAATATTCCAGCTATATGCCGTACTGAATGACTCAACTGATGGGTCACTCTTTGTAGATGACTTCAACATATCTTGTCGTGGCAAAAACATGCACACAATAGAAAGGCAACTGCAGCTTTGCCTAAATAAAATCTAAAAGTGGTTGCTTGAAAATGGTTTTAGATTTTCTAAAGCAAAGACAAATTGTATCCATTTTTGTAGAAATTATAGACCGCATAAAGACCCGGAACTACTGTTAAACGGTACCCCCATCAAGCTTGTTGAGGAGACCAAATTCTTGGGTCTTATTTTTGATCGCCACCTGACGTTTTTACCTCATATAGAGTATCTTAAAAGTAAATGCTTGAAGGCTCTGGATCTACTAAAAGTTGTTGCAAACACTAAGTGGGGTGGGGACCAGACAACCTTACTTCACCTGTAAAGATAGATCCCTTATTAGATCTAAACTAGATTATGGTTCAATTGTATATGGTGGAGCTGCTAAAAGTAATTTAGAGAAATTAGATAGCATACATCATCAAGGACTGCGGCTCTGTCTTGGAGCATTTAGAACCTCTCCTGTAGATAGTTTGTATGTAGAGGCCGATGAGCCTTCGCTTGCACAACGCCGCTTAAAATTATCACTTCAGTATGTAACTAAACTACGTACAAACCCATCAAATCCAGCTTATAACTGCATCTTTCATCCTCTCAATGAGGAACACTTTCACAACAAGCCAAAGCTTATACCGCCACTTGGCTTTTGGATCAAGCCTCACATTGCAAATGCCTGAAGTATCCCTTTCTCTCACTATTTTTTTAAAAATCTGAAACAAATCAACTAATGTATCTGCAAGAATATAATCAATTACGATCCTCATACAATACCTACAAATCCATATCTACAGATGGATCCAAGGAGGTGACACTGTTGCCAGCGCCATTGTCATTGGATCCAGGACTATATCAAACCGAATACCAGATAGCTGTTCCATTTTTACGGCTGAAGCAAACGCCATTTTCACAGCATTAGAATATATCAATAACCAATCAAAACATAAACAATTTATTATATTTTCAGACTCACTCTCTGGCCTTCAAGCTATGAAAAATATATCTTGTATACATCCGATTTTAATCAAAATTATTGAGTTATTCAACGATCTTGCTACTGGCCAATACGACACCTTTTTTTGTTGGTTACCGAGCCATGTTGGAATCATTGGGAACACAATGGCTGCTGCTGCTGCAAAAGCAGCACTCAACAAATCTATGACACCACTTCTTATCCCATACAGTGATTATAAGCCTGTTATTAGATGTTACATCAGGGATCTCATGCAGAAGAAGTGGGACACCCAAGTAGGTATCAATTAATTACATGAAATTAAACCAACTATTGGCTACACCTACTTGGGCTGTCAGTCCAGATTTGTAGAGGTCATTATGCGACGATGTCGTATTGGCCACAGCAGATATACACACGAATATTTATTGAAAGGTGAAGATCCTCCATTCTGCATCCCAACTGATGAAAGAATCACGGTCAAGCATGTCCTGCTTGACTGCGTTGATTTTTCCATCACAAGGGATAAGTATTTCAAAGTCAAATCAGTGCTCTTTTAATCATCGGTTTTTTAAAAGAAATAGAATTAATAGATACATTTTGATCATAATATGTATAGTATATAATTTGGTAGAATGAATTTATAACTGAGATTGTTAGAGGCTGTATCTTCACAGGGGGTTGAAGTATTGTAAAACAATTGCCCCCCTGTGAGGGTATGTAAGTCCGGTATCACTCAAAGTATTTTTTTCATTTCTCTGTGATTTTAATCGTAGTATTTTTGTTGTTTTAACTGTTTGGATAATATTTCTGACCATCGCCAGCAGCCAGAGGGATGGTGGAAATCCTGCTGGGGTACCATGACAGAAGCAGAAGTACCGTTAGTCCCCATGGTCCCTAGTAGGTGGCCTAACTTTGGCTGCTGGTGATCTATAGCTCATTTTTATATTGTATCAAGACATATAGTGATTACTTTTTTATGATAACTTTCTAGTTTTAACGATTTATCTGTGATATTCTAGTTATTCTACTGTCCATTGATAACAGTTTTTTTGTTGATTAATAATATATAATAACATCTCGTCACGATATGGCTGAAATATTGCCGATGTGACGTAAAGTTTAACTCACTCACTGTTGCCTATCACATAGGTCATTCAACATTGTGACAAGCATTCAGCAAACAAAATGGTTCGCTTCAACTGCGACAATAAACCAGTGGTCGCAAAAATCAACAAACCATCTCGATATAGCTCCTAGCATGATGAGTCTACTCCGCACCCTAATCCTGCATTGCCTCGGATACAACATTTTGACAAAGTATGTTTGTGCTCAGTAACAAGCCAACTTACTCTCTATATACTACTCGCGCTAGGGTTACCTACATTTCAGATTTCGCGCTGGGGGTCACATACGTCACCCCTTTGTTTCCCTATCCAGCTGTTTCCAACCCCCTATCCCTTACAATTAAGTTTCCTTTTCACCATAGCTCATCGCTACCCCAAGGAAAACCCCTCTCTCTGTCCTGCTGATAACCTTGACATGTTCCTCATCTGGTTTTGAAGAGCATAGACGTTTCGGGATCCAACAACTTGTTTTTTGTACCCTTCATGGATTTTCATCTTGTTCTTTGACCATAAATTTGTTTTATACAAAATCGTTTTGTTCAAAATTCGAGGAAAAAATACACGAGTATGTTTTCAAACTGAAGTCAGTTTCCTTCAGCCAAGGTAATACAACTATCCAGCATCTAACAAAGTACATTTTGTATACAAAGTAGATTTGACAGAGGAAATATCAAACGCTTGCTGAGTCATTCATTAAAGTGTGCATAAGTAGTGCATAATATATACGGGAGGTAAAAAAATCTCGAAATATAAGTGAGCTATAATTCTTTATTTCCTGTGCATAAAAGAATTAGTTTATAATATCAACAATGTGTAGCTCTATTCACACAAATTAATAACCGAAAAACAAAAACGTATTCATGAAGCGTTTTTTTTTAAATGGACTCAATTCGGACAGTGTCTCAATTCTTTGAAGTACCCCATAATACCAAGCCCACCCCATAATATCAAATGGTCGGTTCCATAACTGTAATTGTCCGAAATGTAGGACTACTGGAGAAATGAGTCATTGAAAGATAATTTCATAAGTACATGCTATTAAATACATGCTAACTATTTGAGAAAACATATTTAAAACAAAAGCATTTGTATGATTAATACGTCAGCACGTGTTTTGAATCTATGCCACGCGCATTGCCAACATGATCAACAGCAAGGAAGCTATACTGGTTCCTGTGGCACCGGAAGTTGGGAAGCCAACGTCAGTCATTTTGACATCGCACATCCTCAGCTTGGCCAGGAACGCCAGAGCGGGTACTGAATCTAGCGAGAAATGTCTGATAAAGCTTGTGGCATCTCCTCCACGCATGCATGGATGTTGCATGTAGTCCAAGACCGCCATCTTGCATTCAGGTGTGCACATGTTGGAAGCGAGAATGCAGTTGGTGTCGACTGCCTTGTAGAGTGCCTTAGACTGAGCATCGGCTTGAAATAGAAATCCCCAGATGTTGCAATTCTCCACGGTGATGCTCTCACTCCCACACATGTTGATGCTTTTCCACGACACGCAATTGCCATTCTTCAGAGCGTGCTCGGGATAATACCACAGGAACCCATAGCACATTTCATCAGATGTTGCATCGCCATAGAATACCCATTTCTTCTTGTATGTCGACTGGAATGTGCAGGTGGTCACTAAGCTATCTCCGGGAAGAATTTGAACTGGTTCGTCAAATCTGTAGTGACAAAAAGTATGAGCGTTAAAAAAATGAAGGCAATTCAGAGTATCACAAAATGATGATCGTTACATCCGAATTTTATTACACATTCTACCGCCTCTGTTGTCCAGTTGTAGCGCGTCTGCCCGGAGATCGGAAGGTTCGGGGTTCGATCTCCAGCCGCACCATACCAAAATACGTTTAAAGATGGTACTTGTTGTTACCCTGCATTATGTTGTTACCCTGTACCCTTTGGTACATTTATGTTAAACTGCGACATGGTATCTCAGTGGGCTATCACTATAAACTCGGCATTAGTCAGGACGAGTACACGCAGCAACACACACATGCACGTTGCTATAATTATGCAATAATATTGAAGGCGACGTCAAATCCCATTTCACATGACCTTGTTAAACACTGACAAAAACGTTCATCATTATTTGGTGGACTGCCTTTTCTATATATCTCGATTCAAATTCGTCATATCCTTGATGGTTATATCACTGAAAATAGTTTATCTTTGAACAGTATGTACTATCTTTATCGTTAGCCAAACGGTGCCTTCGTTAACAGAAACGATGGCAGATATACGGGAACCATTAACAATCATGATAATTTTGTTGACACTGAGTTTTGTTGTGGCTTGTGTGACGCAGGTCTCAGACGTTTGCCACTTTGGTGTAACACAAGAGCATAGAAACATTGTCTGGACAAAACCACTTTCATTCGATTGGATGATTGTGTCCAAAGGGACAAAACTCTGCACATAGGATTGCGGCGCTTTAGATGACTACATGTAGTTCCAATTAACTAATAGATAGAGAACCTAGAAAACAGTGACGGTACTTACAGTGAACGAAATATATTTCATTGTACAGGAAAATAATGTTTTTCCTAAACACATACATGAAAACAAAAGCAAACTATGTTTTCTGGCACGCACAATAAGCAAACAAACAAGCTAAAATCCAATGGCGTCTGCCTAATGCATCAATAGCCAAATAACAAATGTTATATCGCCAGCACATCGATTAGGTGTCTCACTCTGGCAGTGTGGGTTCGAATCCCGGACGGGACTCAACCCAACAAAAAAGTACATGAATCTGTACTTTACTGAGAAAGTGTTATCAAAAATATACATTTGACCACTTTCCCAATGGCATTGTGTGTTCATCAATAGCTGGTTCGTCAATATCAATATCAGACATCGGACCAGTTGACGATCGTTTATGGGCAGGTGGGAATCTGTCTCGATTGTGACATGAACAAAGGGGTGTTAGTTCTGAGCTGTTGAAAGTTCTGGTATTCATTGAAACCCAAACCATTTAGTCGCCTATCACAATCAATGCATTTGTTGCTATGGACCAATTCTAGTTCGGAATCTCCAAATATTAAGTTCGGTACTCTATATTTCTTACTGGAAGTAGCGAGGGTTGTCATAGCTGTACTCCGGTTCATTGGTCAGATAGCGGAGCCTTTGTCCATTTCGGATATGCTCTACGAATCCTGCTCTGCCTGTAACGATAAACATATACATTGACTATCAAGTGACTATTAACGCCAGTCTCCTAGTCAACACAGTTTCATACGTGTATGTGACCCACTAAACCTGCCACATTTTAGCAATACGCCAAAAACGTTAAAATTAGTCTGTTTCTTTAGCATTAATCTTTTAAATGTTGAAATGAAGCAATATTTAGTGGTATGCTCCAATTTGAGAAACAGACCCGTTTTTGAGGTTTCAGACGATTACATGATTTGCCAATATTCCAGCTTTATAACAGTATTCTGTATATAATTGACAATCCTTTTACCAGAGCTTTGTGTGCTGTTTAACGTCGCACACAACAATATTCGACCAATATTCGAGCATCGACCGACGCTATTTGGATACAATGACAGGAATCAATTAAATGATCGAGGTTGATTCGCACACTGATTTTGTTTTCACAACCAAAAAAAATGAAAAAAATGGAATATCGTTGAAAGCCCTACTCTCTCACTCACTCACTCACTCAATCACGATGTTTAAAAACATCCTTCATCTTTCATGTTGCCAATGTCTTCAATAGTTTAACAGGGAATTTTTTTCCAGGGTTGAACAATTAATGTCAAGATATTAAAGCATCGTTTTCACTGGCTATAGGTGTTTAAAACCATTGACATGCTTGACACATGGACTTCATTCAACTATATTCGAGACATTCCATTAACAGTCTAGCCTATAAGTTATTGAAGTAGATCAGAGACTTGTTCTATTTTTCCTTCCTAAGTGAGCTTTAAGGAATCAGGTTTATTTGTTGCTTAACGCCACACACATTTAGGAAGGTTTGCAAAAGGTGTGTTTTATTCACATATTGTGGTGCCTTTAAAGGACATGGTAGAGGGACACCCCCTTCAAGGGTACTTGAACTGTTCGACACAGCGAATCGCATCCACTTTGGTTTCAATTGAAGGGAGGAAAATAACGAAAACCATGTGAACCACAAGTGTGATAGGCATTACTTACCCAAATAATGCATATGGTTCAAGGCTGTTGGGACATAGATGGGCTCTGTCATCAACCTTTGAGTGCAGTCAGAAGTGCATTCCCCTCTGAAAGTGACCTCCGGTCGTCCAGGGGGTATTGCTAGATGCCACTGTCCGAGCGACATGATAGAGCCATTATTCGGTCTCAGTTTGGGAGTGTAAAAGAAGGTCATTCCTGAACTGTCCTTCCACCCACTCACTTCGTTCGGGTTGTTCCAGTGAAACTAAAGAAAAGAGAATGGAAATGAAATTAACAGTGGAAGAGAAAGTTGTTGTCAGGCGTGATGGGTTGGCATGGCTCCGCGCGTTCGGTTCCACATTCTTTCAGCACTGTCAGTTCAACAGGTTACATAGCATTTAATCCACAAGAAAATACACGGAAACTCTCTTTAATCTGGACAGAGATGAATGAACAATTTTCCGGATCGATGGAATGTGAGAATGGTCTATCCCATAGCATGTATGTAAAGGTTCCAAGCCGTGAGAATCTGATAGGTGGATTTACACTGCTGTATGATTCAAGATACACACCATAATCCTGTCGAGGGGTTCCACTTTAGAAGAGGGGCACACGAGAATTACTAATTTGTCTGGTCCAGACAGGTCCAGAATATTTGCAGCGTAAAACAAGTAACAAAATATACCAAAGAAATATTGGTCACTTGTACCTCAAGGGCAAACCGGGTAAATTTTGATTTTCCAAATGATAGTCCAAACTTGTCATTGAGACATTCTCCAGGAGACCCAACTGTCCATCCTCCTATACCAGTCGTGCATCCTCTCCCTGCACCCATGCCGCATTTGTATGGTGCGTTTGGAAGTGCCTCTGCAAAGCAGAAATATGCATATCAATGTATACACTACACCCTTTTTGAAAGAGATATCGAAATTTTAATACAATTTGTTTGCTTGCTTTTTGGTTAACGTCACACTCAGGATCAAACAACTCGGTGATTCAAATTATTATAAGCAGGGCGGTCGGGTAGCCGAGTGGTTAAAGCGTTCGCTCGTCACGCCGAACACCCGGGTTCGATTCCCCGACAGGGGTACAATGTTGGAGAATTGACACTCTGTCAACCGCGTCAACGAACCTAACGCCCATTAAAGCGGCTCTTGCGACCATTATCCTCACCCGGAATCGCCACACATTGCAAAGGGAAATCGTACAAAAGAAATGTTTCTATCTTATGTTTTTTAGTGTTTTTCACTGCGGTGAAACCGTCAACAAATTGTTGTCAACTTAAGGCTGTTGCAACGCACCTGTCGTGTCTGAGCAACCGGAGACTACGATGTGATGCATGACGTTGTCGTTGTCGATGAGAGGCTTGCTTGCAATGTAGTGGTAGTCGCGGTCAGAGGGGACGTCGAATATCATGCACATATAGGTGGTGTCCTCTGCCGGGACTTCCGTCTCAGGGAAGCGAATCGTGAAGTTAAGCACATCTGTAGCGGCAGAGATGAATAATGTAGACAAGTTAGTTTCTCTTCTTGTGTACATAGACAGGCAGGCAGACAGATGGAATAAATGCAAAGGATACTTGGTCATCAATTGATCAACGAACTTACCTGGCGAGTTGATTGCATCACATTCCAGTTCTGCCCCTTTGCACGACACCCAATCATTCTTAGTTGCGCACGCGGCGGAGCTATAGGGGTCACAAACACCTGGAATATTTAATAATCACTATTAAACCAAGGTCGTTCTCCACAAACCGAACAAACGTTGTGTAAACGTGTGCACATAGGATATAAACGATTTTGTTGCTACCGTATCAATACACCATCCGAGTCCTTAATAAAACGTCTTCAAAGTGACATCATGCCCGTTATTTACACCTGACGAATGACACTGGTGAATATAGGATGATCATAATGACTTTCAAGATGAATCACACAAAAACTCTTGTTCAGGGTCAATGTGAAAATTCACCAAAATGCCGAATTATCACATTTCATAAAAGACTTCATGAATCGTCTTATGAACCGTGAAGATCCAGGTAAGAACAGGCCCTCATCAACCCATGCTTATCGTAAGAGGCGACTCTGCTAGTAAGGGGAGACTAATGTGCTTGTTTCTTGAGGCTCGTTGACTTGGTTGATGCATGTCATCGTATCCCAATTGCGTGGATTGTGTGCTCAAGAGTCGATTATTTACAGACCACCGTCATATATATAAATATAGCTTGAATATTTCAAACAACAAAGAAACAAATCCTGTGCGTTACTGGGCTCATTATGAGGGCTAATACAGCATTCGCATCAACGATTAGCTGATCCTGGCACAGCTAAGGAACGAGTTAACTTCAAAGACGACTGCGAACATAGTTCCATGCCAATAATAACAGTCAGGTAGTTAACTATTTTACCTCTCTGTCAGCAATATACCAGCTGTATCAACAGAGGCTTGAACATCATCAGGGCCATTTATTTGATACTCAACGCTCCACGGAGCCTGACCACAGGTCCTCTGAGTCGGCTCTTACAGCAAGCATGAGTGAGTGGCACTTGGAATCACCAAGTTTATATTTAGTGGGAAGAAAATAAATCTTCTTTATGCTGCATACCTGGGTGCGTTATCTGAGTCGTCCTGGAAGGGACATTGCCACTGCCTGCAATCCACTCACAGTCTGGGTCACCCAACTCTTGACCGTTGGTCATTCCATCGCCATCAGAGTCTAACCGGCACAAGGCTTGTGTCCACTTGATACATAGAATATGAAATATTATGAACATAAATAAACTGAAAACTTGCATTTTGCGACAGATGGTCACGGGACTATGACTATTTTGTTCATTAGTTTTATAAATACAAGACACTGATCGCAAAATGTATAAGCATATTTTTACAGCTATACCTTTGTAGCAGGGCGCGGACACCCTTACTTTGTCGGTGCTGACTGGAATTAACCTCTTTGGTCATTGGAGAAGGCATTCGACCTCGGATAAAATATAAGAGCCTCCATTCGAATCCCATCACAGGATATGGAAATTTAGTATGGACACGAGACTACTATTATTTTCCTCAATTGTAATTTTTAAAATATACACCAATCGGTCGCTAGATTTAAAGAAAGACTAAACTAATACTATTATCAGTAGCATACCGTATGTCCATGGGCAGCGAAGTCTTTGCCAAAGTCGTTTCGTCTTCCACCTCCAAGAGCGTTGATGTGGCCCAGACCATGCCAGTAGAAGTTGGCTCTGCAAGGATGTGGAACCCTCTCTCCATTGGGAAGGCGTTTCCGGTATTCGCCATACCCTGACACACCGCACGTCCCAAGAAGCAGCAGGAGAATTGTCAGCCTTCTGGCAATAACATGAGTACTGTATGGTATTGGTCAAACAAGTACATAAATTGAGGACAAGCAATGTGTTTGTCAGTTAGTAAATAAAGTGAATGTTGTTATCACACTTTATTACAGATAATGACCAAATGTACTGTTGAAGCACCCACACACACATACACAAACATCACATAAAAATATGTTGTGAGTTAGTTTGGTATCGGAGTATACTTTGAACCTTATATTTGTTTATTTTAAATCTCCGGCTAAACCCTGTCAATGGTCGCCAGTGACTAAAGGGATGGTGTAAATCCTGCTGGGGTCCATGCAGGTAGCAAAGGTACTGTAAGTTCCCATGGTACCCAGTATGGTGACCTCACTTTAGTTACCGGTGATATATAGCCAAATTTTATCTAATGTAATATTATGAATTGTCATATTGTGTGGTTATGTACTAGTTTTAAACATATGTCTGTGATAATCTAGTTGTTTTACTGTCCTTCGCCGACAGAATTTTATACAGTTTACAAATATTATTAAAGTCAAATTTTGTCTCGTCACGATATGGCTCAAATATTGCCGATGTGACCTTAAATATTAACTCACTCACTCACTCACCTTATACAAAGTGCCTGTCTCTACGGCACACACCTTGAAGGGACCCACTTAATCTAATTATTGCACCGACTGGTCGACCATTACCGAGCACTCAAGCCATATAATGGAGTTGTGGAGTTCACTGACAGCATGGCACAATACCTGAGCCTTAAAGCGTTGCCAGGCTTTTACTCTTTCAACAGGACGAATAGAAGATATTGTCGCTACAAGGTTAGCCGAATTGATACTGTTCATAAGTCTCTTTGTGTATGTTAAGTTTAACTAGGTCTGTGGCAATAAAAGGTCCAACATAGTGACTCACCCGTGAACGAGTTATACCTGTGAGCCATTCACATACCTTACACCGCCATTGTGCACTGTTAATGCACCCAATTGAATCTGTTTGTTGTGCTGGTTCACAACTACAGTTTCCTAGACAGACGTTCATGCACTCAGATGATGTTTACTGAAGGTGCATGGAATACTAGACATACAAAGTCGAATAAATAGTTCATGTATGGTTTATATGAGAAGACATTAATCTAACTATTGACACCTTAAGTATTTCATCAATCGATGCTGGTAGTAATATGTGACTTAATGGAGCAGGTGATCAGATTTGGTAGATTATGTTTCAGTAACAGCTATATTACATATGTTAGATAAACATGAAATACCCGTACAAACTGCAATCGTACATAGAACATGTAACCACTTACAGGATGGCTTGTCAGCTTAAGAGGGGACTCCACATTCTGATGCCCCATTTCTTGCACCGCGTAGGATTATATGTTGTTTGTGACCGGTGCCACCAGCAGGTTGAATATGCTTACCTTTTCGCGAACACCTTGTATCATCACTAGTTGATAGTGATTCATAAACACATGCTCATGATATAGCCGGAATCGTACAATCGACTCTGCTTTTGGCAGAGATTTCTTATGAATATGGAAAGAATTGTGCCGCTTCTATCCAATGCCATCTCATAATATTGCCATCTCTTACAATATTGTATCTGCGTCCCCCTTCCATGATGAGCAAAATTGCAACCGACACAATTTGGTGAAAGGATTACTGATCGGATTTGTGATTGATCCCATCTGGGATTCAAACCCCGACCTACGGATCCTGATACCGGTACGTGTGTGGATGAATGTTGTTTTATAATACAGTCAGCAATGTCACGGTTATGTACAATATAACAGTGAGTCTTATGTCTTAGAATACTTTGCCTTCAGTTTTAACCTTGGGGCAGACAAAGAGGTATCACAGATGTGCTTATTATTAACAAGAACTTAATGTCATCTTGATTTTTCAATAGGATTATTGAGAATAAATATTTATATGTACATGTATGTAAGTACGAGCAGCATAACTTACAAGAACAACCATCTGAGAATCATCGTTGTCTTAATGAATTCTACCGGTAGAGCAGGCATCATTATAGAACCCTTTTGCCAACACTTGGCGTCATCATTTCAGTTAGCCATTCTTCTCTATGTTACCTTTTTAAGCCCTATGAAATCTTATTCAATGAATATTCGAAATATTCTGGCGGTGACATTTTGAATTCTAACACATAACTATTCATGCGAAGTGTTCACATTGCGTAAGAACGTTAATTATTGCCAGCACATATACAATACACAACTTCATTCAATTAATGACTACTTGTAACAGTGACTAAACACCATTTCAAAGTCGTGTTTTTAGTTTCCCTTTTTGTTCTTGAGGGTTGACAACTGACTCCATGACTGTAATGACATAATGTGTTGGTCATTTTCCACAAGAACGTCGCTCTCCCACGGTAGACAACAAAGCATATTCGAGGGAAAATACCGCTGCAATGGAGAATCCAGGCTAAAGAGAACTATTCACTGAATACCGCTGTCACACTATTCATAATGTTATTTGTAAAAGGGGCATACTTATAGTATAGCCACGTCACTTTGACACTTTCATTTTGTAACTTATTATAACGTATCATTGCTGTTTAAGATTTTATTAATAAATTTACGGATTAGTCACAACAAATACATATCACTCGCCAGTCAGGACTGGGGTTACTTGCTACATTTGCCAACCATTTGATATTCGGGGGCGGGCTGGGATTTTGTCTGGAGATTAGTTATCTTTCAGTTACAGCTGCAAAACCAGATATGTTTACAAATACAAATATGAGCCTGATTATTTTTGTAAGAAAAGCACCTTGCAAAATATAATTTTTGTAACACTTAAATATAATTATCAGTATTTTCGGTGCCTGAAAGGTACATTAAGCCATTCAAGAACTAATTAAAAAAATGTTTCACTATAACGACTTTCGTTTGTTCGTTTGTTTGTTGTTAAACGTCGCACTCAGAATATTCCAGCTATATGACGGCGGTCTGTAAATAATCGAGTCTGGACCAGACAATCCAGTGATGAACATCATAAAAATCGGTCCACGCAGTTGGGTTACGATGACATGCAGCAACCAAGTCAGCGAGCCTGACCACCGGATCCCGTTAGTCGCCTCTTATGACAAGCATTCGCTTCTAAAGACCAGCTCTCCCTCAGATCTACATGTGAACCATCCGACAATAATTGATGATAGAGAATAAATCCATTAGGAGCTATAACAATATACATATTATTACAGTTATACAAATCTGCCAAGATCCCGTTATATTTATAATGAGTTGATGTAACGCAACTGTATAACTCATCATATTCAGTTTGTAATAAGATCACATTCAAGTGAATGAAGCTTCACTCACCCGATCATGGCTGCGTCAGTCTAAGGAATAACACACACTAAACTTGTCTGTACCCTCAGTATACACGGATCTCGTTCTATATGCATGCAGCATTGCGAAATACATCTCGTGAGGATCACGTGATGGGAACATACATGACACAGTTCGGAAATCCCACCCCTCCTGAACTTGAAGCTTATTTACCCGTGTTTGTCAAAGTGCCATTTCAAGCGGGGATTGTCCTTTAGTGTATGGCTGAAATATATAAGTCATTGCTCAATACGGCCTTGCGAAATAGATCTCGGTACGATGTTTTAAAGGGGAAGTGTACACGCAAAAATCACTTTCTTTCTTTTTCTAAACAAAATGCAATTTTAGAATTAGTTAGTATCTGTGTTTGAAAATATACACTCATTTTTTTCACAGTGAAAGTAGGAAGCTCACAATAGTGAGAAAGTGATATGCCGTTATGAGGCCTTCGTTTTACGAGCGAAATAGGCCTGAGTTATCCCCCTTAGATTATGACGTAATTGGTGCCAATTCTACTGGGTCCCTGTCTATTCTCAACGCAAAAGATATCAAGGACCAGTTTGCGGTAAAACAACATGGTCTACGACACACAGGGTGACTCAGCATAACACAATTCTGGCTGGCATCTGAGATGCTAGAATCACAAAACTGTACCTACACCACGTGAAGCGGCTCTAACAAAGCATGATGACGTCATAATGTTTATCAATTGGCACCAATGACGTCATATTGCAAGGGGCATAAGCCATGGTGTTTTTGTTATGGAAATAGAACACTTGGTGAATGTAAAAAATATAAATCGCTTTGGTGCAAAAAATATCTTTATTAAATATGATGTTTTTATATTTTTGTCTATGACACTTCTATGTTAACACTTTTAATGTGGAAAAAGTACAAGAAAAAATGGTTCATTTCCGTGTGAACTTGCCCTTTAACCGCCGTCATATATCTGGAATATTGCTGAGTGCGGCGTATAACAAACCAACCAACCAACCATGTTTTACAATATGCTCCCCTCAAAGTGTGTTCATAACGTCTAGGTAGTACAAAGCTTTTGTGATATATATATCATATATCAATCACTGGTTCAGGACAATATCAAGTTTTGAAAAGTTTGATGTTTCCACCGCTAATACAACATTCCCTGATGATAACTGAAAGAGAAAATTACAGGGCTTTTGTTTCCAAGACAGAAGTTGGGAAATTTAATTGTATCCCAAGTTTTAATAGATAGACAACCGAGGAACCATTATCAGTTTCCTAGCTGGATATATGTACGTACATTAAACATTATTCAGTCAGTATACGTGTATTGTAAGCCCATGCACAACGTATGACAGAATACGGAGAGCCTTACTATTTTCCTATTATAGTGCAGATACGGAGTTTGATAGGATGGATGAACACCTCCTAAATAGATACGAACATTACGTCTAACAAGGGCATTCATACTAAGACAAAATTGTTATGGATGAGCAACTTCTTTATTACAATTGGGCCAGGTTTCGGTGTAGATTCTAACACCGTTATCATTTGCTTGATAATTTACAGACCGCCGTCATATAGCTGGAATATTGCTGAGTGCGGCGTAAATGATAGAGCCATTATTCGGTCTCAAGTTGGGAGTGTAAAAGAAGGTCATTCCTGAACTGTCCTTCCACCCACAATCTTCGTCCGGGTTGTTCCAGTGATATCCAGTTCCATGATATAAAAAACATATTGGTAACTGGTACCTGCAGGGAAAACAGAGTATATCTTGTTTTTTCCCCAAACTAGTCCAAAGTTGTCGTTAAGGCATTCGCCGGGAGACCGAACTGTCCATCCTCTGATACCAGCCCTGCATCCCTTATCGGCATTCATGTGGTGCGTTTGGTATTTCTTCTGCAAAACATAAATACACATGTCAATGCATAAACTACACAACTTTTGATAGGTATTCTAAACTGTTTTTACTATTTTTGTTTGCTTGTTGTTTAACGCCGCACTCATGACCAGTCAACTCAATGACTGATATGTCGAGCAGCATCACCTGCCAAACACGTAACTGACAAACGGATCAATTAAGTCGCCTCTTACGACCATTATTCTCACCCAGAATCCCTAGATATTGCAAAGGTTAATCATACAAAAGAAAATGTTTCTAACTTATCTTTTAGGCATGTGACACTATTGTTTCGGTTTCCACCTCCAAGAGCGTTGATGTGACCCAGACCATGCCAGAAGAAGCTGGCTCTGCAAGGATGTGGAACCCGTTCTCCATTAAGAAGGTGCTTCCGGTATTCGCCATACCCTGACAAAAAGAAACAGGCAAACTGTCAGCGTCCTTGGCAATAACGTGATCATGGTACGTTTTGGCAGCTTAAAGGTATATTGTCAGTTATGGTATGCAATATGTTTGTCATTTTGTAAAAAAGCCTGAATGTCTATTTTCCACAATATTACACATAATGATTCGTTTGCTATAGTACTTGCTCAACTGATACCTTGAGCATCCACATACATTACATAATATTACGTTGCCACTCTGCTCGGACGTTGTTTGATCGGAGCTACATCATTTAAGGCATCCGTGGGGCTTTCAAGCAGTTTTAAGGTAGACATGAGGTCGCCATTTTCAAATTTGACGCATCAGTGACAAAAATGATGTCCGATGTTAATTCCTATTTTGACTTGTGCCATATGGTCCCGTATTGTTTCAGATTAGCAATTATTGACATGCCTTTGCATGTGTGTGACGTGCGCCACCTTTTCGCGAAAACCCGATGTCGTCGTTTTGTATAGTGATTCATAAACACATGCTCATGGTGTCGTCGGAATCGTAGATCAACTCTGCATGTGTACTTGTCAATAGCATGGCGCAATACCTGAGCCTTTTTGCGTCGCCAGGGCCGCACCTCTGCTTTACCCTTTCAACAGGACAAATGGAATATGATATCGCTACAAGAACAGCCGTACCTAGAGGGACTCCTTATAAGTCTCTTAACATTGCGATCAAAAGCAAATATTAAACCAGGTCAGGGATGTATTGGCAATATACGTTCAAACATTGTGACGTACCCGTGAAAGAGTGGTTTGAGTATGTCTGTGCATAATCACCTACCGATTCCCACAGATTCCTACATACGTTGGTGTACCCAGATGATGTTTGTTCATAAATAAAGGCCCTTTATCACAACAATACATAAACACGCAAGAAATATCCGGGGTAGAATAGGTCTTCAGCAACCCATGCTTGCCATAAAAGGCGACTATGCTTGTCGTAAGAGGCGATTAATAGGATCGGGTGGTCAACCTTGCTGACCTGGTTGATGCATGTCATCGTATACCAATTGCGTGGATCGATACTCATGATTTCAGTCACTGGATTGCCTTGTCCAGACTCGATTATTTACAGACATTTGCTGAGTGTGGCGTTAAACAACAAACAAACAAACAGTTTTGTTGGTGGCATGTCCTTCCTTGATTTCTTCTGACTGACTAATAGTGTAATGTACTGTACGACAAACCAAAAATGAGAGAACTGGTATAATCGTAGTGAAGGTGTGATGACGATAAATGTTCGTAATTTAATTCGGTCAGACCAATATCTGGTGTGTCCTTCAATACATGCACGGCACCTTGACGGCATACTTGCGTTACGTCGCCAACAACATTGCGTTTCTGCCAACTGTGAACCGGAGGCAAATCATTGAGTCTTTAATATATATAGGAGCAGATTTGAATACATTGTGCAGTGCAATTAATGAAATAAGACTATATTGTCTAGGTTCGTGTTTGATAGGCCTACCGCGCCAAGGTCTTTATGCAAGAAACGAGCAACAAGTCAAGAAAAAACTTGTCAAATCTGTTCATATAAGTGACAAGCAATTTAACACTTACATTATTCGACTTATAACTCTGAATGCGGTGCGGTTTGATAGCCTAGTGGTTAAAGCGTTCGCTCGTCACACCGAAGTCCCGGGTTCGATTCACCACAGGGGTACTATGTTTGAAACCCATTTCTGGTGTCCCCCGTCTTGATATTGCTGGAATATTGCTAAAAGCGGCGTAAAACCAAACTCACTCTGAACGTAAATAATGTCTGGATGTGGTCGAAAAAGCTGTTTTAAAGGTTTTCTGCAAGTAGTTTTTAAATATTTGAACATGATCATGTCTTCAACCCAAGTTATTTTAATAAGTATACATGAGATCACAACAAATCAAATTGTAAAACATTCAGCATCAGTCACGGTCTGGCGCCTTGTTTGAGTTTCTCTAGAAATTAGCCCTTTTCTGGTTAATCTTCTCTATTGAAAAGTATGTATAGGTTGTCATTATTACTCAAATTTGGAAATACAATACAAATTAGGTTTATGATACGTCCAAAGGATTTTATCAGGTGTGGGAAAATTGATCAAATATATTGCATTTTGTGTGTTTAACGCCACACTCGGCAATATTTCAGCTATATGACGGCGGTCTGTAAATAATCGAGTCTGGACCGGACAATCCAGTAATTGACATCATGAGCATCGGTCCACGCATATCGTGAGACGATGACATGCATCATCAACCAACTCAGCGAGCCTGATCACCCGAGCCTTTAGTCGCCTCTTACGACAAGCATAGTCGCCTTTTAAGGGCATGGATTGCTGAAGACATATTAATATATTGCAACGGCAATGATATATGACGATGCGGTTGTATGCACTTCTATATTTGTTTTGTGTAAAAACGCTCCAATTCAACAGAATATAGTTTAACTTACCCGATCGCGACTGTCCTAGTGTAACGAATGCCATGCATTCAATGTGCCTGTACCCCATATATACACAAGCCAGGCTGAAGGTAAATACAACGTTGTGACATACCTACACACACACACCCTGAAAGAAACTTACCTCAACTGGTATATCACGTGGGGATTGTTTGTGCAGATTTGCGTCCCTTTGACGTGACAGAAACCTATGATAGTGGGTTCGAATCCCAGTTTGCAATGATTATGTTTCTATATTTGTTGTGGGTAAACGGTAAATAGATATTTCTCCCACAGTAGACCGCCTCCGGAGAGCGGACGGTCTGGGGTTCGATTCCCAGCTGCATCATACAAAAATACTTTGTTAAAACAAGCACTTGTTTGGGTCGGATTCAGACACTGTGTTCGATTGGGGTATTCACGTTAAACTGCGGCATGGTATCTCACGGGAAGAGCACTATAAAATCGGCATCAGTCCAGACTCGTACAATCAGCCACACACATACACACGAGCACGCCCTTTACTTTCTAAGTGCAATAATCTTAAAAACGATGTTAGACCCCATTTCATCTCACCTCATTCCAAACCAAGCTGACACGCCGTGATACATTCTTTAACTGAAACACTGGTAAAAGAAACGTCAAACCCGACTCACTCACTCACTCTCTCTCTCATGTGCTGGTCGGGGCGGTCGGGTAGCCTTGTGGTTGAAGCGTTCGCACGTCACGCCGAAGACCCGGGTTCGATTCCCGACATGGGTACAATGTGTGAAGCCCATTTCTGGTGTCCCCCGCCAAGATGCTGCTGGAATATTGCTAAAAGCGGCGTAAAACAATACTCACTCACTTACTCATGTTCTGGTCAATTCGAGGGCGTTATTGCTCAATACGACACTGCGAAGAGACCACTATACTTTAAACGCATGCTCCATTCGAAATAATTTCTTCTTATCAGTATTATCTACGAGGTAATCATTTCATTTAGTGAAAAACGAAATCACAGATAAAGGAATACATTCAACGTTATTTTGTCCTGTGTTTCAAGATTCAAGAACCGTGCTAGTCAAACGAATGACATACATTCAACGTAAACACCAATATATAAACACACAAACTAGGTTGGAGGTAAATACAGCATTGTGAAATACGTGACACATTTCGGAATACACATCGCTCCTGAAGCAGAATCCTATTCATGCCTGTCCTTTATAACTTGAAAATATATATCCTTTCCGTCTGCTTTCTTCTCCTCCTTGGCAATTGGTAAAGCCACAGCTGGATCTTACCTTAAAGAACTAAAGAAATAGTCTCCTCCCATTAGTAAGACAGCCCAGTTGTGAGACACCTTAAAACAACAAGGTCATACCTGGTTGCACATGTTAATCAGGTAATTAACCCCTATCATGAAAATGGACTTGTCTTATTATAGACAAAAGAAATGACTCAAGATGCTTGATACCCTCTTTTACTTTATTTCATTCAACATTTTATTTCATCCATCCCATTGTTTTAACATATTCGCCACTTAGAGTTCAGTTAAAGTTAATATCACAGTTCACATCACAGTTCACATCGAGGTTGTCACACTGACACAACCTTAATCCATCTTCAGAAGTTTGCCACCAGAATAGATTCAGTTATGAAGCGAATATGATACTTACAAACCTATTTTTACAGGTGGATTCAAGGATGGTGATGGTGATGCTGTTGCCAGCGCCACTGTCACTTGATCTAGACCTTCACCAACGAGATTACCAGATCATCCATTTTCACAGCTGAATCAAAGGCTATTTTACCTGCTCCATAATATATAAATAAACAGTCTAAACATAAGGATTTCTGTATTTTTTCAGACTCGTTGTCCTGTCTTCAGGCGATCACAAATACTTTGTGTCAACATCCAGTTTTACGTGACATAAGTGAATTACATAATCATCATCTTGCTACTGGCCAATGCGACATCGTCTGTTGTTGGTTGCCCAGCCATGTCAGGGATCGTTGGTAACACTTTGGCTGATGCTACAGCAAAGGAAGCTCTTAACAAATCTGCCACACCACTTCTTTTATACTCCGTATTCTCCGTTGTTGACGTTTATATTATATTTACTGTCACCACAAATCCTGCCCCACCCCATGATGCCGCTGCCTCAAAAAGGGTGACCCACTTGGACACATGCTAGAGCCAATCGTTCACCTTCGCGTGGATGCACCCCTTTCCGTCATTCAGGATTGAACAGTTTGAAACATAATTGGCCTTGTCGTTGAACAGTACCCTTGACCAATCATGTTCCTGCAAACGTCACATAGTTTTAGACGACCTTCGCCTATTTCACTGTTGTTGATGGACCATAGTCATTCTGCTGTGACCCTCTTTGTTTGTTTATTTGTTGTTTAACGCAACACTCAGCAATATTCAAGCCATATGCCTGTGTCCTCCGGCAGTCTGTAAATAAAAGGGGTTTGGACCAGACAATCCAGTGATTGACATCATGAGCATCGTTCCACGCAAATGGGATCCAATGACATGCATCAGCCAAGCCATGGAGCCTGACCATCCGATCCCATGAGTCGCCTCTTACGACAAGCAGAGTCGCTTTTTACGGCAAGCATTGGTTGCTGAAGACCTATTCTACCCTGCATATTTACGGGTCTGACCCTCTTTAACAAATCATAGAGCCACACTGTTTACTACGTTGTGGCCTGTCTGGTGGTATAGTTGAAGTAGTCACGCAATGATCAGCTGTCTGCACCCGAGCGTTCTTGCATTATGGACCTGAATAGACAAATCAACCAGAAACTGGAGAACATTCTTTAATTTCTAAAGCATTAGCTTCTGACTCTTCAAACGCAAAGCAGCAGGCAAGGCTTGGTTTCAGTTCCCTTACATCGGGGTAAGCCCTTCTCGAGAAGCCCATAATGAGGCTTCGAGTGATGCGGCATGGGTAGCCAATCCTAACCGACCTTAGGGGCAATACCCATCTCTTTGTGTGAATGGGATATAGGCACACCTAAAGCAGCCGGTAAGAGAGAAAAAATGGCGTCGCAAGTATACCTGATAATGAAGGCTAATGAAGATCTCTCAAAACTGAGATTTTAACCCAGCAGCCCAGTCAACAACCTTTGGGTACCTGGACCTCACTCAGCCTTCCACATTTTCATACAGGTATATGTTAGTAGGTACTTTGATGTACACACGATGCAGTGCCTGCTGTACTATGACTAGCAATTCCGACATAGAATATCTTCCCGCCGCTGAGATAACATCAATGGGGACTGTGGGAGTAAGTATAGGGTCACATAACTGGTACTTCAACCAGTGTTGTGGAAATCCCCCTGCACCGAAGTCCAAGGCACCCCAGAAACAGGTAACACAAAGGAGACATAAAGGTCCCTTCAGTTAAACGGCTTAACGTGAATGTGCTCGCTATACGATTGGCAAGGGATTTAAGCCACAGGCTATTCGAGCTGCTTAGCAAATGTAAGCAACCATTTCACCACACTAGGATTACCACCAGGGTCAAGGAAGACCTAGAATGTGGTTGACATGGATATAACGGCATTTCAAGTTGCAGGCTTTGTCATTCGTATATATATTTACAGATGTGTCTGGAGGGCCTGGCTTTGGGGCCAACTCGCAGGGCAAAAGGTTCAGCGGCAGGTGATTGAACATGATATCACTCTATTGGAGTTGTTGCCCATCACATAGGTCATTTAACATTGTGACAAGCATTCAGCAATCAAGATGGTTCCCTTCAACTGCGACAATAAACCAGTGGTCGCAAAAATCAACAGACAATCTGCCAAGACTCGGTATAGCTCCTAGCATGAAGAGTCTACTCCGCACCCTAATCCTGTATTGCCTCAGGTACAACATTTTGTTGTCGCAGCCTGTGTGACGCAAGTCTCAGACGTTTACCACTTTGGTGTAATACATAAGTATACTACCGTGTTGACAAACCTAGAAACACTGTCCGGACGAAACCACAACCAAACTCTGAACACAGAATTGCGACGCTTCAGGCGACTACATGTAGTTCAACTAACTGAGTGAGTGAGTTGGGTTCAACGCCGCTTTTAACATTATTCCAGTTATATCACGGCGTGTCAGCTTAATGTGGGAGGAAAGTCCGAAGTGATGCAGGTCTCAGACGTTTACCACTTCGGTGAAACCCACGAGCACGGGTATTGTGCTGACAAACCTAGAAACATAATCGTGGCGAACCGGGATTCGAACCCACAATCATAGGTTTCTGGCGTGCCCAAGGGACGCAACTCTACACAGTGAATCGCGGCGCCTTAGATGACTGGGCCACCCGTGCCCCCTGTATCATAATGATCAAATTCAGGTGAATAGAGCTTCACTCACCAGACCATGGCTGCGCCTATCTAAGGAGGGAGACACACTAAACCTGTTTGTATATACACGGTACACACGAATCTCGTTCTATATACATGCAGCATTGTGAAATACCTCTAGTCAGGATCACGTAATGGGAACATACATGACACAGTTCGGTAAACACGCCCCTCCTGAACCTGAAGCTTATTTAACCGTGTTTGTCAGAGTGGTATTTCCAGCGGGGATTGTCCTTTAGTGGATGGGGAAATAAACAAGTCATTGCTCAATACGACCTTGGGAACGAGATCCGGTACTATGTCTTACAATATGCTCCCTTCAAAATGTGTTTTATTGGAATCAAGTTGGGAACAAGTGATACAAGTTTGATATCATATATCAATCACTGGTTTAGGACCATAATACAACTTTCCTCACGACATCTGAAAGAGGAATCCCAGTTCTCCCCAATTATGTTTCTAGGTTTGTCAGCACCATACCCGTGCTCGTGGGTTTCACCGAAGTGGTAAACGTCTGAGACCTGCATCACTTCGGGCTTTCCTCAAACATTAAGCTGACACGCCGCGATAAAACTGGAATACTGTTAAAAGCGGCGTTGAACCCAACTCACTCACTCACTCCTGGGACAGGGTAGAAATAGTCAGCTTATTGCATGGGCCAAGAGGCAACTAGATCGGATCAGTATTTTGGGCTCGGTGGCGTGGTTGATTGCGTCATCGTGCCCCGAGGGCGTGTAACGTTGCTGATAATGTGAACCTTTACGTTTGTCAGATCCAGACTCGATTATTAACAGGTAGTCGTTAAACGCCTGGGGACATCGCAGCGGTCAAGAGTGAACAAATATAATATACGTTATAGTGAGTGAGTGAGTGAGTGAGTGAGTTTGATTTTACGCCGCTTTTAGCAATATTCCAGCAATATCACGGCGGGGAACACCAGAAATGAGATTCACACATTGTACCCATGTCGAGAATCGAACCCAGGTCTTCGGCGTGACGAGCGAACGCTTTAACCACTAGGCTACCCGACCGCCCATATACGTTATATGATGTCCTAAATACACAGGGAATATCTGTATACAACGAAGTTTAATTATGACTAAGAATTGATGTTAAATATCTCATTCAAACGTTATAACAAACACATGTTGTTCATGTGTACCTGTGAGACAGGCCCGTGAAGATCCGGGTTAGAATATAGGTCTTCAGCAACCCATGCTTGCCGTAAAAGGCGACTAGGCTTGTGGTAAGAGGCGACTAACGGGATCGGGTGGTCAGGCTCGCTGACTTGGTTCACGCATGTCATCGGTCCCAATTGCGTTGATCGATGCTCATAAGGTCAAACACTGGATTGTCTGGTCCAGACTCAATTATTTACAGACCGCCGTCATTAGCTGGAATATTGCTGATTGCGGAGTTAAACAACAAACAAACAAACAAACATGTTAGACAGTGTTGTGTGACATTTTACTAATAACTGTAGAGCCAGTTCTTTAGAACTCTTTGAGCATGTTATTTGTGTATTAAAGAACACAACGGTGTCATTACGGTGATGGTTTAGAGCAGTTCTCGGGCATATTATACACACATTTGCGGAACATGATTAAAGCAGTCTAGTGAGTGAGTGAGTTGGACAGCTTCGCGTGAGGACCGCTCTCTACCATGAGAACGAGTGAGTGAGTGAGTGGGTTGGGTTTAACGCCGCTTTTAACAGTATTCCAGTTATATCGCGGCGTGTCAGCTTAATGTGGGAGGAAAGCCCCAAGTGATGCAGGTCTCAGACGTTTATCACTTCGGTGAAACCCACGAGCACGGGCATGGTGCTGACAAACCTAGAAACATAATCGGGGCGAACCGGGATTCGAACCCACAATCATAGGTACCTGGTGTGTCCAAGGGACGCAACTCTGCACAGCGAATCGCGGCGCCTTAGATGACTGGGCCACCTGTGCCCCCTTAAAGCAGACTAAGACACACACGCACACACACACACGCGCGCACACACACACACACACACACACACACACACACACACACACACACACACACACACATATATATATAGAGTAAAAACACAGCTTTAATTGACGAGCGCTTTCTTCTCGTACTACATACGAGTTAATAAGTATGGCCTGATGATAATCGTACATGGTACGAGTTGAAGGCTCTATCCGGGTTCCACTTATTTGTGCCGCGTGGCTCTTTCAGCAGGACAAAGGGGAGATAGTGTCGCTTCAATGTTAACCGTACTACTAGAGACTCTACTTATAAGTGTCCTAATGTATCGGTCAATAACAAATACAAACACGCACGCACGCACACAAACAAACAAACAAACAAACAAACAAACAAACAAACAAACAAACAAACAAACACAAGCACACATATACATTTATCTGACCCATGTCTGTCGTTTTCTGGTCTACAAGTGTGACGCTGAATACATTTGCTCAAGTGGTACATGTACTGTGGGAACACACACACACCCTCTCCGAAAAGTTCTGGGTGGGTTTGACTAGGCAGCGCTTCCAGGGTGAAGTCCCATTCGCTGTCTGGGCTGCGTGTAGAGGGGGCCAGGGCCCTGAGCTGATGATGAGCCTAACCAGGCTGACTGTGCCAGGATCACCTAAACCATATTTCATTACATGTTACATGTTTCATTACATTATTTATTTGTAAATAATCATAATAATCAAAATAATCATAATCATAATCTTAAAAATAATAATCTGTAAATTGAGACGTATTATCAACGTCATAAACATCTGCCAAGATATGGTTAGATTCATATGTAAGTTGATACAACGCAACTGTATAACTCATCATATCCAGTTTGTTATGGAGATCAAATTCAAGAGAATAAAATTGCAATAACGTATGAGATCATGAAACCTACCCATTGTGAAATACGTCTCGTAAGGCTCATGTGTTGTAAACACATCCGTTACAATGCGTCACATTCCTCTTGAATGTTGTCACACGTTGTCCTCGCCCCCCCTCCCCCATGTGAATTCAAGTGTATCATTGCTCAATACGACATTGGAAAGGAGATATCCGTACAAGACTTCACATTTGTGTCTTCTTTTTCTTCTCGTAGGCAGTCAAATGTTTATTGTGAAAATAGTAATCACACAATTACTCCTTCGTAATTGGAGATGATTGCAGATGTTTTAACAGATGCTTGCACAGTTTGTAACAGATGATTGGACCAGCATACCCCCTTTTAAGGAAATGCTCAAAATATATTGCGCTGGGGTGAGTGAGTGACTACTGTTTTTAAAGCCGCATCATCAACCGTGCAGCTATTTGTGGCAAATACATAGTTGGAAACTTCTGCTATTGCAACGTAGTACCGTGGGGATGTCGTGTTTGAATTGATCCCCGTCAGCTTATATACTTGCCGTACGGCTTAATGAATCGGGTGGTCAGGCTCGGTGACTTGCACTGCAAACACGAAAACGTCGTTTTTTTCCGTATATGGTCATTGGACGGAAAAACGACTAAAAATTCATTAAAATTGATTAATTGGTCAGCGTCTAGAAAGTGTCCAGAAAAGGGTCGAGTTTTTCAAGCGTAAAATGGACGGAAAAACGATGCTTTTTGCTCCGCCTTGTACAACTGTTAACGGCCAATCAGATGGCGCTGGTCCCCCGACGCACGTGATGTCCAAGGCTTCCTTTCGGAAGCTTTAGGTTTCGTATTTCTGGCATGCCTTGCTCTAGTATCTCTCGCGCGCAGTGCAGCGAGATTTGCTGATAAGCTAGTTTTAGGATATGTTACATGTTACGCGCCAAGAAGTCAAACCAAACAATGTTACTAAGTTTATTGTGGTAACGGCTATGTACAGTTACCCCTATCGGATAATGGGTTGTGTTTCATTTGGTTATAACAATAACTAATTTTTTAATGTGAAGTTTACAAGATATACGACTTGGACGCGAGGTCGGTCACATGACGTTCTTCACGTGACTGTATTCTTGAAAAGCCGTAAACACTGACTACTTCCACATTCCTGGGGAAAACCCTTGGAATTCCCTGGTACAAATTCATACAGAAGCGTGGTTGCAAGCCCATTTAAGGATACCCTCGCTACAACCCATCCCAGAGAGAAAAAAAACACGAAAAAAAATCCAAACTGTCGCAGTGACAATTTACAGAAATCTATGAATTTACCTTAGTATCTATTTGACACATCTTCACAATCACCTTTCAATGATCGGCCAATTGATCAGTGATGCCAAAGGCTTGAAATAGCCACAGGTTAATTAACAACTTCGAAAATATCTCCCGTCACGTTTATCGTGTCGGCCATTTTGACGTATTGTACTTGATGTAAATGTATTACGACGCTGTCATTGTAATTGACTTACTGAGGTAATTCTGTAAAAGATCTTCTCATCTTATGAGGATATTGTTTCGAATATATTTCTTGTAAACATACTAAAACATATGTTCCTCGCTTTGGGGGGAACTATTTTATTCCGGGGTGGCCCATTAAATCTAGTAGTAAGTCAAGGCACCATGCGTGATCTGTTATTTTATGTGTTTAAATTACGATTTGGGGCGTTAATAAAATACACTGACGCAAGTATATTCTATTCAAATCAATTGGATAATTGAATATGCTTTCTTTTACATATTACATAACATCACTGCACAAAATATGAACAGTTGCAGTAACACACTACGGTAATCGCATTAAACATCATTTTCAACTGTACAGTATTTCAGTATTTCAGTTATATCATGGTGTATCAGACTGCTGTGGGATAAAAATCCGAAGTGGTTCAGGTCATCCAATGGGTGTTCGGGAAAAGGTGAGCGTATCCTGCCACACAAGTGGCACCCGTCACAAACACATGCAAGGACAAGTCAATTGCTCACCTGAACAAAGCACGGAAACACACAATGATGCCCGTCCTCAGTTTTACCGAGCATGTAAATTATTTTGTCCGTCAAAAACATGGACGAGTATAAACAATATGTTCATTCACGTAATACATGTCATACATTTGACAAAATGTATTGACTCGGAGCATTATTGTTAATCACAGAGTATGCAGTTGAACTCATCACCCATCCCATTATTGATAACCCCTTCTTGAAGATCTATGAAATCAGAAGCTGCAACACTCTATCTTTTAACTGGCATGTCAGACTTCTATTTCATTACTCAGTTTTATTTGCACGGATTACTATGGAAGGGACATTGTCTCGTTGTCGCATTGTCGCATTGACACCTTTACAACAACAAGCAAAACCTGTCAAAATTAACAAAAGCGCGACAATTGGCCATTTGTCGCATTGTCGCGTGTTCGCATTGTCGCTCTTTGATAATCCTTTTCTTTATTTTACAAAAGGGCGACGATGCCGTAACGCGACATTTTCAAGGTCAAAATATGTCTCGTTGTCGCATTGTCGCCCCATCACAAATGTGTATAAAAGGCTTAAAGTTCAGTTATTGTTACAGTTAGGAAGTTCAACCTGATAAATGTACGTCTTGAAATGAAAACACAAGTCCGTCCGCGAGTCCATAACGTTTTATTATGAGCTCTTCTCTAAAAGTGCTTAGTGTTCAACTCCCAGTTCCAAACACGTAGTACCTCCTCAATAATCCACATACCTCCAGTGCAGTGGTCTTCCGGAAGATCTTACTCTTGACCGTATTAGACAACTGACGAGTGCACGCCTGACCTGTGACCTCGTTGCAACCCTCATGAGGTGTTTGCCGAAGGGAGAGGTGTAGGAAATGTGTGCTCCAGCCCAGCGCAGAGCTCGCGACTCACTGTATACTGATGTATACAGTATATTGCAGTTGATATACTGTATACTGCATGTGATACTTATTTGCGGAAATGTTACAACTTTCAAGATTCAAGATTCAATTTGCATATATTTCATATACAACAGACCGCCGTCATATATCACTGGAATACTGCTGAGAGCGGTGTTAAAACAAATTGTTTTCATAATGGAGCGCTGCAGTCATTTAAAATAGAACCGTATACATATGTACATGTAGTACCAACTCACTCTATTTGTTTCGAATATTCAGCAGAAAATATATTATTATCCAGGTCTTTGGGAAAAGATATCAGATTTTCATAAGCAGCCACATAGGGATGATAAAGGACCCCTCGCTGATTAGGTTCTTGTTTACTTAAGAGCAGAGTTGGCCATGTTAGATGATATAACCAAAATAAGGGAGCTCCGGCGGGGGGCAAGCTGGTCTTGTTAGTGTATGGTATGAGCTGTGACGTTGACCCAAGAGAATAATGTAAAACATGAGACCAACTCAAGTCTATAATGATTGGGAAAGTCTAGATTTCCACAGCTCTAGCCTGAAATTAAGGATTGTTCTATGCTCCATTTTAATTGTATTATTTTCATTTTGTAGACATGGATGGACCAACCAGGAAAGAAATTGATGGAATATTAATATCACATGTTACCACTGATCCAGTTAAATTCATCACACAATAATAAATTAGTATTTGACATTACGGCATTTGATTATTAGGGCATGATCATGTACATGTTCACTGTAGTAATGTACACACCAGTCAACTTGATTATAATTTTTATCAAAGTGTAGCGCGGCATCAACGATTACTTTATGATATCCTCACTTGTCATCGATGTATTGACATCGAACAATGGACGGCAATTCGAAATTCTTATGGATAGCTTCAATAGGGACAGCGCCGGTGTCAGTACAATTTTCCTAGTTAAAATAAGTATCTACAAAATATAATCTGAAGCAGACAAGAACAATATTTTTTTATTAATGCTTACTTTCATGGATAGAATTAAGGCAATCTAGGCTTGCCAAATCGTTCTAGACTTGAGCTGGATTCCTTTTAAATTTATTCTGTATGGTCTGGGAGACGAACAGGCGTCAGTATCGCATGGAGAACTGGGACAGCCTTAATCAGTGTAATCAGATATGTTGTGGAGTTTCGGTTTTGGGCTGTTTGCTGAATATATAGAATTGCGAGTTATGTATACTCTGTATTCTTTCGTCATGGAAGTCCATATTTCAAGGCATGTATTTGATATTCATAATAACTCCACAAAAGCTACACAATGGCAACAAAACGGTACCAGCATCACAGATACCAATAATACATGAGATACATATAATTACTTTAAAGTTAAAACATGTATCTAAATAGAAAATTAGAAGGATACACTTCCGACATTTTTCGTATTTTGTTTTCGTTTGGAGAGAGAAGTTGTGATTGGTATCTGATGGGTGCAAACAGGTGTTCCCTTCCGCCCAGGCCTTGCGGCAATGCTATAGCCCAAAATGAAACAAGCCTTGTTCAACAGGTTCAGACTCAAATTTCTATCCCACTTGGGCTCCTTTTAAATTTAAATATAATTTCTCGTGTCGATATGTGTCAGAAGAAATGAAATATTACAGCACTGGTGAATAGGTTATATGCGCGTCAGCGTCGATCCTATAATATCCTTTTATGCA
This sequence comes from Haliotis cracherodii, assembly GCF_022045235.1. NCBI lineage: Eukaryota > Metazoa > Mollusca > Gastropoda > Lepetellida > Haliotidae > Haliotis > Haliotis cracherodii. The sequence goes on from NW_027266268.1 coordinate 17,179,727, forward strand.
AAATACATATATACTGATGAATTAAGGTAGTAATACTACGCAAATATGTGTCCAGATGCATACATCAGTATCATCTCGTGATCTTAATTCGTGCTTTGAGACCTTTTTCTACAGGAGATTCTGGGGTGTTACATCACACCAGAAAGCCAGGTCCAAATTCAAGTCATAATTTCAGGGTTCGTCTTGTATGTTGGAAACCAATATCGCAATATGGCTAAATATTGCTGAACGTGGTATTAACCCGATTACTCACATAATTATTCCATTGTCTACAGTCATCTACGAACCCTGTACTATCTTTAAGGAGGTATATCTGTATCATCCAAATGTCCATACATATATGTCCACATTTATATGTATAAAGCAAGTCGTCCTGCACTCTTCCCTAAAAGATAAATGTTAAGCATTTCCTCTGTATGAATTTATATAATGTAATATCGTTTTAATGTAATGCTGATGCAGTAAACGTACCACAGACCTGATGCTAGAATAACATCTAATTTCTGAAATGAACATATTTTACAGAAAAAAACAGTTGTTTAAACAATACTTATAAAATATAAGAACAAGGAGCCAAGAGCCAAATATTGGGCTGTGTTGGACATATTTGTTTCGGGGTCTTATGACAGACAAACCTGATGCCTTTAAGTATAAAGATAAGTAAGTATAGATGTTGTACATATTCAAATATGTTCGTGATTAACCCAACCTTGAAAAATATTGAAAGATGAGTGGTAACTATTTATGCCATTATTTCAAATTAGAATGAGAGCACATCAGGAAAGCATGGTACTTTAATATACGTATCCTGTTAACCCTTGTTATTCTTTTTTAAGTAAGAGCAGCATGTATATCGAGAGTATAGGTTTGGTGCGTGACTTATCACACAGTACTTTCAGAAAGTGTGCATATTCTGCTTATCGGCAATAAATAACATAAGACGATTCATACGGGTAAATACGATTTACTTCAGAACTAGTAGAGATTATTTAAGGTTAGGGGGAAATGTATGTAATCAATTAAACTTTGCCCCGGTTTGAAGGATTTGGGTCCTGGCTTGGGCTTTGTGTTGGACGTGTAGACGGCATTTCCAGGTTTGACGTATCAATGACAAAAATGATGTCAGATGCAATTCTCTGCCTTTTCGGGTGAACAATTGGCTTGCCTTTGGATGTGTTTGTGGCGGGTGCCACTAGTGGATCGGAATGAGCTCGCGTTTTTGCGAGCATCCAATGTCATCATTTATTATGGTGAATCATGAAACATGCTCCTGATGTTGTCGCAATGGTGCAGTTGGCGCTACTTTTGGCAAGGGTTTCTCATGATAATGAAAATGCTTATGTCGCTTTTGTTGACCGATAAACATGAAAAGATATAAAGTTAGTGTATATGGTCATGTAATTAAGAAACAAACGACGAGTGGGAGTTGTTTATTGTACGATAAACAACGACCGAGACTCGTTTATTTCTATATGAGATATCAACATTACGTACAGCCTCTTTTAGGGTGTTAAATTAGGAAAAAATACACGCTTTACAATATTTACCCGTACTTAAATAATGATGATTCCTTGAATAGAATCCGACAGCGGCCATGCTAGATAAATCCATTTTAGGATTTGAGTTTGGTCCCGCATATTCTCACAATTTTCTCGTCAATCATCTGTACCTTTTCTCCCAATACCGATTGTCATATCACTCTCACTTTCGGATTCTCCAGCAACATTTATTGGGAACAACTCACTAGACACATACCTCTCAAAAATAAGGTCAAATTTACAAATTTTACTTTTCAAGTTGCGAGTGCATGTTCGAATCTCAATAAATGACGTCATGATAGAACAATTTTTATCGTGAAATAAATATCGCTTCCTTCTTTGTTCTTTGTGATTTATCGCGTAGCTATCTTATATCATCAAATGCCAATTTCTAATTGCTTTATCATGACGTATCCGTGTCATGTAGCAATAACATACACAAATATCGTTGACTTCGACGTTGAATAGTGTCATGAAATATGATTATCCTCTTGTGTGCAATATTTCTGGTTGATAAATCTAACATATTCTTACTTTAAGAATAGCGACTATACATTAATATATATCCCTTATCAGGTCTCTGTAACATTTGCAAAATGATACAAATATAAAAATACAACTGAACCTAAATGTAATGTTTTAATATCCTTACGTTGCTGAGTGCAGCATTTAATAACAAACAAACAAAACATAATATCTTTAAGAATTATGTTAACAATTCCGATGCTAAAAATAATCTCACAATCTCCATACCTCTTTCTCTCTATGAAAACATAATAACTTTTTTTTAATAATCTGAAGGAATAATAATGTCAATACTATCATAATTATCATCATTATTTATGTTACTTATCCTCAAGCGAAGTAGTCCTCCACATTATACATTCAGTGTAGAAGCCCATGAACATATGAACTATGTAACATACATTCATGGAAATTAGATGAACAGTTGAAGTTAGCAAATGATATTATTCGGTCGAACGTCTATCAGCCATCTATTCTATCCGTGAAGAACATTTCACGTGGGACCAACAGAGGGAATTATGACTATCGACTTGCTAATTATTTTTTTTATATTCATGCCAGCTCAAACGATCTATTGGCTTGATTTATTGTTATGGTATCCACAAAATAAGTAGGATCCGATTTTTTCCGTTTTTGTTGAAATAAAACTGAATAATATTTGCTGTTTACATATCAAAGTTTGCCAAATTGTTACAAAATGTTTGCCCACAGCAAGGCTACGTATCCCCAACATATTGTGCTAGGAACAGTATCACTGGACTGAGGGAGGGCGGTATTCCTCCTTGTGGGTCACCTGCTTGGCAATATGGGACAGGAAAACTGCAGGGGGTGAGGGCAGTTAAGTTGATGGTACAGACAGATAAGAGAGATCATTTTACAAATGTGAAACCTCAGTCCACAAAGGAAGAGGCGAAAGCTGAAACTTGGTGAGGTTTACAGAACAAAGGCAGTTATTTCTAGTTTCTTACTGACTCTCGAAGATACATTTAATAAAACAATTAATGCGTGTGTGTGTGTGTGTGTGTGTGTGTGTGTGTGTGTGTGTGTGTGTGTGTGTGTGTGTGTGTGTGTGTGTGTCCCCCAACCCCAAGTCTGCATGTACGAATACTCATACCCGCCACATCCTCAACCACTTAACTTACTCACACAATCATCTGACAACATGTTCGCCAACCCTCGTATCACAACGCATGCACGCATGCACACACACACACACACACACACACACACACACACACACACATCACATTCTTCTTTACCCACCATTATGTCTACGTCAGCCATCATGGATCCATGCGCATGCTTTCATACATAATCCATCCTCCCACCATTCCCCAACATCCATCGAACTATAACTATATCCGCCCTCATGTATCGGTATTCGTGCTTTCATACATACATACATACACCCCCCTACCATTCCCCTACATCCATCGCAGTATAACTATGACTATAACCGCCTTCGTACATCCTATCGTAAATATTTTACAACATGTACATATTATATATCAGCAAACAGAGATTATTATAACGCAATAGATTTCATCCGTCAAAACATCACAGAAAGAGGGGCAGCCTGGAATTTTACAATGGCATCTGAATGCACTAAGACGTTCAACTGGTCAGGAGGTGAGAGTTGCGGAAGATTACGGTAAACTTCAGTTACAGATCTCCATTACGAATATCTAAAGTATGAATAAAGATCACAGCTTGCTATGGCGTGTACTTCATGCCTGCAGAATTAGCAATGTCCTTAGCTTTAAATTGTATGTCTAAATGCTTATGTAGACAAAGACCCAAATGTATATAGGCATGACCATATTATATTCTACGCAAATATCACCACATTTAAAAACAAAGCTAGATTGAGTCTTTGAAGGGCATTAAGAACTGATACACACAAGGAAAAATATTTATGGATGTCAACGGAGGAACACTGCGTTTCGGAATATATACTTTCTCCTTCATCAGGTGCATATTATTAAATGCTATGAGGCAGAGAACATATATTTATACCTGTAAGAACAACAAAAGTAAAAAGATATCAAAGATGGGAACGCAACAAGGGAAGCCAACAGATAACTGGCATGGCGCTGATTACCCCGCCTCCCGTTTGCCCATTGTCCATTTCCCATTACCAAACATTCATAAGTTAAGTTTTGGCTTTAATTTGTCCATTGATAATCAACCATCAACGTCTATTATCTCCACCCTAAAAATATGTAGTTTACTGAGAAAGTGGTATCCAAATATAATGTGTGTTACTGTTGACCACTTTCTTAAAGGCATTGTTGGTTCAAAGCTTTCGGTCATAGAAGCCGTGCCATTTTTCTCTTGTCAGAGGAGTACACAAAGTATACGTCATCTGGACTAACATTTTTGGTTCGGTGGCTGGGTTAGATCGCCAACATTGTGTTTTGGCGATTGGGTGCCTCACTCACAGTGTGGGTTCAAATCCCGGACGGGACTCAACCAAAGAAAGTACGAGAATCTGTACTTTACTCAGAAAGTGTTATCCCAATTATAACATTTGTTGTCAAGAAAACACAATAAATGTATATTCGGCTTTGGATGGGTAATGATATCACAGACATATACGGATATTGATGATGACTTGGAGGAGCTTCGTAACGCACGTCTTCTCAATTCAGGGATTGGTAAATCCAAATATGTGTGTGCGCGTGCGTGCGTGCGTGCGTAAATGTGGGCCTGTTGGATGTTACATAAAACATTCATCTTGAGCGGGATGGTAGTTCGAGTTGGATAAGCATGTTAACTATATGATCTTCTTTAGGCAGAGAATGCCGCGCATGAATGTATTGATGAAATTCCTAGGTACATGGGACCTTTTCGTCCCCAGGAATACCCACAGTGGAGACTTCAATGGGGATAGGGTGTACACAATGTGCTACCTGGTAGATTGTGTGTCATCAGACCGGACAACGTTGGTCTTTGACTGATTGTGGCGTAAAACACACTAATATCGGAAATTGAATGTTCATCTTAATTGTTATTGTTGAACATGTAATATATTTTTAAAGAAATAAAACAGTGACATAATAACTACAACTTTATGTGAGCGCGAGTAGCTTTTTTGGAATGATATGAATAAGTCTTATAAAGTTGTAAGCTTCACAACCGTGTAACTATGAATTGACTTTATTGGGTAATCAAAAAAGAGATAAGACCTAAAATAGCCAAATGTCATACGATTTCACTTGTCCACCATCGTGGATGCAAGGCGAAAACATTTCAGCGCGTTTGAAGCCACTGAGAATGCCCCCTGCAGAGTTGGACGGACATTCTGCGGTGGCGCGGCTGAGTTGACCAGAGGCTATCAGCAGTATTTCCTGTCCAGGTTATTTAGGTCAGTTGTTTGCGTGTGTGTGTGTGTGTGTGTGTGTGTGTGTGTGTGTGTGTGTGTGTGTGTGGTGTGTGCGTGTGTGCGTGTGTGCGTGCGTGCGTGCGGGGGGGGGGGGGGGGTGGGGCGTGGGGGGTGAGATTGGGGGGATAGATGATAGATTCAGCAACAAGTAAGGTCATCTTGAGTGGGAGGGTATTCGCAGATGGATTAGCATATGAACTATGATTATCTTTAGGCAGAAACACCAGAGTAAGTCAGTGCAAGATTGAAAACTGCCCCATAATTATGTATGACATGCTTGTCGGGTATTGCTACATATATATGTGAAAACAAAGTTATTAAAATGAAGAGCAAAACTGATGAAAGTTAACAATAAACGTGTATACGTGTTATATCGTCACTGCAAAAATAATGATTGTTTGTCTTTAGTATTAACATTCAAATACGTTATATCTGTATTAGCGATATTGTCTTTGTTCCACCGGTGAGTCACGCGTTAGCCGTACTATCTCGTAGTATAATTGTATTTCTGAAGACATCACGATACAGTTTTACGATGCATCACGTCTGCACTAGCGCTTGATAACAGCCTTGTGTTTGGGTGTTTCAGTGGTTTAAATCGCTGCTCTTGATATTGTTGATTAAACTTTGATACTATGAACAATATAATGTTATGTGAGAGGATGACTTTAGAACGGTAACATACTAATAGTATATAGGATGACATAAACAGAACAATGAGAAGTTCGTCCAGATTAGTGTATAGGCAACATTTAATAATTAAAAAAATTACATTCAACAACCCTCCTTTTAAGTTCATTTTCCTGACTTATAAGTAAATGCAAGAACAATCGGCCGGAATACAATGTATAGTTCTTGTCCACTTCCATATGACTATATAGCATACAATAAGCTATCGGGTCCCGTTTAGATCGGTTTGGGTGGCAGCCTAGATAGCCATAGAATAGTTTCATCTTGGAATCTCCCATATCACTGGGGATACTCTTCAATTTAAATGGAGTTACTCGTTACGATTCCGAACCTTCACGTGGCTGTGTTTATGAACCATTGTAAAAATAGTGGTGACATTAATTCTAGGAAACAGTACGCAAAATCGCGCATGCACAGAACGGAAAATTTGGTCAAGGCGTCAAACGCGGGCCTGTAATCTAACACGCGGGGACTGACCAATGAAAACTGAGAAGTAGAAATACCGGTAGACGCTGTTGCTTGATTGACAATGTCAATCATGAAAGGGAGGAGCTTAACGCTATCGTTCTCTCCCAGTAAATTCCGATGTCAAATAACGACGTTATTTGGACGGAAAAACGATGGTTTGAAAACGTCCAAATAACGTCGTTTTTCCGTCCAATGACCATATACGGAAAAAAACGACGTTTTCGTGTTTGCAGTGTTGGTTGATTGCGTGTCTTCGTTCTCAGATGACGTGTAAAGCTGCTCATACTATCAATTACTGGTTTGTCTGGTCCAGACTCGATTATTAACAGACCGCCCTTATAAAGTTCAAATATTGCAGTGTGAAACAACAAACGATAACATTTCTGAATGCCTGTCTAAAGTTGTATAGTTGTATAGTACAACCATTGACATGTATGTTGCGAACTTTGCAGAGGAAAAATCAAAAACGCTTATATTGCGGCTTTAACGCCGGTCTTGAGTTGTGTATTGTACAAACGGAAGTTATAAGTCGGATAAACTGTCCACGATAAAAACATACTCGAACGTTCGTCCATATGAGCTTTTTCTGTGTATAAAGGAATTCGAGAATAATGTCAACACTATGAAACTCTTACCAAACAACAGACGTTTTGCTGAAGCAAAGAAAAAGATTTGACATCTTTCAGAGAGTGGCATAATTATTTTGAAGTAAGGAACAGCAGACAGTGGGTGAATGAGTGAGTATGTTTTTTTACGCTGATTGATGCAATATTCAAGTAAAATCACGACAGGGGTCATTTGGCTTCACTCGTTGCACCCATGTTGCGAATAGAACCCGGACCTTAGGCGTGAAAAGCCACCAGGCTACCCCACTGCCCCAAGCTTTAACAGGGATAAATCAAAGTGGATAAAAAAAATAATTAAATACCATTTGCGAGTATTTGTTTACAGAATTCTTTTGTTAATGCACATTTGCCACGTTGATCATATAATCCAGCTTCAATACTTCATGGGTTTGCACAACAATACGATGACGATACTTACTGTGTAGAAAACCCGCGAAATAGTGTAGGTAAAAATAATAAAACTACAATCATTTAGCAATATTAATGTTTTCAGATAATTCGGACTACGCCGTCTCTTGTAAAATCATCTGGAATAACGAATTTTCAGAGTAACGGATCAATGTTACAGAGTTATGTTATTTGTTTTTTTGCCATTCATATAAAATAAATTCAAGTATTTTCTGAAACCCCCAGAATATCAAATGGACGGTCTCGAAACGGATGTTCCAAACTGTAAATTGTCCGGAATGTTGAATTACTGGACCAATTACAATAACAGTACCATATTTGATACTTAATACATTCTAACTCATTGAAACGTATTGTTGAAAACAACAACTTTTGAAGGATTGATACGTCAGCACGTGTTTTGAATCTATGCCATGAGCATTGCCAAAATGATCAACAGCAAGGAAGCAATACTGGTTCCTGCCGCACCGGAAGTGGGAAAGCCAAAGTCATTCTTGTTCACATCGCACGTATTCAGCTTGCCGAGGAACCCTAGTCCGGAGCTGGGCCCCGTTCCTCAAAGCGATCTTAGCACTACGATGATCGTAAGCCTATGTTAAAGTATAGGACTTACAATCACCTTAGTGCTAAGATAGCTTTGAGGAACGGAGCCCTGGACCTTTGCATGACTTGTCTGATATCTCCTCCACGCAAGTCCATGACTGTCATCTCATCCGCTGTTCGTTATTAAAGAGATAATATGTTGGTAGTATTCCGCAGGTACGTTGCTCTGCCACAGTCGACCGCAAAGGCTATTCTTGTCGAGGGTGTACATCGCCACAATGGAGGATTCATTGTATCCCGTGAAGATCCGGAGTAGAATAGGTCTTCAGTAACCCATGCTTGCCGTAAAAGTAAGTAGTAAGAAGCAGCTAACGGAACGGGTGGTCAGGATCGCTGACTTTGTTGATGCATGTCATCTTATCCCAATTGCGCTGATCGATGCTCATAATCTCAATGACAAGAATGTCAGCCCAGATAATTTACAGACCACCGTCATATAGCTGGAATATCGCTGTGTGCGGCGTGAAATCAACAAGAGAACCCTATGATCAGCTAACTGAACAACACCATTGTTTCAAGCTCAAAAGAATATTCCTCTCAACATATAAAAAACAATCCGAATTTTGAACATTATCTCTTGCTTCCGCAACAAATATCAATTCCTTTAGAACGCCAAACCTTAATCAATTTTTTGAGATTGATCGATGGAAATATTCAGAGAGGAGACAGAAAACGATTTTGCCATATCATTTGGGGATGAGCTTCATCAGATTTTAAAAAAAATATCAAGGTTTATTGTATAGCCCTTAAAAATACCAAGACATACTTAATTGCTGCACTAAAAAATGCCATCTTGGTGTAGGGTATTATATTCTGAACCGCAAATGAAACGTCACCCCAAGCAACATTGCATGAAAAGTTGTCATTTGAATATCCGGGTAATTTTTGTCAAAGTTTCTAAAATTTAACATTACCTTGTCAGGAGAAATTAATTGGTGATAAAAAAAGCAGATGAAATAAAACCGATCGCCCAAACGCATCACGCCAACGGCCTTGGTAAAATGATGTACGTGAGTTCCGTTCAAATTGAAATGCACATGCGTTCCCCCATTTCTTGCCCTATAAAAATCCACCCAGATCGGATAACATTCATTCGTTATTGAATTGCTACCACATGCCAAGATAGCCAAGAAATCAGCAACACCAAGCCCTTGGACGATTGCAAGCTGGACAAACCGCCCGGCAAGTAGCCAATGCATTTCAAGTCTACGTAAGGACAATATACAGGCTCCAGCAACGGTACCAGACCACCAACACTACAGATGACCGACCACGTAGTGGAAGACCAAGAGTCAACACCCGATGTCAGGATCGTCAGATTGTGCGACAGCATCTTCGAGATCGCTTTGTTACTGCTGCGGAAACTGCTCCACATACTATGGAGACACACCAGCGACACATTAGTGCGGACACCGTGCGTCGACGATTGACGAGCAGACACCTCCACTGTCACAGGCCACGCTGAGGACCCATTCTGACACCACGTCATCGCAGGGACCGGCTTCAGTGGGCAACACAGCACCAGCATTGACGCCACCAGCAGTGGAGAAGAGTCCTCAACGGAAACGAGAGCCGTTACTGTATCTGAACAGCATATGGCAAAGAGAGAGTCTGGCGACGCCGTGGGAAACATTATTCGGATGCTTGTGTTGTTGCGAAGGCTCGTGGGGTGTTCCGAGCATCATCGTGTGGGGTGGAATTGGTCTTGCACAGAGGTTCGGCACTGTGGTCTTCCAAAACATCGGTCTAGGGAGAGGCAATGGTGTCACAGCAGCTCGGTACATTGATCAAGTCTGAGACCACATGCCATACCTCATTTGGCACGTCGCCGAAACCACGAGTTGCAGCACAATAACGCCTGTGCCCACACTGTGAGAGCAGCAAGAGACTTCCTCCAGCAGAATGGCAGTAGAACCATGCAGTGTCCTGCCCTCAGTACCGATTTAAATCCCATTGAGCACCTGTGGGACGAGATTCAAAGACGGCTGAATGGCGTCCGACCAAGGCCGACAACTGCAGCTGCACTGCGTCAGGATTTCCTCAGAGTGTGGGCGCGTGACGGGTGACGGATGACGGCAGTCATCGATGCACATGGCGGACACACGAGATACTGACTTGTGATGCCATTTTCTCAGAGACTAGTGTTGTGTTTCACTTTAAGAACATTTGATAATTTAATTTCAACCTTGATGATCAGTTTTGCCAAGTTTCATCTTTTTAATATGTCTCAAAGTATGTTTACAGTGTTTGGACAAATAACGTTTCCCATATATCTATCCATTGTGACGTTTCTTTTGCGGTTATATTATATGACATTACATTCCTGCTCTAGTACCATTGTTCGTGGCTTGTAAGAAATACCTGTACCCTGAATTGAGCTGTCTGCTTTGTCACCAATGCGTCTATTATACTTGAACAAATGTGTTACCTCAGGATAAACAAGTATGCGTGTACTTTGTGTGTTTAACGGACCTATGAGACGGGTTCAGGTCAACATGACCTGATTATATAAACATCCTCTGCGTCCATTGGCCTACCTCGCGCACCGATCGCTAAAGACATTCGGTACATGTAGACTTAAACAGAGAGCGGAGGGAGACTACTGACAACATGAGAAAAACAGCCAGCCATGAACCGTGACAAGGAAAGGTATTTTCCTAGTGCTTGGGACTTATTCATTCAAGGGATTGCCTAAAAGTCGGGCCAAGAAAAGTTGGACCGGGCCAGCGGGTAATACTTGCAGAATAATAAATCGAAACGGACATATCTAGGCAGATCTCAAATGTCCAGAAACGTATAGTTTTGCTGATATAATTGAGTTTGAATCAAAATACATCTTCAGCAATGTAATAAACTGATAGTTATTACTACATACCGAGAGTTCTCGTAGAAAAATCAGTGTCTTGACTGTGTCTTTTCTTTGATGAGAAGGTATCTCACCGACATTAGCAGGTAGGGATGTGATGTACTGGGCAGGAAATGACAGTGTTTTGACTACTCTTCTTTCATAAATTAATGTGTTTGGCATCCCTAATTAACCTTTACTAATTCATGTTAAACCAACACAATTAATCTGGGCCTCCATCACTATCTACATGATTCCCTCCCTCCCTCCCCCCACCCCATACACAACTGGAATATTGCTGAGTGCGGCGTTAAACAACAATTATTGCCAAAGAGATCATTTGAAAATGGGTATGATCATGAGCGGGCTATTCTTTAGGGTTATAATATGTACATGGTTATAGTTGAAAGAGAGCATATCCCTAGATATGTGCTTATCATGACGAACGTTGCTCCAATAGCGTACAGTATAATACTTAAAGCCAATTAATTCAATCATCTCTACATATCCGGTGGAGTACCATCGGTGTTAAACACCAAACAAACATACAGACAAACTTCCCCGTGTTCAGGTTGAATGTCCTTGTTCGTATGACGCAGTAGCCTTGGGCAACTGCTGTAGACAGTGTGTATTGCATAGGATTCGGGACTAGGTCAAGTGAATTATGAATGATCTTGTGCTAATTCATTTGCAGATTGTAAGAAAACAAATTGTAAAGCAGAAAAGTAATTAATAAATAAGTATGGTTTATTCAACATAATATTATAAATATGAACCATATTTAACAAGAATTAATAACATAATTCAACATTCAAAGTATCATAACGGCTATCCAAGCTTCAATAGGTGACCTGCAGCATCAAGGAACTGGATTGGACTTTTCCTTCCTTGGGTCAGTTGACAAAACGAAGTCGGTTTTTTTTAGTGCTCTAATGACTTATACAGCGATGTACTTATACACAAATGTACTTTAAGACTACGTGGCAAACTCACGCCAGTTTGATGCTGACATATTTCACCTGAACCTTCTCCAATACAGGACGATGCAGATATAGTTGACATACCAATGCTAGAGGCTTTTTTAAATGTTATTTCTTATGGTGCACAAACATTTTTCTCGCTAGGATATGCTGACATATCTAAAATTAGGTGGCTTAATGTTCATGTTAGCAGTGATATTTACGAAACAAAGTGTACATTAACTTTCACTGTACTCCTGCTACAAGCATGCCAAGATAACTTTCTGTGGGTACAAGGCATTTTGGGATAGATAGTTCCGCGTGCATCGGATGAATCCATTTCAACTGAACAGGCGACTGCGCTGGAGAGTGATGCGTGCACTTGGAGGTCATGCTCTTCGTGTATTCGTTAATGTGTCACATGCGTAGCGACCAGAAGTGGGATACGACCAGAACTGGGAACAGTCCACAATTTCGTAAAACCCCATTTACTGCGGTAATGCTTTCGGTTAGCTCTAAAACGTATGGCGATATATATGCGGAATATGATTTAGTTTATGTTATTTTGGGGGACAATACTGAATATGATCTTTTGTATATTTTCATGTTCCGTTCCCAATAAATAACCCACATTAAATTCTTCATTATAAATTGGAAATATCTTGAGTGTTTTGTAATTTTGTACTTGTCAAATATTCACACGCCTTAATGTGCGGCAATTCACATTCATGCAAAAATGTCACTGTATATGTACGATATTTCTTTTCACAAATTAAGTTATAATTAGTTCAATAATTGAAATCGGGGATGCGTTTCTACATCACACTGTGGTCACAATAGTATATGTAATAGGTGGTGAGGTGAGGTGAAATTGGGTTTAACGTCGCGTCCAAGATTATTGCACTTATATAGCGACGTGCATGTACGTGTGTGTGTGGCTGCTTGTACTAGTCCGGACTGATGCCGATTTATAGTGCTAGCCCACTGAGATACCATGCCGCAGTTTAACATGAATACCCCACTCAGACACAGTATACTGACTCCGAGCCGACCAGTCCTTGTTTTAGCCCCTTAATGCCGAGCGCCAGACAGGGTAACAACAAGTACCATCTTTTTACGTCTTTTGGTATGACGCGGCCGGGGATCGAACCCCGAACCTTCCGCTCTCCGGGCGGACGCTCTACCACTAGACCACGGAGGCGGTGAGTATATGTAATAGAATCTTCCATATTACAATAGTAAAAGCAGTAACTTCTGAAATTTCTGAAATATGTCTGATTGGGGCCGTGGAATAAATGAGCCTTGACTAGATATTAAATCCATATTTAGTTTTTGTTTTGTTTGTAACTGTAAACAATTTTCCGTATTCAGTTCTTCGTGGCCCAATTTAACGTCCAATCTCCTCCAATCCCACGATGTGAATAGAAATGCACAACATTTATCCTCACTAATTTATTTAATATAACTGTGCTGAAGGGAATCTTTGTACTTCACATATGAGTAGATGTGATAAATCCTATTGATATAATTTTTCAAAACAATAATTTCACTTGTCTCTACATTTAGACATGTTCTTTCTACTTCTTTAAATTTGTTGTATGGAAAATTACATCAGATAAAAGTGTTTTTATCATTCTTTTTACAAAGTAAATACCGCTCGCCTGGAGAAAATTAATATCGCTTTATATGATAGACTGTTCGGAATTCAATTCTGTTTGTGCAAAACGATAGCTATGGATTGTAGACGATATATTCAAGTACCAAGTATATCATATACAGCACTTTGACCCCGATCTATGGGGGATGGTGCATATCGAATATGTTATATACATATATTATTGAGAAAGAAATATGGGGAAGTGCACACATACATCGGACATGAAATATACATCACTCATAATTAAACGCGGGGTGTTTTATATAAACCATGTTATATATACATGTTATAATATACTTCCCACTGAATTTTACCCAATATATTGGATATTAACTGACAAAGGTTGATTATCTGATGCATAACTTTGAAGCTCCCATCAACACCATATTGTAATATAGAACTTAAACATTATTTTTGTTTGTTGTTTAACGCCGCACTCAGCAATATTCCAGCTATATGACGGCGGTCTGTAAAATAATCGAGTCTGGACCAGACAATCCAGTGAGTGACATCATGAGCATCGATCCACGCAATTGGGATTGATGACATGTATCAACCAAGTCAGCGAGCCTGACCACCCGATCCCGTTAGTCGCCTTTTACGACAAGCCTAGTCCCCTTTTACGGCAAGTATGGGTTGCTGAATGCCTATAATTCTCACCCGGAAGCTTCACGGGTAAAACATGATTTATGACTGAAACACCTTTTCCCACCAAACGAGACGAAGTACACCTGACTGTTCACCTGTATTTGGAGCAATATCGACCTCACGCAATAAACGTTATCGATCATTATCCGACTCCGATATTGTGACACTTGACTTTGACTTAGCAGTATCGCCAAGTCAAACAATGTCAATTAAATTAGACTTGTTCGAGACCCTGAAAACGCCGCAAGTTCAAGATTTGCTTACAGACCGGGGTCCCTTTTCACAAAGCGATCGTAGGGCTACGACTGCCGTAACTCCTATACTTTAACATAGACTTACGACCGTCTTAGCGCTACGATCTCTTTGTGAAACGGGCCCCGGATTATCAAAAAGCTTGATAGTAAATCAGGTGCTGGAGAAAATATCAGAGTGTCGGTCCGATATTAACGCAAATGAAAGCGCCATCTCTGAGTTGAATCTGATGCTGAGATCCAAAGATATAGAGATTGATGAGATGAGACAATATAGCAGACGAAATGATGTCCGCATCTTTGGTATCCCTTTCGTGGTTGGGGAGGAGACAGATTCCCTAGTGCTGGACTTGGCTAAACAAATGGAGGTAAAACTTGACCTGAGAGATATAGAGAGGAGTCATAGGTCAGGTGATCCGGCCTACTACTCGACAGCAAACCTAGGCCAATACATGTCAAGTTCCTGTCTTACTGCAGCAAGAAGGAATTCATCAAGCAACGACCCAAGCTTAAGTCACTCAAAGGGGAAATATATATCTATGACCATTTAACTAAATACAGATCAAGGATCGCTGCCACAGCTCGAAAGCTACAGATGGAGAGTAAAATAATAGGTACGTGGACCAGCGATGGACTCATATTCATCAAAACACACGATGAGATAATATTGAAGATTACCCGACAATCATAGATGGACGAACTCATCCGAATCCGAATCCGACTCAAACTGACCCAAGACACAGTTAGACACCAACGGCTTAAACAATGATACTATAACTGTTTCTCTGGTTGACTTATCAGCTCGTGAAAAACTCATTTTTCTTGATGACACCAAGTGTTCTCATCTCCATGATTTGTGTGATGTGTACTTGTGACTGGAACGCTGAATGGTATGTAATTATTGATTGACACTCTAGTACAACAGGACTATATTGTTGAACAGTGACTGCGATGATGAGTAATTATTTCGCCATCTTCATTAGATCAAAAGCTTGAGATTCAATGCAGCCAAGATTGATGATGATAATCAATTACCAATTATTGGTCTACGTAACAATCTGTGACAAGTTTTCACCATTGTCTATGTTCACAATATATGTGGTTAAAATGAACACTATGCAAACAGAAATGGTGATTGTTATTGTTATCTGAGGATCTTTTGACAGACAGTGTTGATTGTTTTTTTTATTTTTTCATGTGTGTGTGTGTTTGTGTGTGTGTGTTGGGGGGGGGGGGGGGGGGCTGTTGGGTGTGTTTGGGGGGGGGGGGGGGGAGGGGTGCAACGCCCAACCAATGGATACCTAAACCCGGTGACGAAGTTAGACTGCGATGATGAGTATTTATCTTGCCATCTTGGGGGGTTGGGGCTGGGAGTTGATTGGGGGTGGGGGGGGGGGGGGGGGGCGGGGGGGGGGGGGGGGGGGGTACAACCAACAGTTACTAAAACCTGGTGACGAAGTTAGTCAATACATAATATAGTGTCTTAAGCCTAAATACACACCATGGTATTTGAAAAATGTATATATTAATAACCTAGGTGCATGTTATCTTCTAGATAACTAATTCTCTCTATATTTTTGTAATTTACATGGAATTAAGGACAAATATAATTATCCCTCTTTCACCATGGGGATTAAGTTATTAATAATCATTGTATCAAACATTTATACGTGGATACATGTTTGCACGTTTAGATTTTACAAACCACTAAGTTTTCAGTTCGATATAGCACATGAAAAAAATATGCACATAACGGGTGAAGGTTAATATTTTATGTATATTAGGTGGGTTATAAATCATTTTAAGCACAACATAATTACATACTTTAGTAACTTAGGCATAGTTATACTTTTTAATTATTATTAATAAGTAAGCTACGTTAGTGTACGAATCAACACTCATGAGTGCAATGCATGATATGGGATGCCCGATGAAGTATGTTCTGCAACAAGAAGCGTTTTACTATTATTTGTGGTAATTCAGCTAAAACGTATCAGTACTGCGGTAACACATGGTAATTATGTGTCTAATCAACGTTTCGATAACGATAACAATTATTCATAACGTACCTCATATGTGGCATCTGCGCGATGTCCTTGGACATGTATCCACAATTGGAAAGGGGCACGGGTGGCCCAGTCGTCTAAGGCGACGAGATTCGCTTTGCAGAGTTGCGTCCCTTGGATACGCCAGAAACCTATGATTGCGGGTTCGAATCACAGTTCGCCCCGATTATGTTTCTAGGTTTGTCAGCACCATACCAGTGCTCGTGGGTTTCACCGAAGTGGTCAACGTCTGAGACCTGCATCACTTCGGGCTTTCCTCCCACATTAAGCTGACACGCCGCGATATAACTGGAATACTGTTAAAAGCGGCGTTAAACCCAACTCACTCACTCACATAGTCACAATTGAAAATGTGCTACTTTTTAAGCTTACGTAATCTGTTTACGGGGAAAACGGGATGCTCGTGTATCTCGCCGTGTTACATGACGATCATACAGTGAAACATTATGATGAGAGGGCTTGTAGTTTTTCGATTTTTCCGAATCGGGTACTGGGTTATGTTATTAACAAGTTATTGAAGTCATTGAGTTATTGAAGGGTTCCGTAGATAACTGTTTCCCTGTTATTTCAGATTTATTTTCTCATCTAAGGTAATGGTAATTATCTCAGTCTCAATTTTGCTTTTTATTTGTTTGTTCATTTTGGTTATTTACTGTTCACTTAAACAAAAAGAATTGCCATTTGACTTTATTATGTTCACATGCCCAGCTAGCGCTACTGTGTATTTTATGATACTTGTAGGCTTGAATTCGTTGGAGCCCACTGCTTTCCTGTGTTATAACCTTAGTGGCAGTGGATAAAGCACAATATAGGCAAGCGGGCTCCTTTGCAGTTTATCTTCATACTAAAGGAGCGGTCGGGTAGCCCAGTGGTTAAAGCGTTCGCTCGTCACGCCGAAGACCCAGGTTCGATTCCCGACATGGGTACATTGTGTGAAGCCCATTTCTGGTGTCCCTCGCCGTGATATTGCTGGAATATTGCTAAAAGCGGCGTAAAACCATACTCACTCATTCACTCAGTCTTCATACTAAAAACGAATCAAAATGTAAAATCTTCATGCGTTTTATTAAGTCTCCCTGCTTATAATAATTCATCAGTTTCAATCTTCTTTTCAATACTGCTCCTCTGCTGTGGTGATGTTCATCTTAATCCAGGACCCTTAAAAGGGCACAGATTTAAAGATTATTCATCTAACGTTCGTAGTATTAAAGACAAACTTGATATCCTTGAAGTTCAACTTAGACATTATGATGTAATTTGCATATCTGAGACATGGTTACACATGGGTATACACGACAGCGACATAATTATTCCTGGTTTCCAGGTTCCATTTAGGAACGACACGTCAACTCGAGGGGGTGGCGTAGCTATTTACGTCAGAGATAATATGTATGTCTATATATATGGATCAGCTTCTTATAGTTGGTCTAGAGGCGATATGGGTACATGTTAAATGCAAAACTCGTGATTATTTAATTGGTACTGTCTATCATGCAGATAAGAGTGAAGCATATTGGGAACTATTTGATCAATCAATGGGAAACGCAGTCGATATGAATATGTACACTGTAATTGCAAGAGATTTTGATATAGATATACTTCGACATAATAATCCAAAAATCGAATATTTGCAAATGGTTCATGGACTTACACAAAGTATTAGAGAGCCTACGAGGGTCACCGAACATTCCAGTACGTTGATAGATTTACTTTTTGTGACAAATGTTGACAGTGTAAGGAACTCGGGAGTACTTGACCCAGTTTGTGGTGACCACTGTCCAATATTTGTACCCATTAAAGAAATAATCTCTAAATGTCATTCCTTCAAACGTAAAGTGTACTACTATTCTATAGCAGACCTAGATGGCTTAAATACTGATATGTTGAAAATTGATAGTGATTTATTATTCACGGGGGATATGAACACAATTACTTACGAACTAACATCTCGAATTATAAAAGTTTGTGATAAACATATTCCTAATAAAATTGTTACCATACAATCAAAGGATCCACATAGGATCAATACTGAATACGTTCCTTAATAAGAAAATGAAATCGCCAACATAAGAAAGCTAAAAGACGTAATACTCAAGCTGATTGCGCAAATTTTAGGCTGTTAAGAAATAAAGTAATCGACTATGTCCGCCAGGAAAAGAAGTCACATGCATCTAAAATTGATACTGTAATAAATAGTTCTCGCGGTACAAAGACTTGGTGGCGTTTAGTAAAGGAATTTTTTAAACTTAAAACTGCAAAACACCCCAACTTTCCCCCAATTGTATTTGGGGATAGGTTGTATGGGGGTGTTCTCACTTTGCCAGCAGCTATTGTTCTAGTTTTAAAATCAGTAGCCCGTGATAATCCCTACAACAATGGGGATTAACACTATAGACTGTTTCACTTTCACTGACTGACTATAGCCCGACTACAGCCTGTCTAGGTAGATATAACACATATTTGTTAAGCTGAACACAGTTCACTTCATTAGTTAAGTTTGGCTCACATTGGGTCACAGCTAAGTCATCAAGGTGCTCAGATAATCAGAACAGGCTATAGCTGGCAAGTCACTGGACCGTACAAGTTAATCTCCCCAGCCTGCTGGCAAAGTGAGAGTAAACCGTTGTATGATCATTCCATGGATATTGCTAATTTTCTGAATAGCTTCTTTGTGGACCAATCTTGCATATGTAATCCTGATATGCACCTTCTACCCGAAGAATTAGATAAAAGTAACAAATCCATTAGTAAAGTACTTAAAAACACAGCTAACAGTTTAGCCCCAATCCTTACTAAACTATTCAATTTCTCTCTTAAACGAGCAATATTTCCATCACTAAGGCAACTGATGAACTGGCTCCTTTTGCTTTTCCAGTTTTTACGCTTCCCTGGTAGAAATTTCAACTGAGGTTATCAGAGCTTCCAGTGCCAAGATGACAAACTTTTCAGTATTTCTTTCAGAGGTGTGACATTATTTATCTAGCACCTTCACACAGTGAACTCGGCTTAAGTTTATATGTAGTTAGGTTTTGTCTCAAAGAGTATAGATCTAACCTGGACTGCTTTAGGCCGATTTGCACACATATCAAGCACAGTTGCGAGTTGCGTTCACATCAAACACGTCAGGTGCCTATTAGTATTTGACCAGTTCACTCCATCTTCGCTTTCCACGGATTTATGAAGGTCAAGCATTATTGAGTGAGTGGAGAGTAGAACGTGGTCCAAAAGGAAGGGACTTTGTATGTCTTACAGTTAGAGTAAGTATAGTTTATGTCGCTTTTAGCAATAGTCAATCCGCATCAATGTATCCATGTTGGGAAACGAACCCGAGTCTTCGGCGTGACGAGACACACGTTTCAACCAACAGGTTCCCCACAACCCTCTAAAAAGTAACAAAACAAAGTTTCAGGTTTGCATGATGACAACTTTACGTCAAAGTTTAATTAAGGCAGCATCATTGTGAACGCAGCCAAGAGAATACTGATGGAGACTACTGCTGTGTGTCCCCCCGCCCCGCTCACAGGGTACCTCCAGGTGGATGTGTGGGGCTTGTCCACACAGTCACAGGACTCCAAGGCAGAGAAGAACTTGACCACTTCCAGGCCTGTTCCGACCACTGGCATTATGTCTGCCATATATGCTTCCATACGTCCTCTTAAGCAGGGGTGTTGACGTACTTCCGCTAAGGCCGCGGGACACTCCGAGCGACAGCCTCCGTAAACATTGCAGTTGTCAAGAACCTTTGAAATTAAGAATGAAATAGGAAAATGTACATGCAGTTAAAAATACGATCACTTAGATAAAAGTGATTCTCATGAAAAGTACAAAAGATGTTTTGGACACATACTCGTCATTTGATGATCGTTTCAAAGTGGTAGATATAAATACAAGGCCAAAAAATCCATAATATTAATACTAATAATATTAACATCAGTTATAATAATTATAATGCTTTTATGATGATGTTGATCATGATCATCATGTGAATACAATTCCATCCTATCATCACTATCATGTGAATACAATTCCATCCTATCATCACCATCATGATAATGTCATTCCATCCTGTCATCACCATCATGATAATACCATTCCATCCTATCATCACCATCATGATAATACCATTCCATCCTATCATCACCATCATGATAATACCATTTCATCCTATCATCACCATCATGATAATACCATTTCATTCTATCATCACAAGGTCATAATACCATTTCATTATATCATCACCATCATGATAATACCATTTCATCCTATCATCACCATCATGATAATACCATTCCATCCTATCATCACAAGGTGATAATACCATTTCACCCTAGCATCACCATCATGATAATACCATTCCATCCTATCATCACCATCATGATAATACCATTCCATCCTATCATCACTATCATGATAATACTATTCCATCCTATCATCACCATCATGATAATACCATTCCATCCTATCATCACCATCATGATAATACCATTCCATCCTATCATCACCATCATGATAATACCATTCCATACTATCATCACCATCATGATAATACCATTCCATCCTATCATCACCATCATGATAATACCATTTCATCCTCTTGATACCCATTGATACTAGGACAGCAGAAGCAAGGTCGCACTAACATTTTCAACGCAAAATGGGATTTCACACATTGTACCTATTTTGAGAATCCGGATATTCGGCATGAGGAGGCCAAAAATCCATAATATTAATAATAATAATATTAACATCAGTTATAATAATTATAATGCTTTTATGATGATGTTGATCATGATCATCATGTGAATACAATTCCATCCTATCATCACCATCATGATAATACCTCTTGAGAATCCGGATATTCGGCATGATGAGTAAACGCTGTAGCCACTAAGATAACAGTTCGTGTTTGAATGAGCGGTTGAGTGAAACCAAGAAACTTAACACACATTGTTCTGAGCTCTGTCTTACATCCGCATATCCGCGTCCTGCTTGGCAGCTGATATGTGGGCAAGTGTTCTAATTCACCTTAATTGTCTGTGTAGAGTTTCCTCCCCTTGTCGTGTTTGGATCCACTGGTCCTTGGTTCGAATCCCAGATTATGAATATTATATATTATTATTGTTATTATTATAATATTATTGTCAGAACTCTTCCTCTCATAATAACTAGTTAAGCCAATGACCTGCATCCCATCGAACTTACAATAGAGACCCCTCAATTACTAATCTGTGGTGCTTTGGCCGAGAATAGTGTGCTGTGGTGGTGTGGGCGTACTTTTGTTTGAAGACATACAATGTTGTTTTCTCTGAAAGTAGGAACTGAATCATATCTTTTTCAAAACATAACCTTTAAGGACATACAGAGAACAATTTAACTGTTTTGCAAAGCCTGAGATCTGAAGTATTTACAAAATACTTCATAACAAAATACGTTAAAACATGGTACTTGTTGTCACCCTGCCTGGCACTCGGCATTGAAGGAATATAACATAGACTGGTCGGCTTCAAGCCAAATTACTGTGTCCGAGTGGGGTATTTAATGCATGTTATACTGCCGCATGGTATCTCAGTTGACTAACGCTATTACACTGGCATTACTACGTGCAATAATCTGGAGCGCGACGTTAAACTCCATTTCGCCTCACCCACCTTTGAAAATAGACGTTGGCGTTGTGGGTGAGACTGGTTGATGAATACCATCAGATCACAGTCGTTGATTGAAGTACCGCTGAATGTGCATAGGTCTAGGTCACCCCAGGTCAAGCATGAAGGCTGTTCCATGGCCTCAGCAGGGTAGAAGGTAAATATACCAAAACACATCTCATCGAATGACCCTTCACCAAACCTGGCGGTAGTGGACCGGGAGGTAGACCTGAAGACACAGGTGGTCTCGAGGCTGTCACCTGGTCTCACTTCAACTGGGGGGTTGTATCTGGATAAGAAGAATACTATATAATCCCCCTAGAACGGACCTCGTCAGTCCGGAAATCTTTACTGTTAGAACGTGCTTTAAAACTAAATAGACCATGTGCGTACCATTATTTTTGGTAACTCGGAATTGTGTTAACCTGATTTTATTCGGATGGATACTTTTTGTAGTCAGTTTATATTTCTCTGATAATGGACTTGATAATAATCATCTATTTTAAGAGCGATTAGAGTGAGTGAGTGAATATGGTTTTACGTCGCTTTTAGCAATATCCCAACAATATCACGGCGGGGGACACCAGAAATGGGCTTCACACATTGTACCCAAATCGGGAATCGAACCCGGGTCTTCGGTGTGACGAGCGAACGCTTTAACCACTAGGCTACCCGACCGCCCCTTAAGAGCGATTAGAAAAAGGTTAAACAAATGCAACCTCAACACTAATAATGAAAAATATCAAATGTGGGAAATATTTTTAGACGATGGTGAAATTCTGCTCTTAGCATTAGAGCGAATTATGATTTATGTTTTACGCCCCTTTTTAGCAATGATCTAGCAACATCCCGGAATGGGGACACTAGAAATGAGCTTCACACATTGTACCCATGTGAGCGCATAACGAATGAGTGAGTGGCTAGATGTTGAGGTACGATGCTGTTTCGTTTTAAACTCTGATTCTTAAGCACTCGGAAACGTGCATTGCATATTAACATCGTATCGCCTATAAAGTTACTTTATACGAAACTGCATCTTTCATATCTTAACGAGTGAGTTAATATGGTTTTACGCCGCTTTTAGCAATATTCCAGCGGGGGACACCAGAAATGGGCTTCACACATTGTATCCATGTCGGGATTCGAACCCGGGTCTTTGGCGTGACGAGCGAACGCTTTAACCACTAGGCTACCCGACCGCCCCCATATCTTAATGAATACTTGTCAGAATGTTGAACTTGTTGTTTGTATTTTTGTTGTTGTTGTTTTTCTTGTCGTTGTTTTGTTTTTTGTTGGTTTTGGGAGGGGGTACAAATATGTTGAATTATACATTACTCGTAGACTATTGGGTTGTCATAACTATAAACATCATCTGGAGTCAAATCTCGCAGTTTCTGGCCATTCCGGTTTAGTTCGACGTTCTGTTGGTATCCTGAAAATATATGTGGTCATGAGGCTGATTATGTACCAATACGGCTTTTGATGTTTTGGATGCCCTTATGTAATTGGAATGATATTAAATGCTGCGTTAATCCCCATTTACAAGGACTTTCGCAAACGTACTCGTCCGCAAGTGGGACTTCCGGATTCACAGAATCCGGACTAAGGAGGTTTCACTGTGTCATTCACACTCGAGCTGATATATGGGTAACCACAGTTTATTGTGTGCTCTGGTTTCTCATGTACGGCTGTAACCATATGCCCATACCCTCGTAAAGCTCGGTAACGAAGCTTGAGCTTATAACAAGATCCGTAATGCCCCTGATCCCTCAGGGATAAGGTAAGGCTACTGAGTGCTGATACGTGTACTGTCCAGACTGAATCCCGGGGATAAGGTAAGGCTACTGAGTGCTGATACGTGTACTGTCCAGACTGAATCCCAGGGATAAGTTAAGGCTACTGAGTGCTGATACGTGTACTGTCCAGACTGAATCCCAGGGATAAGGTAAGGCTACTGAGTGCTGATACGTGTACTGCCCAGACTGAATCCCAGGGATAAGGTAAGGCTACTGAGTGCTGATACATGTACTGTCCAGACTGAATCCCAGGGATAAGGTAAGGCTACTGAGTGCTGATACGTGTACTGCCCAGACTGAATCCTAGGGAAAAGGTAAGGCTACTGAGTGCTGATACGTGTACTGTCCAGACTGAATCCCAGGGATTAGGTAAGGCTATTGAGTGCTGATACGTGTACTGCCCAGACTGAATCCCAGGGATAAGGTAAGGCTGCTGAGTGCTGATACGTGTACTGTCCAGACTGAATCCCAGGGATAAGGTAAGGCTACTGAGTGCTGATACGTGTACTGCCCAGACTGAATCCCAGGGATAAGGTAAGGCTACTGAGTGCTGATACGTGTACTGTCCAGACTGAATCCCTGGGATAAGGTAAGGCTACTGACTGCTGATACGTGTACTATCCAGACTGAATCCCAGGGATAAGGTAAGACTACTGAGTGCTGATACGTGTACTGTCCAGACTGACTCCCAGGGATACGGTAAGGCTACTGAGTGCTGATACGTGTACTGTCCAGACTGACTCCCAGGGATACGGTAAGGCTACTGAGTGCTGATACGTGTAATGTCCAGACTGACTCCCAGGGATACGGTAAGGCTACTGAGTGCTGATACGTGTACTGTCCAGACTGAATCCCAGGGATAAGGTAAGACTACTGACTGCTGATACGTGTACTGTCCAGACTGAATCCCAGGGATAAGGTAAGGCTACTGGGTGCTGATACGTGTACTGTCCAGACTAAATCCCAGGGATAAGGTAAGGCTACTGAGTGCTGATACGTGTACTGTCCAGACTGAATCCCAGGGATAAGGTAAGGCTACTGAGTGCTGATACGTGTACTGTCCAGACTGAATCCCAGGGATAAGGTAAGGCTACTGAGTGCTGATACGTGTAATGTCCAGACTGACTCCCAGGGATACGGTAAGGCTACTGAGTGCTGATACGTGTACTGTCCAGACTGAATCCCAGGGATAAGGTAAGGCTACTGAGTGCTGATACGTGTACTGTCCAGACTGAATCCCAGGGATAAGGTAAGGCTACTGAGTGCTGACTGATGTAAGGCCCGAGCATATAGCGGTGGGTTTACAACATTCTATCACAAGGGACAAATAATCCAAAATTCCGAGGTTCGAATAAACTGTCGTCCAAAAGAATGAACACCAAGACTTTGAGAGACGATTGAAGCAACGAGGAAGTATGTTGGATGTTAAACCTATATATTTGATAAGGGGTGTGTTTTTTTAAAAAAAACATATTTCACTTCATAAAAGCAGAACCTTTACGAGTAACAATGACACAAAGATACAAATGAGATCAAAATGTGATCAAATGAGGTCAAAATGAGATTATTCACATTGTCATGGTCAAAACACACCTGTAACAGATTTTTTAAGTCACTGCAAAGGCATAAATCTGAGGCCTTCATCACTGTCATCGGGTTTTCCTCCCACATTGAGCTGACACGCCCTGATATAACTGGTATATTGTTTAAAGCGGCGTTAAACCCAACTCACCCACTCACTCTTATAAATACATTCAACAATTATAAGTTCACAGGCTTATTCAATTCTTATTTAATCATTAACACACACAAAACGAAACCCGTGACATCGTTCAGCGCAGTAATGCAACACAAGCACCTCCCATTCTATTGTCAATCAATGAGAAAATAGAAATTTGTTAGAGGGCGTGTCCTACTTTATGGAAACAAACACAAAAGAAATATTGCTTAGTTAGCCAATCAATGCTTGCAATTTATATATTTCGGCTTGAAGACTTGAATCAATGTGTAACGTCATGAACAGTGGATCACGTTATATCCTTTGATCTCAGTACTGAAACAATGTGACGTCATGTCGCTTCAACGGGCCAATCAGCATGCTGAATGGGTAAAATGCACATATGCAAATATCGGAAGCTGAGTACACTCGATTATTCTACCCTTATGAGTGGGTGAGTTAAAGTTTTACAGCGCATGTAGCATTATGAGCAATGTGATATGTAAATTCCTACCCAAGTAGTGCATATGGTTCCAGCCTGTCATCAGATGGACCGGTTCCGACATGATCAGCCGGGTACATTCAGGGGTACATGTAGACTTCTTGACCACTCTTGGCATCCCGGGAGGAATGACCAAGTGTGTCTCGCCGGTCGAGAAGTAGGCGGCGTTGTAGCGTCTCAGTTGTTTTGTTACAAACAGGGTTAGGCCAGAGCTGTCGATGTAGTCCGTCCTCTTTTGGGGGTTCGTCCAGTGGAACTGTAAAACAACGCCAAAATCATTGCAGTAATTAACCTGTAGGATTCCGGTTCCCCAGCAACCTATGCTTGTCGTACGAGACTACGGGTGGTCAGGCTCGCTGGCTTGGTTGAGAGCGTGTCATTGTACGCCGATGACGAATATAGTTGCTCATAATATCAATCTCTGGTTTGACTGGTCGGTTTGCATTATGTAGCTGGAGTATTGCTGAGTGTGGCGTTAAACACTAAACAAACACTGTAGTTGTATATCGGAGGTCTCGGGGAAGTGATTTCCTTGTGCAGAGTTACCTCTGCAGATGTGACAGGATCCGGTTGTCGTGAGATTTACCTGATTATGACAAGTAAAACTGACACGTTATATCGACAGAATTTCAGCCATATGATGACAAATAATTTTATACATACTATTAATGAGTTTTAATGCTAAAATTTGTCATTATCATATCAATATTTGTAATTCATAACAATTAAATACTTATGTCAGGCAAGGCATACCTGCATGTTGATCCTAGTAATCCCTGCCAGCTTGCCAATTTTGAAGCCTGCCTCCCGATAGACGCACTCTCCCGGCATCCCGAGCGTCCAGACCTGCAGGGTCTTTTGACAACCGGTCGCTGCCATATTACACAGCTCAGGTTTGCTTAATGGGCTGCCTGAATAAATATATACAACAGTATTATTTGTTGTATTTGTGCATACTTGAGAGTTGTGCTGAAGAAGTATCGTAACTATCTTGCAGTATTCAGACATATATGTTCCGCACAAGAACCCGCACAACTCGAGAAGTAGTACCACCAATCTTCCACTGAATTATCGCGGTAGTTGCGGTATATTTGCGGAAGTTCTGCAGATACCGATTTAAGATTGTTGCACTGCAATTTATGCCACCTACTTGTAGCGTCACACCCCGTGATGACGATGTGATGCATGACGTTGGCGTTGTCGATGAAGGGCTTGCTGCCAATGAGATGATACTCTGAATCTTCTTCAAGCATCCCAAGTTCAAACGTGAAGCACATGTAGCTCGTTTCCTCAGCGGGGACGGCAGTAGGGGGGAACCGCAGCGTTATGTTCATCACATCTGCATGTTACATATAAAAGTACAAAAATTGCAACTCCGTTATTCCGAACGGTTTCCATTTTTATATACTGCCAAAACAAATCATGCCATGACAGATTAATTATATTAATATGAAAGGATCGGGTGGTCATCAATTTATTTTTTGAGGATTGTGTGATCGGCCTAACCAATTCCCAGATTTTGGAATGTTTGTTATGAAGAAATGTAAATTGTATATCATCGTCAACAGAGTAGGGGTATGTAAAGTGTATACAACCCCGTGAAGAAGTGATTCACCCACTCACTCACTGGATATGTATTTGATTGCAATAATTGGATTTAAGAATATAATGTACGCTGGTGGAGCAATGTTCATCACGATCAGCACATATCTAGAGACATGTTCTCTTTCTACTGTAACCATGCACAAGCTATAACCCTAATGTACATTACCCTCAGGACACTGTGTATTTTCAAATGATCTTTTTGGCAGTGATTGTCCAGGGGTATTGCAAGAACTACTCATCACAATCTTCGCAACAAACAATACAGAAGTTGTTGTCCATAAAAATTTAAGTCTTCGAATTTGAAATAATATTACATTGCTGGCAGTATGTCTTGCTGCAACGAACCAATGAATGGCATACACGCCTGTCTTAAACAGAGTCCGCATTTCCCGAATACAAACTTACTGTTTTTACAATCTGTTACTCAGCAGAGATAATAAGATTCTGAAAACCTTGTTGGACTTTTTTGAAAATCGGAAGAAATATACCTCGTCCGTATCTATAACCAAATTTACTGATTTTAAAAACCGTAAAGTAAATATTTCCATTGGTCTTGCAGACCTAGATGATTGTACAAATCAAACAAATGTATTGTTGATTTGACGAATGAACTGTTGGGAAATATCAGTACGTAGGCTGAGAACTACTGAAATGAAAATATTTCAACACGGCAATAGAATGATCCCTTGACAAAAGTTAGTCGTCACTTAGCAAGTCGGACCCGTGAAGAATTGTTCCTCAGCAACCCATGCTTGTTGAAAGAAGCGACAAACGGAATCGGGTTGTCAGGCTCGTTGACTTGGTTGATTCATGTCATCGTATCTCAATTGCGTGCATCGATGCTCATGATATCAATCAGTGGATTGTCAGGTTCAGATTCGATTATTTACAGACCGCCGTCCATTAGCTGGATTTTGTTGGTTTATTGTTTAACGCCACACTCAGCAATATTCCAGCTATATAGACACTGTATATGACGGCGGTCTGTAAATAATCGAGTCTGGACCAGACAATCTAGTGATTGATATCATGAGCATTGATCCACGCAATTGGGATCGATGACATGCATCAACCAAGTCAGCGAGCCTGACCACCCGATCCCGTTAGTCACCTTTTACGACAAGCATCGTCACATTTTACGGCAAGCATGGGTTGCTGAAGACCTATTCTATCCCGAATCTTCACGGGTCTCCTATAGCTGGAATATTACTGAGCGCGGCGTAAGCAACAAACAAAATTGGCATGTCACTTTGTGCTGTGTGGTCGTTAAGGCTGTCACATACGTACCTTGGCCACTGATGCCGTCACATTTGAACTCTCCCGTTTCACATGTGACTGCCTGGTTTGCTTCTCGGCATTGGTCGCTGCCCCATGGGTCACAGACTCCTAAAATGTATTAAGGATGAGTTTGTTTAAAAGACTTCAAAACTTGATCTGTATCACTGTGTTTCCGGCTTTCCCCTAGTCATTACCGTCCAGACTAACGGGGTTTCTGTTTTATTATGAATATATTAAGACTTGACTTCAATACTTTTGCGTTTATGGAAGTATGAACTTAAACACAGGTGTGCAGACAGGTTTCTACGTTTCTAAGCCCTTAAACGCAAACAGGAAACAGCAATTTCCGGTAGTGGGAGCTGCCTATTTTGTTTTCGGTTTATGGAAACAGAAACGGAAAATTTCAAATCACTGAGTAAAGGGCGAATTTTCATTTCTCTCGGCTGTGCAATCCTCATGTCACGGCCGAAACATATTTACCAGTAAAAAAAAATCTATTACATTTAGTCAATGATCGAGTTTCAGACATCAGCAGAAAGAACCTGGTGGACAAAATAGACTGCACCTGGATGGGTGATGCTGGTTGATTCTTGGGGGAGATTGCCCTTTGTCCAAACGCAGTTGGGGTCGCCCAACTCTTGACCATTGGTCATCCCATCCCCGTCAGAGTCCAGCCGGCACAACTCCTCGGTCCACTGGGAATAAGGGAATGGTGAGCTACAGAGACAATACACAACGTTGACCCACGGGACAGGGGCCTTCTCTAACATGTTATACTTTCAGAGTCAGTTGGATTTGGATGCAAGAGATGGCTCTCACATTCATTTCAATCAAACACGGATCTCCAATGCGTCATGAGTCACAGTAGATCCGGGTTCGATTCCCGCATAGATACAATGTATTAAGCCAATTTCTGACGTCACTCGCCGTTAAATGACACGCTAATGCTTAAAGCGGCCTAAACGCCTAGTCCACAACCAACGAACCTTTCTATCATAACCATTCTAATGAAGCTTTCCTGTATACAAGGATTTTTTTTAATTTAGTACTGGAAATATCCCAAATGCCAAATGTACTGAATGCGAAAGTATAAAATGCCTGGTTTCAATATGGCTGTTGTCATGGTGATATAATAATAATACAGTGTGTTAAAATAATGTGATACTGCAGGATCTTATACAATATAATGGTGCTATAATATAAATTTAATATAACAAATAATTGTGATAATATTGTGCGATACGACAGGATATTATATAATATAATAGTGCTTTAAATAGAGAATCTCACCCGAGTACCTTTTCAGATCAAATATATCAACACTCGTTGATAAAAGTGGAAAAACTCGGAGTTGTGTTGATATATTTGACATCAAAAGACACGAGGGTGAGATTTTATTCATCATCCAAAATCATTCTTCCAGCTTTTCAGTTTGCAGACTGTAATAAGAAGTGTCCTAAGTGTAAAAAGTACTACTTAAAGCTTCAATAGCAGAGCCATTAGTGATGTCATTTGATTGTGACGTCATGGTAACAATGATGTCACAATGGTCTCCAAAGCATTGTGATGCAATTGTATGCAGCAATATCTACAATGTAGATATCGCTGGATCTCACCCAAACGATATCTCCTGTGGGATCCAGTTTTGGATGATAAAATGATATAACAATAAGCAATTTAAAAAACAACTCTTGTAGTGTTTTGTCCTTTATACTATTCAATTCTTATCATCATCGATAGTATGGATATGTGCTCCAGGTAGGGACTGAAACTGACAAACTCCACAGGGATGTCCCACGCACAGCATTCGATGTCATACTTTCGCATTTTCAGCATTGTTTCATTTATTTATTTTTAAACCATGGCTTATAAGTAAAGTGCACATTCCTATTAATTGTGTACCTTGATATATTTAAACAATATACATAGAGTAAACTACGTTTATAAGGAACACGCTTATAACGAACTTACCGATATAACGAACTTATTTTTTAGTCACGGCCATTTAATGAATATATGCTGTATATATGCATATAACGAACTGCGGTTATTACGAACTAAAACTAGTGGTCCCTTTGAGTTCGTTATGACCGTAGTTTACTGTATACAGCATACATTCACACTCAGTTTCGTAACAGTGTGAAATACATATGCATCTCTGTTTGAATATCTGTGTAGTATATGTTACAATTGACGTGTGTTGCTTACGCTGTGATAACGGGCGAAGTCCTGTCCAAATGGGTTTTTGGGTCCGCCTCCGAGAGGGTTTGCGTGCCCGACCCCCCACCATAAGTAGTTGGGCTTACATGGGTGGGGCACCTGATCTCCGTTTGGGATCTCGTCCTGGTAGAAGCGGTAGGCGGACGTAGTCGCCATCAGCATGAGAAGGGTGAGAACGCTGAAATAAAGGAAAGAACACAAATCATTAAATCATTTAGCTACTGTTGTTAGTGCATAATACTAGACAATCTTTGCAATATATGCTTGACGGTGAACCTTTCCATCACAAGTGATACACTGTTTTAAGCAGATATTCGTGATTAAACCGACTGTGGCCAATACGACATCGCCGTAAAACGACCTCATGTCTTGACTGACAACCCAAGTAGGTATGCGCGATTGTTGATTTAAATTCAGGAAGTTTATTGATTTCTCCTTAGATCCCGAGTATAAGTGTTGATGGTTTGAGTTGAAATAACGGATTGGGGGTTCATCAGCTTCCACATGCAAACTGTCCACATGAGAGGTCCTAAAGGCTCCAAGACAGCGCCTTAGGCATTGCTGGTGTTTACTGTCGAAATCGCTTTCGCAGGCTTCAGCATAGACGATAGAACCTTAGTCTAGTTAAGAGCGTATTAACGATCTGTTCAGGTGAAGCAGGGTTGTCTGAGCCCCTCCCCACTCGGAATTTGAAACGACCTTTAACAAGTCGAGAGCTTTCAGGCACTTTGCCTTTAGATATTTGATGTGTGGTAAGAATGTGAGATGACGCTCAAAAATGACGCCCAGGAATTTGGCCTCTTCTACTACATTGATAGGAATACCATCTAAATATGAATCTGGATACTTTTGCGGTTTGTATTTACGACAAAAGTGAGTGTAGTTTGTTTTGGATTAAGATTTAGCTGGCATAACCATATTTCAAGTGTAAACATATTTTCTCCGTTATCGTCTTTTTGGTAGAAAATCAAAGTATTTAGTGGTACTCACATCCGTTGCCTTTCCTTTACCTGTTTTGGGCGGTATTGTGACCACCTTTCAGAAGGCTAACGCACTAGCTGAACAATGTATAACAATGTAGACACTTATGACACTTCAGCAGCCATGTTTGACTGACTTAAACACCCAATTTTCATATGATGACAATAAAGGTGCCAACGGATAATTCCTCTCCTGGTGCATATGATCTATGTTATTAGATGTTTAAGCATATGCCCGATTCTGCTCTTTTAGTTATCTGAAATTTTCTAAATATGTGTTGGGTGTTCGGGGACTATTCCTAAAGGCTGGACACATGCCATCATTGTTCCAGTACCAAAACCAGGGAACGACCAACGATGCCTGCTTGATACAGATCTATGTAAAATTACGAAAAGATTATTCAAAAATCGATTGAATATTTTTCTTGAGAAGAATAGGCTTCTCTTAAGAATACAGTCAGGCTTAAGAAAGGGACGTTCATGTACTGATAATTATGTATAACGCCAGACAGAAGCACAAAAAGCCTTATACCACCAAGAGTACATGTTTTACGTCTTCCTCGATATTGTAAAATCATATGATTTGATCTGGGCACACGGACTTCTTTTCAAATTATACAATCTGGAGATAAAAAGGTAATATCTTCAGATTTATTTGCTCGTATCTCTGTGAAAACTATATTCAAGTTTGCATTGGTCAGGACTTTTCTGGTGTCCATTTGACTGAAAATGGTACCCCACAAGGTAGTGTTATTAGCCCCGTGCTTTTCAATATTATGAAAAATGACTTTCTTTTTACAAATTTACCATTAAATGTAGACGCAGCACAGTTCATTCATGGCTATTCATCAAGCTCTAAGGTGGGTTTTTGAATATGATGATGAGCGATTATCTTTACTGACTAAATGGCAGCTTTCGAGGCAATCGAAACTGGCATCATTGGATCACGAAGCGAATATAAAAGCTGTTTTAGATCAAAGCAGATTACGTGTGATATTGTGTGGATGCCAGCTCATGTTGGGCTGCATGGAATTGAGACAGCGGGCCAACTTGCGAAATCCTGAGGTAACAATATCAGAATTCAGACCCCAAACAAACAAATTCGACTCCATTTTAGTCATATCTTTGTCCTCAAGCTCTAAACAGTTGTGGGATGCTGGGACTACTGGTCCACACATGAACACAGTATCTCCTTCTGCAAACACAAATTGGACAGTTAATCGACGAAACGTGAGGAAGTCATATGAACTAGACTTCGTCGTGGACACTGTGGGTTAAATGCTTACCGCAGTGTCACTGATGAAAACGTCTCTCTGTATGTACCCACTGTGATGAAGATACTCCTGACACTTTATTTAATTGGATGCCCAGGCCACAAACATATCAGACTAAATTTATAAAGTGCAGTACTTAAGAAAGACATCACATCACTCTTGTTACACCTTTGGGCTCCAATATAATGGTATAATTCAGTGGACAATTAGGCTTCTTGACTGCACCAAGAATATTTTATACATTGTGTTTTCATTTTATCCATTTTAACAGCTTTCCTTTTTTGTCTTATCTGCTTTTCTGTGGAATGAGTTCTTACTTTTCAGTGATTACACAGTGATTACTTGCTGTTTTAATATATACTCAACAACAAAAGTTCCTGTGACACCAATATTTTAGTGTATTTTTCAAACAAGTAAAGTTTGGTTTTCAATATTGTAGTACATGTATGGAATCAAGTCAACTGCTACAGAAAAGCATACATTCCATGCAAAAGTTTACTTTTATGCAAGCCCCATTTCACTACTCAAGAATGGGTATAAAAACATGTGCGTTAACGGGATTCCATATGCATTGTTTAGCATCGTGCTGACGACAACCACTCAGGAAAAACAACAAAATTAAGCAATTATTCAACATTACGAAATGCCACGCCTGTCCGAAAATGAGTGTCTGCGAGCCATTGGTATGCTTGAAGCAGGATCGAGTCAACGTGATGTTGCAAGAAAATTCAACGTCCACAGAAACACCATTTGGTGTTTATGGCAACGTTGGCAACAGACGAATGCAGTCAGAGACCATCCGCGGAGTGGTAGGACACGCGTTACCAATAATCGACAAGACAACTGGTTTCGAACAACGAACCTACGAAATCGATTCCAGCCAGCAACAGTGACTGCATAGGCATTCCTGGCCTTCGACGAATCTTTCACAAACCGTACGTCGCCGCCTCACATGTGCAGGGATTGTCGCCAGAAGACCCACCAGACGTCCCATTTTGACAGGAAACCACCGTCAAGCGCGTTTACAGTGGTGCAGACAGTGTCTACGCTGGACAGCCGTGCAGTGTGGACAAGTTCTATTCACTGACGAGTCTCGTTTTCACCTCAGCCACAACGATGGACGGATTCAAGTGTACCGACGTCGAGGTGAACGTTACGTCAATCATTATGTCATGGAAGAAGATCGGTTCGGGGGCGGCAGCGTTATGGTATGGGGTGGGATTACAGCAAGACCCGTTTGATAGTGGTAGAGGGAAATGGACAGCGCTACCGCGACGAAATCATCGGCCCTGTTGTTCTACCGTTTTTACGTCGTCATGGCCGAGGCATTACCTTTCAACATGACAACGCCCGACCTCATATTACTCGACTTGTGCAGGACTCTCTTCAACAAAGGAACGTGAATGTCATCCCCTGGCCTGCATGCACCCCTGATCTCTCACCAATCGAGCACATGTGGGATGAGATGGATCGGCGCCTTCGACGTCAACCACGTGTTCCACAGACACTCCAGGAACTTCGAAACATGCTCAAACAGATATGAACAAATATCCCACAGGACTTTGTGCGACGCCCCGTCCATTCCATGAGACGAAGATGTGTTGCTTGCATCGCAACCAGAGGAAGACACACTCGCTATTGATTTGTAAATTGACGTTTTGGCATGTTCATGTTTTTTTTATGAAATCACGCATTTATGAAGTCGGTATGGCAAATTAAACCATTTGAACACTTACAGGAGTCTTTTATCTGTTGCCAATCGAAATTGTTTCAGATTTGGTAAAAAACATAACTTTGCATTAAATCTTATTCAATGTCACAAGAACTCTTGTTGCTCAGAAAATTAAAATTATACGTATTCTTACCCTTACATTGAGTGAGTTTGGTTTAACGCCGCTTTTAACAGTATTCCAGTTATATCACGGCGCGTCAGCTTAATGTGGGAGGAAAGCCCGAAGTGATGCAGGTCTCAGACGTTTATCACTTCGGTGAAACCCACGAGCACGGTATGGTGCTGACAAAATATAATCGGGGCGAACCGGGATTCGAACCAACAATCATAGGTTTCTTGCGTTCCCAAGGGACGCAGCTCTGCATAGCGAATCGTGCCCCCTAATCGCTGAGGGTGGGAGGAATGCATACAAGTGAACAGTGAGAAAGCTTAGTGGGTCAACGCAGCTTTTAGCAGTATTGCCAGTCAGATTAATGTCAACGGAAAGTAATTTTGATGTAACACACGAACACAGGTAAATGTATGGGCAAATCTTGGATTCAGACCCACGATCCGCGGATCCAGCGATGGCTAAGGGGCGCAATTCTGCACATAGAATTACATAGACTTCCCTGTGCCTGTAAGGCACATAAGAAAATCATTACAGGGGACTTAATACGAAACGATTACACTGACAAAAAACAAACGGCAAGTATCTTCAACTGGAAAAAAAACATTTTTTTTAAGAGTTCCACTGATCTTGTTCATTCGCACACTAAGTAAAGGGCCATTTGTTCGAAGTACACCTTTTCGCTTATCACATGATCAGACATGCACAATAATTAACTTACTTACCCTAAGTTAAACATAGCGCTGATATTTACTCGAGACTGACAGTGTGCTCTCCGTTCGCCTCTTGTCGCGATGTTTGACAAAGCTCAATGGCCACTGCTTATGTAGGTGAACCCGCGCTCAAAACAGAGAGGTCAGAGAGTTGGTGACAGCCTTTCACCACAAGCCACTGATCACACAGATATTATCTGTTTGCTTTACATTGGAGGTGTCGGGACCTTATATGGTGCTATCTATCACCTTATATGGTGTTGTAAGGTATGGACATTTTCTGAATATTATTTTACAATGCATTGTGAAATCGTCCTTGTTTAGCACTTAAGGATTTGAAGGAGGGATAGCAGAGCAGTTTTAACTAAAAGACATTTTGCTCCAGAAAATACTGACTAACTATATGTGCATAATTATTGTCACCCCCTAGATATGTGCGTATAACTCTCGTCCACATGCCAGCATTTACTTATATGGGCAGTAATACAATCATCAGTAAATGTACAATAACAAATAGGTCATTTGAAATCATTTGCTCATGTATGCAACATTCCATCGGGAGTATATATACATGACCAAAATGGGTCTTGAAAAAGTATTAATGCACATAAACAGGGTAGAACGGGTCTTCAGCAACCCATGTTTGCCATAAAAGGCGACTAAACTGCTTTGCAATTGTGTGTAAACAGTCCCGTCATGTTTCAAAATAGTCACATGATGCATCATGTTTAATAGTAGCAACACACTGGATCATTTCTTTCATTGGCGTTGTGATCACAATTCTGGTCTGTCAAACATTGAGGTTGTTTCCAGTGGGAGCGGTAGTACAATGGCTCGTACGAAGATTAAAAGGGGCTCGTCGTGGTTAGATGAGGAAAGTGAGTCCCTCCTTTGTATTTGTCTGAGGAAAACATCGAAGATCAGCAGGATGATCAAAACGTAATAACGGGGCCACTTATCATTTATATAATCTGAAATGAAAACGTGGATTTTAGAAAACTAGTGCACAATGCAATATGCGAATGCACGCTCCTGTTATTAAGCGTTCTTTTAGAGAATGCAAGTGGAAAGGGAAGGAAGCTTTGCAAAATTTGAAATAGGCTGAATGATACATTGATGAGACTTTGATGATGACATTTATTGAGGATGTTGAGACAACTGACAATGAAGATACACAGGCAGCTACTGTTTGTTTGTTTGTTTGTTTGTTGTTTTACGCCGCACTCAGAAATATTTCAGCTATGTGGAGGCGGTCTGCTAATAATCGAGTCTGGACCAGACAATCCAGCGATTGACATCATGAGCATCGATCTACGCATTTGGGATACGATAACATGCATCAACCAAGTCAGCGAGCCTGACTACCCGATCCCGTTAGTCGCCTTTTACGACAAGCATCGTCGTCGTTTAAGGCAAGTATGGGTTGCTGAAGACCTCTTCTACCCCGGATCTTCACGGGTCCAGGCAACCCCTGAAGATGAAGCTCATTCAGATACTATTAAAGACATAGACCAGGACTTTGACGTATGTTAAGAAGGAAAACAGTCATAAGAAGAGAATAAAACTAAGGAACCAGAAAGACAACAAAACCAACAAATGAAACCCAAGAGAATAGATTAGAAACTGCTTTGGGTACCGTGATGAATGGATTTTCGGAAGGTAATGAAAAGTTCGAGAAAAAGTTTTTGGGTGTTGAGAGCAAGAAATTGCAAATGATTGTTGTCGTGTCTAGACTCGATTGTTTACATCTGGAATATTGCTGAATGCGGCGTTAAAATACAAACACATATTATCACAAAAAACACTACACTGATGATGACCATTTCAAGTTTGTGTATGCAGCTTTTAAGTGACAAAATTGTTATCAGTTTTATGTGCATGTAAGGTCTTTCTATTGTCCCCTGTCTTATGTTCGTTGTTGTCCTATAATCCAGGGAAACAATATGTGGGTTGACGCATATTGTGGTTGAATACGTCAGGGGTGAGAAACCTTGTTAATCCAGATGTACTGTCTAATCCAACTAGACACGCAACTAACTTTGTTGGAGAATAACAGATTAAAACTGAATAAAACGACGATGATGATGGTTTCTATGAATCCTTTAAATAATGGTAACAATGTGTTAAATGTGATTACTTGTATCTAAATTACTTGATAGTTATAGTTTTGGGTTTCCCCGAAGCCACCAGGCATTCAATAAATTCTATCATATTTTGATGTATATCAAATGAACACTCCATGTGACAGTTTGACACTTCATTATTTTGTTCCCTCGTTTTAATTAAAATATAGTATAAGTCCAGCTCAGTTTCAAATTAAGAAAGTCTTATTTGAAGAGACCGGTCTGTGATGTATTCATTAAGTCTTATAGGCTATTTAAAACACTGGGCCAACATGTTTATATGACCGGTTACCAGATGTTTTGGTATGCTTGCCACTGTCAGCAGATCGTAGTGAGCTTGTGTGAAGGGCAATACCACTTCATGTAAGAATGCTGGATAAAAAACCATGCATCCCTTTGTTTGTTTGTTGTTTAACGCCGCACTCAGCAATATTCCAGCTATATGACGGCGGTCTGTAAATAATCGAGTGTGGACCAGACGATCCAGTGATTGACATCATAAGCATCAAACTCCGCAATTGGGACCGATGACATGCATCAACCAAGTCACCTAGCCTGACCACCCGATCACGTTCGTCGCCTTTTACGACAGGCAAAGTCGCCTTTTTAAGGCTGGCATGAGTTGCTGAAGACGTATTCTATCCCGGATTTTCACGGGTCTGTAATCTGGAGTAAGGACTTGAACCGTTAGTTGGATAGCCAACAAGTGTTGACTGTTTAAAACAACAGCGATGTCATGTTAGTTGCACTGCTTTGTTGGATAGCCAACCAGTGTTGACTGTTTAATACAACGGCGATGTCATGTTAGTTGCACTGCTTTGTTGAATAGCCAACCAGTGTTGACTGTTTAATACAACGGCGATGTCATGTTAGTTACACTGCTTTGTTGAATAGCCAACAAGTGTTGATTGTTTAATACAACGGCGATGTCATGTTAGTTGCACTGCTTTGTTGGATAGCCAACAAGACTAGTGTAGACTGTTTAATACTGGAGTGATGTCATGTTAGTTGCACTGCTTTGTTGGATAGCCAACCAGTGTTGACTGTTTAATACAACAGCGATGTCATGTTAGTTGCACTGCTTTTTTGGATAGCCAACAAGTGTTGACTGTTTAATACTGGAGTGATGTGATGCCGTGCTGATAGTAAAGTGATGATAAACTGGGTTATAAAATATGTACTACAACACAACATGAAACTGTTGTGATGTTGTAGTCGTATGTGAACAAAAACAGGTAAATGATGACACTTCGCGATTGGGCGGACACCGTTCAAGGCTGAACCGGTGTTTATTCGAGACCAGCGTTATTTGGTGTTAAGGTTTTTCGTTCAAATGAGGTTTGGGTTAGTTTCAGGAAACTAACTCACGAGATGTCCAATAGTAATTGTGGAAATTGGCTTGAAACTCAGACAAGTGCTGAACTTTGTTGTTTTACGCCGCACTCAGCAATATTCCAGCTATATGACGGCGGTCATAATCCATCCAAGTGATTGATATCATATCCACACAAGTGGGATCGATGACATGCTTCAACCAAGTCAGCGAGCCTGACTCCCCGATCCCGTTCGTCGCCTCTTACGACAAGCAAAGTCGCCTTTTTAAGGCAAGGATGGGTTGCTGGAGACCTATTCTACCCCGGATCTTCACGGGTCGTACCCATATCGGCTTATAGCGAATGAGTTGAGTGGCTGGATGTTGACGTACGATGCTATTCGTTTAAAACTCTAATGCTTAAACATATATTTGAATTATGTAACGGAAAAGAAAAAAGGTGGTTTGGATATTATCATCGTACTTACAAAAAGTCACTGTATACGTTGCAGTATATTTCCTATTTGAATGAAGACTTTTTTGGACCAGTTTTGGGGGAGTTTAGTGTTCATACATGAAATGTGTCTAAATAGAAGTACAGAACGACTTGACAATAATTCGTGCAGTCCATTGCAACAGAAGGGGTGGAAGGTTTTCTCGTGGACCAGTGGACTGTGTGGTCGCCTACTGTCGACATCCTGTACCAGGGTACAGTTGTAACATGATGCTCTGAGTACACAATGGATGAAGCACAAAATGAGTTTTGTGCAGTAAAATAGAACATTATAATGGAACATCTACGAATACAGAGGGTGGGTCGACGTGCCACATAAACGAATACACTTAGAGCAATGGGGGGCACGGGTGGCCCAGTCGTCTGAGGCTCCGCGATTCGCTGTGCAGAGTTGCGTCTCTTGGGCACACCAGAAACCTATGATTGTGGGTTCGAATCCCGGTTCGCCCCGATTATGTTTCTAGGTTTGTCAGCACTATATCCGTGCTCGTGGGTTTCACCGAAGAGGTAAACGTCTGAGACCTGCATCGCTTCGGGCTTTCCTCCCACGTTAAGCTGACACGCCGCGATATAACTGTAATACTGTTAAAAGCGGCGTTAAACCAAACTCACTCACTCACTCACTCACTCTACAGTTTTGTACACACGCAGACAATCCCAGTCTCACCGACCTACATGATACAAAAGCTATCGTTCTCCAAGCGGAACATTGAGACTGAGTGCTATGCGTACACGCTATAGATAGATATTGCGCATGGTTTTCTCTTTGTACATACAACGATGACCTCCAACCTATTTTTAAGCACGGGGAAAGTGTGCAGTTTTCATTCTACACAAAAGATAATCCTGGTACGCACCTTCAGTTCGTGATGACTAATGACTAAGGTAAGTTAGGTAATGACTAAGGTAAGTTAGGTAATGACTAAGATATGTACACCCCTTCCATTCCAAGGCTGTGAAATCATATGATGTTTACGTCAAATGAACAGAATCACCAAATGTGCATTAATTAGTGATATATTTATTTGTTTCTAGCACATCATTTCAAGTGTCTTTACCTGTCTTGGACGGTCAGGACCCGTGAAGATCCGGGTCAGAATAGGTCTTCAGCCACCCATGCTTGCCGTAAAAGGCGACTATGCTTGTCGTAAGAGGCGACTTACGGGGTCGGGTAGACAGGCTCGTTGACTTGGTTGATGCATGTCATTGTATCTCAATTGCGTGGATCGATGCTCGTGATGTCAATCACTGGAATGTCTGGTCCAGACTCGATTATTTTACAGACCGCCGTCATATAGCTGGAATATTGTTTAGTGCGACGTTAAACAACAAACAAAACTTTGCCAGTCTGTCTGCCTGTCTGTTTTTGAAGCAAGGCAGTAAAACATGCAGAATCATTAACCGTGAGAAAACATAGCGTTGTGATTCACTTCAACTTGACGGGTCGATCCCCGGCCGCGTCATGCCAAAAACGTTAAAAGATGGTACTTGTTGTTACCCTGTCCGGCGCTCGGCATTAAGGGGATAAAACAAGGACTGGTCGGCCCGGAGTCAGTACACTGTGTCTGAGTGGGGTATTCATGTTAAATTGCGGCATGGTATCTCAGTGGGCTAGCACTATAAATCGTCATCAGTCCGGACTAGTACAAGCAGCCACGCAAACACGTGCATGCACGTCGCTATATAAGTACAAAGGAACACATGAACTCGTTACTGGTTGGGATCACACAGACACACACAGACACACACACACCAACACGCGCGCGCGCGCGTTCATGCATGTCGCTAAAACCCCATTTCACCTTACCTCTTCTCAGTCTTATGATGTTATTTAAGCATAAATTTATAAATTTAGTGGTTATAACTGAATTATGTAAGATAGGAATAGAAGGTTTCTTCTATAACGCCTTAGCAATATTCCAGCTATGTGACGGCGGGCTGAAAATAATCGATTGGCCCGGCAATCCAGTGACTGACATCATGAACAACGTTTCCCG
Organism: Haliotis cracherodii; assembly: GCF_022045235.1. Lineage (NCBI taxonomy): Eukaryota > Metazoa > Mollusca > Gastropoda > Lepetellida > Haliotidae > Haliotis > Haliotis cracherodii. Next base: position 17,221,910 of record NW_027266268.1, read on the forward strand.
CTGTCGGGGTAGGATGAATGTAGGTTCAAATTAATGAGGTTTCAATATAGATACAACTTCCATACACGGCCTGGTATATACAGTACTACACAATCAAAAGGCGGACTTTTCTTAAGAACTTTTGGGCACAGGTGGCCCAGTCGTCCAAGGCGCCGCGATTCGCTGTGCAGAGTTGTGTCCCTTGGGCACGCCAGAAACCAATGATTGTGGGTTCGAATCCCGGTTCGTCCCGATTATGTTTCTAGGTTTGTCAGCACCATACCCCTGCTTGTGGGTTTCACCGAAGTGGTAAACGTCTGAGACCTGCATCACTTCGAGCTTTCCTCCCATATTAAGCTGACACGCCGCGATAAAACTGGAATACTGTTAAAAGCGGCGTTAAAACCAACTGTCCTGTGCACACTTTCTTGAATACGCCTTTATTTGGCAGGAAGATATAACAATAAGCCAACCTTGTTGAATTATTCGTACTTATTGACCACATGTTACATTCCCATCACTATATCTCTTGGCGACAGTATTGATAGGTAATACACAAATAGTTTTCCGTTCTGTGATGTACATGTTTTTTGCAAATTAATTGAAAGATAAAAAAAAATGAATTTTACATTTTCTATGAAGAAGGCATCGTAACTAACAGTCAATTTGAATCATGTGACGTTCTAAAAATAGTTATACACACTTGGTCACTATATTTGTATGAAAACAGAATAACGAAAAAACAACGCAAATTCTGCGTCAATGACTAATGGGAGACAACTCTACCAAGGCACTCAGCTTTCTGTGAAAGTGATGCCTTTATGTCTTGAAATCTCTTTCGGGGCGGTCAGGTAGCCTAGTGGTTAAAGCGTTCGCTCGTTACGCCTAAGACCTGGGTTCGATTCCCGACATGGTTACAATGTGTGAAGCCCATTTATGGTGTCCCCTGCCGTGATATTGCTGGAATATTGCTAAAAGCGGCGTAAAACCACACTCACTCACTGAGAGCTATTTCCCCCTAAAACGGAAAAAAACATAAAAACAGACAAATGTGCCGCGTGTATATTTCTTCCGCGTTGTCATGAAGAAGCGTTTCTCCTGCTTTTCTCGACAATGCCTTGATAGCGCTCACTCACACAACCAACACCCACCCACCCATAACTCACTCACTCACTCATTCACTTTTTCAAAAACGTTGTATGTACCTCTTTTACGTTTTGTATCAACGCAATAAAAAAAACTTAAGCCTTGAAGCAAGGGTGTATTCAAGAAAATAACAGATGGGCTGAACGTAAACAGCATAAATTTTATTCTTATTTTAGAACTTACATTGAGATCATGTCTTATTAAAAAAGCTCACACATTTTAATTTAAATACAATTAAAACTGATAACATAAAGTAATTAAACTTTCACGACAAATGTTTAAAATCCAAACGCTGTTACAGATGGTGAAATGCTAATATTATAAAAAAGAATATCGAAAATCTACAGCTTCCTCGTTAATCCGAAGTCCGTTATCTCGTATATCGTTTATGGCGATGGCACCGAATGGCTTCGCTTTTCGGAACTCATTTCTGTCGAACTCAAGATAACTCGGTATATATTCGATCGTTGACATGGTTGAAGCATGTCATCGATCCCAATTGCGTGGATCGATGCTCATGATATCAATCACTGGATTGTCTGGTCCAGACTCGATAATTTACAGACCACCGTCATATAGCTAGAATATTGCTGAGTGCGGCGTTAAGCAACAAAAAAAACAAAAACATATTCGAATATTCCACGGTACTTCGAGTGAACGAGGTTTCACTGTATGCAGAAATACCCCTGCGCACGTCGATTTAAAGAAAGATGTACAAGATTATCGAGATAATTGAGGCGCAAGCACGGGTCGCTTGTTTGGCTAGGGCCAAGAGCCACGCTTAACTTCACACTCGCATGATTCCATCGCAGTGAATAATTTAGTGGACTCCAAACTCTCCCCAAAGGTTCGAATTACGTCTCTTACATATGCCGCCATTTGACCCCTGAAGCACGGGTGCTGCTTTACTTCGTCTATGGCAGCGGGACATTCAGCACGGCAGCTCCCGTAGGAATTACAGTTGTCCAAAACCTTAAAAACAAAAGTCGAAAAATAAATAAATGAAAAGATCCACTGTTATCATACATATTAAAGATGTTTAATACCACAGTCATCATTGTTCCATCTAAACTGCTAGGCAAAGGAAAGTATGCATTTGAAAATTGGATTTGGCCAAAACATTACCAACGTTATCTGACCTTTACTGGGCTGAAAACAGTCGCCGAAACACTTCTACCTTTTTAGTCCAAAACACAACCCGTTGTGAGGCACTCAGTAATATCGCCTATTTTACCCCTATGAAATATATCGCCCTCAAACATAAGCCCGGCAGCGTGTAGCAGGAAGGCCTGTGGGTAAATCGGTGTGGATCAGATAAATTCAACCTGTGATTGATAGCATGGGTACCGATCGACACCCTCGGGTCCGATGCTACACAATCAGCCAGCCAACACACAGTGTGACCACCTGCTCCTTGATGGAAGAAGTTGCTGCGTCCTGAGTAGGAATTCTAAAGGGCGATATTTTAAAACAATAAAAAAACTGCTTCCATTGTTTTAACTTTTTTAAATATATGACTTAATATATAAATGAATATGCTTTGTTTGTTTTCATCAACCCTATTTTGACAGCCTTGTATACGAATACACGAGATTATCAAGCCTCAAAGTGAGATTGACCAATCGGAGAGCAGAACTACTGACACATGAGCCCGTATACCGTCAGTAAAAATCCAAGATGGCTGATACGGACCTAATATGAGACCGTATACTGTTACTAACAGCCATCTTGGATTTTCCAACATCCACCTCATATATTTCATATGGTTATGCTGGTACCGAAATTCGTTATTTGACACTCTTTTGTGTTTTACTATCATTAATGTGATGTGCAAGGACATTAATCTGTTTTTTGATCACGTTCGTGACTTTATTGATAAAGATTATAGTTAACATTTTGAATAAGGTTTGGCCTCTAAGGCTTGAAGAGTGGTCTCCCTTTGACTTCAGCAATGGCTGTCAAACGCTTTGCTTGAAGCACCGATGAGGAAAACTCTGCTAAAAGGCAATATGTGCGATATGGATACCGGAGAATGTTAACTTTTCGGCATAATAAATTCGTTATGGTGTCTTAATCGCTAAGATTCAATAGGTTGACTCACTTATAACCATTGTTCTAAGATTTTGGTCCACTCCTTCCGTGATATAAATTTATTTCGTGATCGACAGAGCCCATATGCTGGGCCCATATTTGTAAAGCGCTAGGCTTCATTTTGTTGACTAAGTCATTTAGTGGGCTCACATTTGTAATTATTTTGTATGGATGTGTATCAATATATATTGTTCTCATTTTGTTATATTGATAGGAAATGTCTTTATAAATTATTTACGATAGGTACACAAAGTCTAGGAAGTTTCAATAACGTCATCACTCTCGTTCCAAAGCAAAATGTTTGCAAAACTAGTTACAACACAAAAAACGTACTTCAAATTAAATTTGAGAGGCAATACCATACAATCCACGTTTTCCAGTATAGCACGTCTCGGGTATTACATTTACATAATACACCCCTTTTATCTGGTGATCAAGTGATAGTTTTCTCAGCATTGTCTACCTTAGGTCAAGTACCTTTTTATTATTGGAAAACAAGAGCTTCGGTAGGTCAAGTACCTTTTTATTGTTGGAAGTCAAGGATATCTGTAGGTCAAGTACCTTTCTATTTAATTGTTGGAAGTCAAGAACATCTGTAGTTCAAGTACCTTTTTACTGTTGGAAGTCAAGAACATCTGTAGGTCAAGTACCTTTGTATTGTTGGAAGTCTAGAACATCTGTAGGTCAAGTACATTTTTATTGTTGAAAGTCAAAAACATCTGTAGGTCAAGTACCTTTCGATTGTTGGAAATCTAGAACATCTGTTGGTCAAGTACCATTCTATTGTTGAAAGTCAAGAACATCTGTAGGTCAAGTACCTTTCGATTGTTGAAAGTCGAGAACATATGTAGGTCAAGTACCTTTCGATTGTTGAAAGTCGAGAACATCTGTAGGTCAAGTACCTTTCGATTGTTGGAATTTAGGAACATCTGTAGGTCAAGAACCTTTTATTGTTGAAAGTCAAGAGCTTCTGTAGGTCAAGTGGCTTTTTATATTGGGAAAACAAGAGATTCTGTTGGTCAAATACCTTTATATTGATGGAAGTCAAGAGCTTCTATAGGTCAAGTACCTTTTTACTGTTGGAAGTCTAGAACATCTGTGGGTCAAGTACCTTTTTATTGTTGAAGTCAAGAACATCTGTAGGTCAAGCACATTTTTATTGTTGGAAGTCTAGAACATCTGTAGGTCAAGTACCTTTCTATTGTTAAAAGTCAAAAACATTTGTAGGTCAAGTACCTTCTATTGTTGGGATTTAGGAACGTATGTAGGTCAAGTACCTTTCTATTGTTGAAAGTCGAGAACATCTGTAGGTCAAGTACCTTACGATTGTTGGAATTTAGGAACATCTGTAGGTCAAGTACCTTTTATTGTTGAAAGTCAAGAGCTTCTGTAGGTCAAGTGGCTTTTTATTTTGGGAAAAAAAGAGTTCTGTTGGTCAAATACCTTTATATTGATGGAAGTCAAGAGCTTCTATAGGTCAAGTACCTTCTATTGTTGGAATTTAGGAAGATATGTTGAAAGTCAAGAGCTTCTGGACTGTAGGTCAAGCAACATTTTACTGTTGAAAGTCAAGAGCTTCTGTAGGTCAAGTACCTTTCTATTATTGGAAAACAAGAGATTCTGTAGGTCAAGTTCTTTTTCATTGTTGAATGTCAAGGATATCTGTAGGACAAGTACCTTTTTACTGTTGAAAGTCAAGAGCTTCTGTAGGTCAAGTACCTTTTTATTTTTGGAAGTCAAGAGCTTCTGTGGGTCAAGTAACTGTACTGTCAAGTACTTTTGAAGTCCATTCTTAGTCCATCAGTCTACAAGCCTATATATTTATTGAGGCGTATTATTCTGTCTTGTCCAAGAGACATATGTTAGGAATAGGTCCACAGTACCAAGCCGAGGTTATTCACTCATTAGATAGTGTAGAGGTATATACCTCCAATGTGTTTATTGGTCACAGTCAGTTTAATCTGTTGTCATGTCAGCGGCATTAGCCATCTTATGGTAAACGGTTGTATAGTCAACGAGCTTGCACATTCGTGCATTGATTACTCTCTGCCTGTGACAATTGGGGTCCAGTTACTTTCGGTTGTCTCTCGTTGATTATATCTAGCTTATGACAATAAAACTGTGAACTTTTACCATGTTGTCTATCATTTCTGTATGTAGATTTGTTAACACCCTTGTCGCAGGACGCTCAGCTCCGTTACACGCGCTATTGCTAAAGAAGTATTTGTAAACTTAAAGCTTGTATAATTATGTTTGTTTTTGAAGATATTTTTTCTTCACACCATACTTCAACAACCGACCAGGCAGTTTTTTAAATGTCATTAAACCACGTGACTACAGAGTAACATCGTTCGTTTTCAAAATTAAAGACAGTCATCAAGTCATACCAAATGTCTTGAAGACATAAAGTGACACATATCGAAAAAAAACCTTTCCATATTAATTTTCATAAGAGCATGTGTTTGTGCATAACTATTAACTAGTGACTGCTATTGTTTGTGCTTCGATAAAAAAAATCATATAAATTTAACATACCTTGTCAAATAGTTGTTTTCTGATGGGATCGGATTGATTGAACAGCATAGAAAAAGAACAGCCGTTGAGTGATCCAGTTTCATCGAAGTTACAAATATCAATATCTCCCCACGTGAAGCAGCTCGGGCTCTTAATCGCCTCGGCCGGGTAGAAGGTGAAAATCCCAAAACACATCTCATCGTATGACCCCTCTCCAAACATGGCAGTTGTGGTTCTCGAGGTGGACCTGTACACGCAGGTGGTTTCCAGAACATCGCCCGCTAGCAGCTGCACGGGAGGGTCGTACCTGGGAACAGAGTACAGAGAAGCATTATTAATTCGGACTCGGAACACAGATGCCTTATGAGATTACGGGCGTTATCAGTGTTACGTATAGACAAGTGAGTGATTGAATGAGTATGGTTTTACGCCGCTGTTAGCAATATTCCAGCAATGTCACGACAGGGGACACCAGAAATGGACTTCACACATGTCGGGAATCGAACCCGGGTCTTCGGCGTGACGAGCGAACGCTTTAACCACAAGGCTACCCGACCGCCCCTTACGTATAGACGACGGGAGACAGAAGAGGGAGAGTGATTCAGTTACATCACGGCGTGTCAGCTTAATAGAGGGGGTGATGCACAACAAAAGATCCACGTCTCACATGTTTACTGCTTTTATGAACCCAAATCTCACGGTGCTGACAAACCAAGAAGCATACTCAGGGTGAAATAGGGATTCGAACCCATATCATGGGATTCTGGCACATCAAAGGGAGGCAACTCTGCAAAGTGATTTGCAGGGCTTTAGATGCATAGGCCATCCGTGCCCCTTGCAGATATGAAATGGTGGCTATAGTGAAAAATAGTGACAAAAATTGCAAAATGTGCTTTTCAAGAAATGTCCATTTTGCCAGTGATAACGTGCTCACAATCAGGGTAAGCTTTGGCAGTACATTATATTGAGCAATGTGTGCAACATGTGTATACTACACTACACACGTAAGGAAAGTCGAAAATACGCGCATATGTAGTATATAAAGCGCTATTGTCAAAGTTCACTGCTTAATATATAACCCCTCGTAGTCACCATTCTTAATCTGGAATCTTCAAGAACAGATAGACTATTCCAGCTTGGTATAGGACATTCTACCCCCTTAATGCCGAGACCCGTGAAGATCCGGGGTAGAATAGGTCTTCAGCAACCCATGCTTGCCGTAAAAGGCGACTATGCTTGTCGTAAAAGGCGACTAACGGGATCGGGTGGTCAGGCTCGCTGACTTGGTTGATGCATGTAATTGATCCCAATTGCGTGGATCGATGCTCATGATATCAATCACTGGATTGTCTGGTCCAGACTCGATTATTTACAGACCGCCGTCATATAGCTGGAATATTGCTGAGTGCAGTGTTAAACAACAAACCAACCAACCAACCAACCCTTAATGCCGAGCGCCAGACAGAGTAACAACAAGTACCATCTTTTAACGTCTTTTGGTATGACGCGCCCGCGATCGAACCCCGGACCTTCGGCTCCCCGGGCGGACGCTCTACCACTAGACCACGGAGGCGGCCGTGGAGAAGAGAAATAGTGTATGAATGCACAGGTGATGGTTGAACAGGGTGTACACAAATTCTTCAAAGTATTGGTAAAGAGAATAACCTCGTCAGCTAGAATCCTGTATCTCGTAATGCTATTTTCAAGCATTCTTGAAATGAAATGATTGAAAAAAAATTACACGTGAACGACTGGGTTGTCGTAGCTATACACGTCATCTGGAGTCAAATCTCGCACTTTCACGCCATTCCGGAACTGTTCCACGTTCTGTTCGTAACCTGAAAAGAAAAGAGGCCTTTACTTTATGGCATCCTATTTAAGGGAGAGTTGGGTCACTAGTAGGCGTCGCAGTTCGCAGGGGAGAGTTGGGTCACTCATAGGCGTCGCAGTTTGCTGGGGAGAGTTGGGTCACTGCAGTAAAAGGCGTCGCAGTTTGCTGGGGAGAGTTGGGTCACTGCAGTAAAAGGCGTCGCAGTTTGCTGGGGAGAGTTGGGTCACTGCAGTAAAAGGCGTCGCAGTTTGCTGGGGAGAGTTGGGTCACTTACAGGCGTCGCAGTTCGCTGGGGAGAGTTGGGTCATTAATAGGCGTCGCAGTTCGCTCGGGAGAGTTGGGTCACTCATAGGCGTCGCAGTTCGCTGGGGAGAGTTGGGTCACTAATAGGCGTCGCAGTTCCCTTGGGAGAGTTGGGTCACTAATAGGCGTCGCAGTTCGCTGGGGAGAGTTGGGTCACTAATAGGCGTCGCAGTTCCCTTGGGAGAGTTGGGTCACTAATAGGCGTCGCAGTTCGCTGGGGAGAGTTGGGTCACTAATAGGCGTCGCAGTTCGCATGGGAAAGTTGGGTCACTAATAGGCGTCGCAGTTCGCTGGGGAGAGTTGGGTCACTAATAGGCGTCGCAGTTCGCATGGGAAAGTTGGGTCAGTAATAGGCGTCGCAGTTCGCTTGGGAGAGTTGGGTCACTGATAGGCGTCGCAGTTCGCTGAGGAGAGTTGGGTCACTGCAGTAATAGGCGTCGCAGTTCGCTGGGGAGAGTTGGGTCACTCATAGGCGTCGCAGTTCGCCACACATGAACTTGGCTTGTGCGGATGTACAGTTTCTGAGCATCATATTTAACACATACTTTTCTTGTTTGTCAATATTATGCCCGATGTTGTCCAAAGCTGTGACGTTTATATGGAGTTTTCAAAACCCCTCACTCACTACCACCTGTTGGTGCCGACTGTTTTCGACAACACCGATGCCATCACTAATTTTCAGAGATCAGTTTATATAATTGTCATAACTAATTTGATATTAGAGATTGTTCGTCGGCGTTTTAAATTTACTGCCCACATGAGTAAGTGGGTTGGGTTTAACGCCGATGTGAACAATATTCCGGTTACATCACGGCGTGTGAGCTTAATGTGGGAGGAAAGCCAGAAGTGATGCAGGTCTCAGACGTTTATCACTTTGGTGCAACCCACGAGCACAGGTATGGTGCTGATAAACCTAGAAACATAATCAGGGTGAACCGGGATTTGAACCCACAATCATAGGTTTCTGGCGTGCCCAACTCTACACAGCTAATTGCAGCGTCTTAGACGTTCTGGCCACCCGTGCGCCTTGTACGTTTACAAACATGTATATACCCAGTATAGGTGAGGTGAGTATATAACACGTGCATGCATGTGTATGGGTGCCTGCTTGTACTTGTCCCGACTAAATAACGCCCTGCTTTCAAGTGCTAGTCCACTGAAATACCCCGCCGTAGTTTATCATGGATACCCAACTCAGACACAGTAAACTCCGAGCCGACCAGTCCTTGTAATCTCCACTCGAAGCTGAACGCCAGGCAGGGAAACGACAAGCACCAGCTTTAAGCGTATATTAGCATGAGGCATTGGCATCCAACTACAATCCTTCCGTTCTCCGGATATGTGCTCTATTAACTAGATACCGAAATACTGATCCCTCCCTCCCTCCCTCCCTCTCCCCCTCACTCACTCACTCACCCACTCACTCTGAAAAAGCTGTACTTACCCAAGTAATGCATATGGTTCCAGCCGGTTAAAAGATTCACCGGTTCCTTGATTAGTTTCCTGGTACATTCTGCAGTACATGTGGACTTCTTGACCACTCGCTGCTGGCCGGGCGGGATGACCAGTTGCGTCTGTCCAGTGCTGAAGTAGGCAGCGTTATTTTGTCTCAAGTTCTTTGTCAGGAACAGCACAAGGCCTGAGCTGTCCACATAGTCGGTTCTCTTCTGTGGATTTGTCCAATGGAACTGTCAGTGGAAAGATTGAAGTAAGTTTGAAAACGCCGCTTTAAACTTACAGTATATCTGTTATATCACGGCTTAATATAGGAGTGAGTGAGTGAGTGAGTGAGTATGTTTTTACGCCGCTTTTAGAGGTATTCCAGCAATATCACGGCGGGGGACACCAGAAATGGGCTTCACACATTGTACCCATGTCGGGAATCGAACCCGGGTCTTCGGCGTGACGAGCTAACGCTTTAACCACTAGGCTACCCGACCGCCCTTTTATGTAGGAGGAACGCCCAGAACCATGTAGATGCCAGACGTTTGCCACTTCGGTGAAATCCAAGAACACAGGTATGGTGCTGACAAACCTAAAATTAAATTTCCAAGCGAACTGGGATACGAACCCACTATCAAGGGACGTAACTCTTCACAGCGAATTAGGTGCCTGAGACGACTGGGCCACCCGTGCCCTTTTCAGTATACAGAGAGCTGTGAGTGAGAATTGTTGAACACCAACACTATTTCAGCAACGACATAGGGTTATGTAAATGTTCCAGTCATAAGGGGGCACGGGTGGCCCAGTCGTCTAAGGCGCCGCGATTCGCTCCGCAGAGTTGCGTCCCTTGGGCACGCCGGAAATCCATGATTGTGGGTTCGAATCCCGGTTCGCCCCGATTATGTTTCTAGGTTTGTCAGCACGATACCCGTGCTCGTGGGTTTCACCGAAGTGGTAAATGTCTGAGACCTGCATCACTTCGGGCTTTCCTCCAACATTAAGCTAACACGCCGCGATATAACTGGAATACTGTTAAAAGCGGCGTTGAACCAAACTCACTCACTCACTCCAGTCTTGACCAGGCAAACCAGTGACTAAAAGCATGATTAAAGACCTTAGTCATCGGGACACGATGCCAGTCAATCCCCACAGAGCGAGCACTAATCATGGGATAATGGGGATCTGTACTTCACCGGGACAGTAACAAAGGTTTCATCAGTCATGACACCAGGTGTTCGCGAAAGGGATATCAATGGTCTGCTCTTACGGTAGCACCTGCCACGCAATCGATTTGCAAACAACGTAAATGTGTGTTCAATGTCTTAATTTCACTGGACCCGTGAAGATCCGTGTTAGAACTGGTCTTCAGCAACCCATGCTTGCCGTAAGAGGCGACACTGCTTGTCGTAAGAGGCGACTAACGGGACCGGGTGGTCAGGCTCTCTGATTTGGTTGATGCATGCCATTGCATCCCAAATGCGCAGATCGATACTCATGATATCACTGGGTTGTCTGTCCAGAGTAGAGTATTTACAGACAGTCGTCAAAAAGCTGGAATATTGGAGAGCGGCGTTTAAAAACAAACACACAAACAAATCTTAGACTCTCCCACCTGCATGTTGAGCATCGTCATCCCTGCCTTCTTGCCAAACTTGAATCCGGCATCCCGATACACGCACTCCCCTGGCATCCCCAGCGTCCACACCTGAAGGGTTTGCTGGCATCCCTGGGACGCCATGTTACACAACTCTGGCTCGGACAGAGGCACGCCTAAATATTCAAAGAGTGAATGAGTATGGCTATTCCAGCAATGTCACTGCGGGGACACCAGATTTAGTTAGTTGTTTCATGCCGCACTCAGAAATATTCCAGATATATGACGGCGGTCTGTAAAATAATCGAGTCTGGACCAGACAATCCAGTGATTGATATCATGAGCATCGATCCACGCAATTGGGATCGATGACCGTGCATCAACCAAGTCAGCGAGCCTGACCACCCGATCCCGTTAGTCGCCTTTTACAACAAGCATAGTCACCTTTTACGGCAAGCATGGGTTGCTGAAGACCTATTCTACCCCGGAATCTTCATGGGTCTGGGGGACACCAGAAATGGGCTTCACACATTGTACCCATGTCGATAATCGAACTGGGGTCTTCGGCGTGACGATAGAAGGCTTTATTCACTAGGCTACCCGACCGCCCCAAATATTCAAAGAACGTTAAAAGACCATCAAAAGGACTCAACTATGCTTTATAGCTTTTGGTCGAATTGTTAGGTCAATTTTATTCGAGTTTTGTCTGGTACACAATCCTGTTTATCACCGGCAAAAATATTTGTTGGAATTAAACTGCCGGGCAAAAGAAAGAGCACGCTTGAAAAATGGATTTGGCCAAAACATTATTATCGTTATCTTAACGTTGCTACTTTGAAACAGTCGCCGGAACACTGTAAACTTAACAAAAGTCATCCATAACAAAAATATGATACCCGAATCAAATACATCCCCATCGAATAACATTTTCTTCTTTGTTTCATTTTTAGCCACCATCAAACATGGCATCCTACATATCTCCAGGGCTCTAATCCCGTGGTTCTTGAATTATCTTCCCTTAATTTCCATTAACATGTTTTATTCGAACGTCGGGATAAGTAAAAAGGAAATAGGTAAGGGGGACTTTCAATTAAAAATATTCTTGAGGGCTTTCTTTTGCGTGTCAGACAGTTTTTCCATCGTGAAATTCTCTAAAACTACATTGTAATCAATGGGGCTGGTCGTCATGTTGACATCGCTAACCTACCATTAAGACTGCTTTGTAACTCGAATTCTGATTGGTCCTTTTGACAAATCCATTTGGCTAATGAAAAGCAAAGGCAGGTAATTCGAGATCAGGAGAACCACGGGAATGGATAAAGAGGCGAGTTTAAGTTTACTAAATTGCGAGCCCAAGATATATAGAGGATGCAAACATATGTTATACTTTCTTTTTCCCCGGCAGTTTAGTTCAGGACACGTGACTATCACGTGATGACAACACAGTCTGGCGGCAGTCGTGAACACGTTCAAACTGTTTCCGTTTCCTGTTTGACTCCAAATCAAATCTTAATATACTTCTGTAAAAAACGGAATAACCTTATCAAAGCCGGTCGTCGTATCACTACAAGGGTTGATTAATAATTTATCAACCTCAACTAGAAGGACTAGCATAACAGAGAAATATTTTGTTTTAGAGATTATCATATTGTCATAGAGGTATATCCACAACTACTTGAGTCAATTGAGCAAATTGTTTTGTAAAATAAGCAAGGGTATGTGACGTTTGGAAAATGGGAAATGAGACATGAGAAAAAAATAAAATTAAAAGAAAAAATGAAATAATTAAAAAAACGAGAAAAAATAAAACTATAAGAAAATATGAAATAATTAAAAAAAACGAGAAAAAATAAAACTAAAAGAAAAAATGAAATAAATAAAGAAACGAGTAAAAATTGAATTAAAAGAAAAATGAAATAATTAAAACAACTAGAAAAATAATCGAAATTTCAATAAAAAAAATAGATATGATAAATAAAAACATGAACAAAGTTGTTTTTCCGCGGCTGCGTTAGGTTTACCTGTAGCGTCGCATCCCGTCAGTGTGATGTGATGCATGACATTAGCGTTGTCGATGAAGGGCTTGCTGCCTATCAGATGGTAGTCAGTGTTGTCATCCAGCATGTCGAGGTCAAAGGTCAGGCACATGTAGCTTGTTTCCTCGGGGGGGACTCGGGTCGGGGGGAACCGCAGCGTTATGTTTATCACGTCTGGTTGTGAAGGAAATACACCGTTATATACACCGTCAATTATATAAGAATTGACTTCAGTAGTTATTGAGCCTATGTATCAGTGAGTGAGTTGGGTGAAACGCCGCTTTTAACAGTATTCCAGTAATATCAGAGCGTGTCAGCTTAATAGAGGAGAAATACCCGTAGTGATGCAGGTTTCAGAGGTTTAATACTTTGGTAAAACCCACGAGCTCGGATGTGATGCGGACAAACCTAGAAACGTAATCAAGTTGAACTGGGATACGATCACAGGCTCCTGTCGTGCCTAAGGGACGCAACTCTGCACGGCACACTTGGCCACCCTTGTCCTCCTTATGGGGGTCTAAGCGTAAACGCTGGTGTGCACCCGGTAGAGTGGATTTACGCATGTTACGTTTACAACCGCACAGATGCATTATAATATCACCTATTATAAATAGGGGCGGTCGGGTAGCCTAGTGGTTAAAGCGTTCGCTTGTCACGCCGAAGACCCGGGGTTCGATTCCCGACATGGGTACAATGTGTGAAGCTCATTTCTGGTGTCCCTTGCCGTGATATTGCTGGAATATTCCTTAAAGCGGAGTAAAATCATAGGAAAAAAGAGATTTTGTAGGACAAGTATTCAAAGGTATGTCATTAACTGTTGGTAAGTTATCAGGATCGGTATTATTACTACTATTATTGGAGAATTTGGTAGCTGTGCAGAGTTGAGTCCCTTTTACACGCCAGAAATTATGATCGTGGATTCGAATCCCGGTTCGCCCTGATTATGTTTCTAGGTTTGTCAGCACCACGTACTCGTGGGTTTCACCGAAGTGGTAAACGTCAGAGGCCTGTATCACTTCTGGCTTTCTTCCCACATTCATTCGTGACCAACTCGTGTTATTCCGGGACAAGCCGAATAGCGACTCGTGCCCTTCTCGTGGCCATTTTTGCGACTGGGTTCCGTCTTAGGGCAAACGGGCATACCTAAAACAATTGTCAACTCGTTGCGTAATGGTTCACATATATTTCCCCATATATATTGCAATTATATTTTTAGATGCAAGACATATGAAAAATCAAAAATTATTTATGAGGGATTATTTGACAAAGAACTCGAAATCATACGCCCATTCTGATTGGTTTGTCGTATTTTCGCACAAACAGTCATCGATAGGGGGACGAGTCTTCTTGCAGGTTACGGAAAGAGGCGAGTGGTGACGAATGCCGTACATTGTAACCACCCGATCCTCACGTGAGTCTGGTCGTACAAACATGGAGTACAGGGGGACCTTATTCTCCCTCTAGGTACTCCACTGTGTTGGGCAATCAAATTTTACCTGGACTGTCTATGCCGTCGCATTTGAATTCCCCTGTTTCACACGTGACGGCCTGGTTTGCTTCTCTGCACTGTTCGCTGCCCCATGGGTCACAGACACCTAAATCATACCAAAGGTCAGTTAGCTTCAAAGACTTCATTCACACGCTCACTCACAACGTTCACGCTGTATTTAACGCTGTGCAGTGGACCCTGTTAATCAGGTAACCCCGCTTTAACATGTAGTGGCAGGAATATCTAACATAATATACATATATAAGGAACATCACACGATTAATCTGGACACTTGTTAATCCGAAGATTTGAGCGGAAATGGTGCATCCATATTAACGGGGTTTCATTTCATAATCAACATTGAGTAAGATTCATGTGGAATATAAAAGCCACTTCTCAACAATTATGTTGGTAGACATGTGAAGGACATGTCCAAATTTGACGCACCAGGGACAAAGATGATGTCCATTGCGATTCCCTATTTTGACTTGTACACTATGTTCCCATTTTCAGATGTACAATTGATTTGCCTTTGCATGTGTTTGTGACCAGTACCACCGGATACTCTCCCCTTTTCGCGAAAACCTGGTATCATCACTAATTTGATAGTGATTTATAAACACATGCTCATGATATAGTCGGTATCGTACTATCGACTCTGCTTTGTGCAGATATTTCTATTGGATATAGAAGGGTTTGTCGCTTTATTTAATAAACAGAATGGTCCTTCGTAAATAATACAACGTCTAACCAGGGCTGGAGGGCCTGACGAGACGGAGATTAACCTTGTGGACCTGCACATGTTTATATAGACAATCTGTATAGTTGGACACCTTTTCCTGATGCAGAAAATCATCTTTCTAATATGTTGTTGTAATCAATCTAGCAAACCTACTGCAGTGCAAATCGGATAGTGGCATGGTAGTTAAAGCGTTCGCCCGTCACGCCGAAACCCTGAGTTCCCAAATATAGTCATGTCCAAACCAGAGAGGGTCAGTCGGCGATGTCGTATTGTGTTACCTGGATGGGTTAGGCCACTTGAAGTAGACGGGAACGTTCCTTTCGTCCAGATACAATCAGGGTCACCCAGCTCTTGACCATTGGTCATTCCATCCCCATCCGAGTCCAGGCGACACAACTCCGGCGTCCACTGATATCATACATGGTGAATTTGATTAACTTGCTAACCACACTTTTTGTTTGTTTTTTGTTTTTTTATTTTTTGTTAAACGCTACACTAATCAAACGTAGACCACGGGGGCTTGTAAATAACATAGTCTGGATCTGATAAACTAGTGATTGGTATTATGTGAGGAGAGGTGAAATGGGGTTGAACGTCGCGTCCAAGATTATTGCACTTACATAGCGACATGTATGAACCCGGAACCCCCCCCCCCCCCCCCCCCCCCCCCCCCCGACCCGCGTAGGTTGCTGGGGACCTTTCCTAAACTGGAATCGACACGACCCGCGTAGGTTGCTGAGGACCTTTCCTAAACCGGAATCGACACGACCCGTGTAGATTGCTGGGGACCTTTTCTAATCTGGAATCCACGACCAGCATAGGTTGCTGAGGACCTTTCCTAAACCGGAATCGACACGACCCGCGTAGGTTGCTGGGGACCTTTTTTAATCTGGAATCGACACGACACGCGTAGTTTGCCGAGGACCTTTCCTAAACCGGAATCCACACGACCAGCATAGGTTGCTGAGGACCTTTCCTAAACCGGAATCGACACGACCCGTGTAGGTTGCTGAGGACCTTTCCTAAACCGGAATCGACACGACCCGCGTAGTTTGCTGAGGACCTTTCCTAAACCGGAATCGACACGACCCGTGTAGGTTGCTGAGGACCTTTCCTAAACCGGAATCGACACGACCCGCGTAGTTTGCTGAGGACCTTTCCTAAACCGGAATCGACACGACCCGTGTAGGTTGCTGGGGACCTTTCCTAAACCGGAATCGACACGACCCGCGTAGGTTGCTGAGGACCTTTCCTAAACCGGAATCGACACGACCCGCGTAGTTTGCTGGGGACCTTTTCTAAACCGGAATCGACACGACCCGCGTAGGTTGCTGGAGACCTTTTCTAATCTGGAATCGACACGACCCGCGTAGGTTGCTGGAGACCTTTCCTAAACCGGAATCGACGACCAGCATAGGTTGCTGAGGACCTTTCCTAAACCGGAATCGACACGACCCGCGTAGGTTGCTGGGGACCTTTTCTGATGTGGAATCGACACGACCCGCGTAGTTTGCTGGGGACCTTTTCTAAACCGGAATCGACACGACCCGCGTAGGTTGCTGGGGACCTTTTCTTATCTGGAATCGACACGACCAGCATAGGTTGCTGGGGACATTTTCTAATCTGGAATTCCCACGACCAGCACTGCCACCAAAATGGCAAACGATTACTAAGTATAAACAAGCTTTCGTCCCACATTGAGCTGACACCATGATATTTTTGAAACTCACTTATGACCATTTTCAAGTAGTGGCCCAGTCGTCTAAGGCCCCGCGATTCGCTGTGCAGAGTTGCGTCCCATGGGCTTCGAACCCCGGTTCGCTCCGATTATGTTTCTAGGTTTGTCAGCACCATACCCATGCTCGACGGTTTAACCGTAGTGGTAAACGTCTGAGAACTGCATCACTTCGGGCTTTCCTCCCACATTAAGCTGACACGCCGTGATATAACTGGAATACTGTTGAAAGCGGCGTAAAACGCAACTCACTCACTCACTCTTTCATTACGGTTCCTTACGAAAAACAGGAATACTTCAGTACCCAATCTTCCCGAGGCAAGGGAGTTAACTGACTATAAAACTAGACCGAACTAGGCTGGTGTTATGGAGTTACATTTTGACTGGACTAACGAGTTTATGCATAGTCCAATCAAAATCGCTCAACGAAATCGAAATCTGGTTCCTAAACTGTCGCGCAGATTTCGGTCGATTGCAGGATTTGCAAAGCATATTTTCTCAACCTTTTCATGTTTTTTATCAAGGTCCTCCCGTGAATTGATGCACTTCGCAATGTAAGACCCGTTTTGTCACAATATAGATCTTGATTATCGATCAGATCGTCTTTGTTTGAAACAAATACAAGTGATGGAATCTGATTGGCCAATAGGACAGGCTGAGAAGGAACATAACTCGTAATAACCACTGGTGGCGCTACGCCCAGGAATTCCAGCTAAGTTCGGCAAGGGTGGAAACTGGACTTTTAAAGTCAGTTAACTCTCGTGCCCAGGGAAGATATCAGTATACCCATGTGGAAAAATAACTGTTGTGTCTATTTCTGTGTTTTAGCTTACGCTGTGATAACGGGCGAAGTCCTGTCCAAATGGGTTCTTTTGTCCGCCCCCTAGAGGGTTGGCGTGCCCGACCCCCCACCATAAGTAGTTGGGTTTACATGGGTGGGGCACGTGATTTCCGTTCGGGATCTCGTCCTGGTAGAAGCGGTAGGCGGATGTAGTCGCCACCAGCAGGAGAAAGGTCAAAATGCTGATATAAAGGAAAAAGAAGAAGTTGTTTGTTAAGCATTTACATCTTGGGTCCATGACCCAAAGTTATCTTGGCACTAAGGGACTGGGATTTTGTTTGGAGACAAGATATTTTTTCAGCTAAAGATCAGATAGCTTTTAATTATAAATATTAGCCTTGATATTTAAAAAAAAAATTGTTGAAGACAATTCCTTTGTTTTCCAACAGTATAAAGCATCATTATTTTGTTCAAGCTTTATCGGGGACAATTTCAGAAGTATGTTATAAAATCGAATAAGTGCATGATTTCATTAAGCAGGTATGGTTTTACGGCGCTTTTAGCAATATTCAATCAGCAATTAGCAATCTTTACCAACACCTTGACAACGTCTACAAGATGAAAAACCAGATTTAATTATTTATTTGGCTGTCCTTCATACATTTGCAGCAGCTTCATGCAATTGATGATAAAAAGATATGCATTTCCAATACACCATACAATTAGTTGTTTAAACATCAACCTAAAGATTGTTTTATAAAACCCAATAAGGTATCATTTTCAAAAGCTTCATAATGTAGAAAATCCAACATCGCCCAAGTATATATTTACCTAACGTGTTGCTTATGAATGAAATAACATAAGAATGTCTTTGTTGTGACTTCAGATACCCCCAAGAACAACACAATATGTCGTGTACACTCTATTTCTAGAATTAACAACGATACAAAAGATTTCAATTCTTAATGTAGCCCTAAACTCCTTGCAACAAGATGTGCTGAATTGTCCCTTGCCAGTGTCCCGGCGTCGGGTGGAGGATGGCGTCGGGTGGAGGATGGCGTCGGGTGGAGGCTGGGGTGGGTGTGGTGGTGGTTGACAGCTTCTCTAGGTCTGGGGTTTTGCTGTACAATGGCTTAACATGTTGAGAGCATGAATTGCACATGCCACTATATGCAGTGGTGAAGTGAGGTGAGGTGAAATGGGGTCGCGATGCTTGTACTTGTCCGGACTTATGCCGATTTTATATTTATATTGCTAGGTCACTGAGATACCATACCACATTTCTAACATTAATACCCGACTCAGACACTGTATACTGACTCCAAACCGACCAGTCCTTGCTCAGCGCCAGATAGGGTAACAACAAGTACCATCTTTTAACGTCTTTTGGTATGACGCGCCGGGGATCGAACCCCGGACCTTTCGCTCTCCGGGCGTTCGCTCTACACTGGACTCTTATACATTAGTGAGATATGAAGAACATTTGAGTTTGAAGAAGAAAACAACACCTGCATATTTCAACGGTACCCCGAAGACCCGTGTTCGATGTGTCAAGCCGATTTCGGGTGTCCCAAAGCCTGCTATTGCTGGAACATTGCTAAAGTCGGCATAAAATCATACTCACTCACTCTTGGTAGCCATCCCAATTGTTTCAACGCCAGTGTTTTGCAATAAAGTAGCATCTAGATGTATTTACCCCAGATAGGTCATGACGATGCCCCGCTCCGCGTTTTCACAACGTTATAGCACCTTCAGCTCTCCCCTGTAGACTTGCTCCGTCCTCCGTTGACGAATACAAACACAACTGTGTGCATAATCGAGAGTCGGTGTGGGTATATGGGCTTCAATGACTCAGGTGGTATTAATAGTATGTGTACCTGTTTGAATATTCGGACGACGGTGGGTCTACTTTCAAGTTTAACCTTATAAGGAAGTTTTTATGATCGAATTATATTCATGCTTGATTATAGAAATGAACTCTGCCTGCATTGGCCTATTTAATTTATTGTATACATTATGTCGTAGCAGGCGTTTCTTTGCAGTCTCTTCATATTGCTCAGTTTTAAATTTTTAAAAACCACTCTATACATATAATAATTATGTTAGCTATCTACTAGCCGAAGACAGTGTTTTCTTTGGTTTCAAGAGGGTAAAGAAATTGTGTTCTGATAAAATCAAACACATGTCGCTTCTTGCGAAAAGTTTCGTACAATTCCCTGCCGTCATCAGATGGCCAACCAAGTTGACTCTCGATCTATTTTTGACCAATCACGAAAGGCGCACACAGTATGGAAGATGACGTTCTTCTCAATTCTTTGGTTGTCATTTCTTTGAAGCAGAAAAACAATTTATTGATAACAACTTCTTTATTATACAGTAATAGCAACGTTTCGGTATAGATATTTATACCGTTGTCTATTACTGTATAACAAAAGAATTATTATCCATATGTTTTTGTCAACGTTGTCAACATTCGTCTTTGGTAGGAAAACTAGTTGGCCATGTTGAAAGTTATAAAAAGATCGCCGCTTCGCTGTGCAGAGTTGCGTCCCTTGGGCACGCCAGAAATCTATGATTGTGGGTTCGAATCCCGGTTCTCCCCGATTATGTTTCTAGGTTTGTCAGCACCATACCCGTGCTGGTGGGTTTCACCGAAGTGGTAAACGTCTGAGACCTGCATCACTTCTGGCTTTCCTCCCAAATTAAGCTGACACGCCGTGATATAACTGGAATACTGTTAAAAAAAACTCACTCACTTACATAAAGATAAAACTGTGCTCAGGTTGGTTTTAAGGATGAGAAACAGGAAACTTTTGAATGTTTTCCACAGCACTGAAACAAATGTGTGTCTCCTTGGGCAAGTGACTTCGTTCGAAATATGCCTCTACCCAGTCGCAAATGGGTACCCGGTAGAAAGAGAGAGTAAGGTGATTGCTATCCAAATGGAACTAAAAGAGCCAATTTGGATTGCATATTCATCAGAGAAATGAAAATGAAATTCAAGTTCATACTGATCCCTTCCCCGAGATAATAATATAGCACTTAGAGTATGCCTCAAACGGAAGGATTTGACGCGAAATAGATGTACAATTTATTATCAATAGGTTGGTTTTTTTTAAAAGTTTATTTCAGATTGAGAGATGATTCTAATAATTGCAAGTTCAAATTTCAGTACATACATGATTCATTGATTATAACTAAGTTATTTCAAGGTATGTTGCAATAGTTAGATTCAGAGCGACGAAGCAAGTGCCCCTGAACTATACATCAACGGTACTGTTGTCAAAATGTTCAAACATTACACAAAGGCACCTACTCGTTGCCACACCCAGAATTTGATATCTAGGACAGGGTAAACATGTCTAGCCGCATTGCGACAGAATACAAATATGTCCTGTAACCGTAGCTGTGTCCGTGGACTGGTTAAGTCATGTGCCATGGCGTTCCCTGCTCAGCCCACAATCCACAATCCAGTGTTAACCCTCGTGGGTCACGTGCTCATACCCGTTGATGACGTCATAGGTACTAATAGATTTACTGTTGACTGCATTGGCGTTGTCCTGTCCGTTTTGTTTGGTGTTTAACGCCACACTTAGCAAAATCCCAGGTATATGACGGCGGTCTGTAAATAATCGAGTCAGAACCAGACAATCCAGTGATTGACATCATGAGCATCGATCTACACAATTGGAATACAACTGGATGACATCAACCAACTCAGCGACCACCCGATCACGTTAGTCGCCTCTTGCGACAAGCATAGTCGCCTTTTACGACAAGGACTGGTTGCTGAAGACCTATTCTGACCCGGATCTTTACGGATCCATTGTCCAGATATCAACTCTAGTCATTGAATAGCGATAGTGAGTGAGTGAGTTAGTGAGGGGGAGAGAAGGGTTCTATGCTACTCATAAATGCAGCCAGTAATTAACGCGTGTAGAATACAGTAAAACCCTGTTACTCCGATAGATACCCCTGCATTTGTCCGGTTTAACAAATATCCGGATTAACGAATTAGTGTAAAGAGTACTACCCCATGTATGTGTAGACGTTTAGATTACTGGGGTTTCACTGTACATTCAACTCCAAAAGATACGTGAAGCTTTCCTTGAGAATTTGAAATGGTAAATGTATCATGCTATACAAAAATGTGTTTAAAAAAAAACAGTTCAAAATTGGCAGGGTTATAGTAAAATATTTCATTTCACTTGCTGCAAAATGTCATGAACTTCATGTATGATTCAAGGTCACATCGACGTTTAAAAGTCACACAAAGAGTGTTTTTATAGACATATTCAGTAACGGGTATGACCTCCGACTTTGCTTCAAAAAAGGTTTCTAATGACTTGGTGATAGGTTTGTGATTGTTGGAATGTTTAGATGCGGTTACCGTATCCTCTCATCTTGTCATCGTGAATGAATAGTATGAATATCAATCTCTTCCTAAATCACCTATCTAACAGCTATGAAATAGAAAATGAATACCATTTTTTGTAAATTTGTCCTTTATAAAAGTAGTAGAGAAAATTAAATTCCAACATGTTACCATGTACAACCATCTGTCCCAAACTTTATCAGTCTTTTATCTTCCAGAAATGATTGTGTTATTAAAAACCTGTCCATATGTTTAAAAAGACATTTACCTATGTGGTGAGGTGAGGTGAAATGGGGTTTAACGTCGCGTCCAAGATTATTGCACTTATATAGCGACGTGCATGCACGTGTATGTGTGTTTGTGTGGCTGCTTGTACTAGTCCGGACTGATGCCGATTTATAGTGCTGGCTCACTGAGATACCATGCCGCAGTTTAACATGAATACCCCACTCAGACACAGTATACTGACTCCGAACCGACCAGTCCTTGTTTTATCCCCTTAATGCCGAGCGCCAGACAGGGTAACAACAAGTACCATCTTTTAACGTCTTTTGGTATGACGCGGTCGGGGATCGAACCCCGGACCTTCCGCTCTCCGGGCGGACGCTCTACCACTAGACCACGGAGGCGGTCCCATTTACCTATGTAAATACAAATGTAAAAAAAGATGAACGTTTGTTGTAACAAGATTTGTGCATGTGCATAGCATATATTATTCCTGTGAATGAACTGTGGGTCATGTGGCCTTCATTCATGAATAAACCTCCTCCTCTTCTTCTTCTTCTTCTTCCTCTTCTAAATAGCCATACTTGATTTCATGGAAGGTGAACGTTAAACTTGAAAAAAGTTTTAAAAAATTACCACCGGTTTTGGTTTTCGATCTGGAATCCTGTTCCCACCAGGACTTGTAACCAATCTGAGATGTAGAGGTGCGCTAAAATGAACAATTTCAAACGTCGCTCACACTGGTGACTTTATAGAGAAACTACCGTGGCCCATAAGGGACGTGGAGTCTGCTTTTCAATATTTTGATATTTCACTTACTTTTATCATAACCTTTTGCAAATTAACACAATTTGTCATACAAATATGTAATAAATCGTGTATAAAAACAACCGAAAACATGGAAAATATACTTTCAAGTAGCTATTGAATCGTTGAAATGTGAAGCGAAAATGTCAAAAACTAAAACGAAAATGTCAAAAACAAAAACGCAAATGTCAAAAACAAAAGCGAAAATGTCAAAAACTTAGTTTTTGTCCTTTTCGTTTTTGTTTTTGACATTTCAATATCTTCTTTACACATGATTCATCACACATTTGTATGACAAATCGTGTTGATTTGCAAAAGGTTACGATAACGGTAAGTGAAATATCAAAATACTGAAAAACAGACTCCATGTCCCTTATGGGCCACCGTAAGAAACTGATATATACGACGAACAGATGGGAGAATACGGTAAAGGCAACCCTCTTCCCCACAAGGGAACGGAGTACATTCAGTCCGTGAACGCTGGTGTTATTTACTCAGGAGTGGAGCGCAAATATACTTGATAGAAGCACGAGGTCCTGATTCAAACCTAGTCATACCAGTGCGGTTGACAAGACAATACGTAACCACGCTTGTAAACACAGGTTCCATCAATGCGCATGTGCTGTGAACTCATTTGACCCAATATCAATAGTGCGCATGAATATGTGTGTGTATGTGTGTGACAGTATACCCTTTTTGGCTCAGACGAGAAATGCACATTCATGATATATTACCTTCAAAGCGAATCTGGAGTGTCACTGTGTACACACACTCATAACGTACATTCAACCTTGAACGACTTTTGAAAATATCTACAAATTGAGAGCGTAAAGCTCGATATAAGTAGAGTCCACGATATAATAACTCTGATTATTTGAATGTAGTGAATATTAATATTAATATATGAACAATAACCAAGATCATATGGCCTACAGGTTTAAGAAATGGCAAGGGGCGATATTCTTAAAAAAACCGAAGATTTTAGTCCAAGGTTAAAGTTTGTTAAAATTATTCCCATATGAGTGAGTATGGTTTTACGCTGGTTTTTTTAGCACTATTAGAGCAATTTCACGGCAAGGGACACCAGAACCCACACATTCACACATTGAACCCATGTCGGGAATCGAACCCGGGTCTTCGGCGTGACGAGCGAACACTTTAACCACTAGGCTACCCAACCGTCGCTGTTCCCATATGAAGACTGTCAGAGTCTTGAACTGTACTCCACGGAATGCCCCAATTCAGTGAAGCTACTGATGTAACGAGGTGCCTCGATTTAGTGAAGTTACTGATGTAACGAGGTGCCCCGATTCAGTGAAGCTGCTGATTGACGAGTTGCCTCGATTTAGTGAAGTTACTGATGTAACGAGGTGCCCCGATTCAGTGAAGCTGTTGATGCAAAGAGGTCCCCCAATTCTGTGAAGCTGCTGATATAACGAGGTGCCCCGTTTCAATGAAGCTTCTGATGTTCCGAGGTGCCCTGATTCGATTATTTACATGCCGTTGTAATATGGCTGGAATATTGCTGACTGCGTCACTCACTCACCAACCCACTCACTCAGAATTGGAATTTGAAATTTTTCCTTTTTAAATACTGATTTTTTTAAAGGCAATTGCGGTTCAACTTTACTTCAACTAAACCCCAGCAATGAATCTCTTAAATCGAGAGGACGTTTGAGCCATGGGCTTACATAAAGAGACACTTCGATACATAAAATGTCAACTTAAGAGCAAATCATGATGAAAATGAGATATAATTATTTACATATACATGTCCTGGTGTTAGTGTTACCCGGTATACCAAAATATGCATGTGATGAAAATAACAAAACGTGATCATATCTGTTTGTTGATTAACGCCTCACTCAGCAATATTCCAGCTACATGACGGCGGTCTGTAAATAATCGAGTCTGGACACGACAATCCTGTGATTGACATCATGAACATCGATCTACGCAATTGGAAGACGATGACATGCATCAACCAAGTCAACAAGCCTGACCACCCGATCCCGTTAGTCGCCTCTTACGACAAGCATAGTCGCCTGTGTTGCCTTTTACGGCAAGCATGGAATGCCGAAAACCTATTCTACCGAAGACCTTCACGGGTCGTGGGAGTTTGTATCTAAAATTGACTTCTTACAGCTACAAAACCAGATATTTTTTGTTTGAAACTATGAGCCTGAAATTTTTATCATTGCTCATATTATTGATCACTGTATTGTCTCGTCCTGATTTGATTATTTACAGTCTGCCGTCATATTTCTGGAAAATGCTGAGTGAGGTCTTAAACAACAAACAAACATTTGGGACCTGTGCTGTTTTGAATACCAACAATGTAGGCAAGACCAAATGATGTCATCATACGCAAAAACAAGTTCGAGAATATTGTCGAAAAGTTCTTTTTATTTTTCTTGTACCTCAAAGTGATATGTACAAAATGATTGTGGAACATGGAAAGCAGGTTTAATGACTAATACCATCAAGTGATAAAGATATCTAGATTGCATAGCTAATTTAAGCAAACTCTTTAAAAAAGTAAGAAAAATCCATTGTTTCAAGAGCACTGAAGTACCACAAATAGCATAGACAATAAAATATTATTTCCATAAAAGAAAAGATTACCATGAGAAACTAACACACCCCTGACAGCAACTAAAGTTATACATGTTAGTATTTCTTATTTACAAAAGTGAGGATAGGTTTGACAAAAATTAAGCCCTCAGAGGTTCTGAAGGGTAATTTATGTTTTCCAATTTACAAAACAAAACATCCAATTATTTATGATTTAAAAACATGTTCAACAAAATTGATATGCTCACACATTAACAATTGGTTTGGATGTGCTAAAACTACAATGAATAAAAAGCTGTTAAAATTTCTCATGGAATATTGATACAGCACATATAGGTGATACAGCATGCAAACACATTAAAATTATTATTGGTTATTCAGGCTGCTTTGTCATGTCCATTTTGTTTGTTTGTTTGTTGTTTAACGCTGCACTCGGCAATTTTTCAGCTATATGACGGCGGTCTGTAAGTAATCGAGTCTGGACCAGACAATCCAGTGATTGACATCATGAGCATCGATCTATGCAGTTGGGATACAATGACATACATCGACCAAGTCAGCGAGCCTGGCCACCCGATCCTGTTAAGCGCCTCCTACGACAAGCATAGTCGCCTGTTATGGCAAGGATGGGTTGCTGTAAACCTATTCTACCCCGCATCTTCACGGGTCTCGTCATGTCATGATAGGTGAGTGAGATTTGAGCGTATCAGTGACATTATGGCCTGTTAACTTAAGGTAGAAATAAGCCCAAATTAAAGAATGTGAGTGTGGTGAGGTGAAAGGTGTAGATATATAAATAGCGATGTGTATGTATGTATGTATGTGAATATGTGTGGTATTCATGACAGGTATGAGACATGTGAGTGAGTGAGTGAGCTGGGTTTAATGCGGCTTTTAACAGTATTCCAGTTATATCGCAGCGTGTCAGCTTAATGTGGGAGGAAAGCCCGAAGTGATGCAGGTCTCAGACGTTTACCACTTCGGTGAAACCCACAAGCACGGGTATGGTGCTGACAAACCTAGAAACATAATCGGGGTGAACAGGGATTCGAACCCACAATCATAGGTTTCTGGTGTGCCCAAGGGACACAATTTGGCACAGCGAATCGTGGCGCCTAGACCACAGAGCCACCCGTGCCCCTCATCTAGCAATGACCACTCACTCACATCTCTTCATCTGCATGAACATCTTTATGTTGTCTGGTTACTTTCATTTTTCAGAATACTGATTCATCAAACTAATCTTCATGTGGTCTCCACAATAAACAAAGTGTTTAACACAAGCAGCATATCTCTCATTCTGATCCATTATGATTACACCATATTCATTTTACATCTTCAAAGCCAACAAGCTTAACAACCATTATGAACATAAATATCTGTATAAACATCAACACCCAAATAAAGATTCTGGGAAGCAATAATGTAATAAACACTTTAAAAAACAAGGCAAACAACCTTTAACAGGCTAAAATAAAAAGCCATATAAGCTATATGTATCCCCAGTTAAACATTATGATCATGCTAATACTGGCCTTTTATGAAGGATGCTTCTTGTCAACATACAGTTGCACCATGCGGCACATTAATATCAGGTCTTTTATTCTGATTTGATACCTCTCGCAGTACAGATCGGACACTTCACTAGCAGCCCTTGACTGCTTTACTCATGTTTGCTGGAGGAGAAATAAAACCACAGCAAAAAGAAATTCTTGTCACAATCTCATTAAAATCAGATCTTAGTTCTCGCTACCGCTAAACAAAGATCTGAGGACATCCCATTACGGGTCACGTCAGAACAACCTTTCATCCGACCAATCAGGGCGTTGCTTACCAGATAATGAAAGTGACACCCGGAATGTGGTTTCTAATCCTGCAGCCTCGAAAACTTTAAAACAGGGTATTCCCAACGATAGTTACGGGCCTAACGACTGAATCTATACAATCTAGACCATATATTAGCCATTTGAGAATGTTCTTTTGTTCAGGTTTCAAGTTTGTAAGCGAGAATTTGTCAAAATATGTTTCGAAGCGTAGTTGCCAATTTGCAATTAGTGCCGTAAAGCACGAGAAAGCTGCCTTCTGATTGGCTAATGTTGACTTCTTGTCAGTAATTACATTGGTTGTTCAGAGTTTGCGAAAGGTCGGTCTGACGTTACCCGTAATGGGATGTCCTCAGATCTTCGTTTAACGGCAGCGAGAACAAATATCTGATTTCAATTATATTGTTCTTGTCACAACAGAAATGACAGATTGTTAAATATCTGCAACCTGGCACAGCCATTATTATTCTCTATTTGATAAAGCTGTGTGTGTTCATTTTCAAAGTATAGAAATCTGATATACTGAATGAACTGGCTGAATGAAAACATCTTCCTGAGGCAAGGGAGTTAACTGACTATAAAAGTCCAGTTTCCACCCTTGCCGAACTAGGCAAGAATGATGGAGTTACAATTTGGCTGGACTAACGAGTCTGTGCATAGTCCGATCAAAACTAGACTAGACATCCGGTTCGTAAAGAACATGGATTTCAACATGCAGATTTTGGTTGCCTGCAGGATTTGCAAAGCATGAGTACCATCAACTGGGCGTCAACAGATATTTTGAAGGTGCTCAAGTGATTTCAGGCACTAAGACCCTTTTCATTACAACATAAATATTGATTAAGGATCAGATCATCTTGACTTTGGGGTGCCGCGTTTGAAAACAAATGCAAGTGATATGAGAGATTCTGATTCATCAATAGGAGGGACATGGAAGGGAAATAACTCTTAATGGCGACTGGTGGCACCTGGAAATTCCAGCCTAGTTAGGCAAGGGTTGAAACTGGACTTTCATAGTCAGCTAATGCCCTTGCCTAGGGAAGATGGGATGAATAGTACCATTTCTTGACCTCCTCATGGAGAGATTGGCACATCTTGACAGAGAGAGGCTTAAAATCAGATGAAGAAATTTGACCTCAATGAGATTGAATCGTGTGGCTGCTCTTTCATTTAACGTCAGACCTTCATCTAACTTCAACTACTCCAGTCAATGAAGGACCTCAGCGCATCATCTACCACATTTGATGTCATGCAAACAAATGTCCCTGGTTTCACACACATCAGACCACCTGCTTGCGCTTAATTTCAAGCAGGTTAATCTTCTAAATACTTGTACAAAATCAAGATAGGAAGGAAATCTTTACACGCATGTCACCTAAAAAAAGAACTCATTTGAACATTGTATAAAAAATTCAGGAGCTTTCAATGTCAAATGATAGCCCTCATGACACATTTAGATAAATCTGAACAGTAAGACACTGTGCACAGAACCGACTCTACTGTCAAAAAGTCCAGTGTGACCTATAAACCTATTTAAACATTAAAAAGCATGAAAATATGAGAACGTCCACTGTATTCTTGGATTATTGTCAACATAAAAATGAAACAAAAGGTTAAAATGGGTATAGCTATTTTCAGCAAAATGTTGGATGTGATTTTGTAGCCAATTTGATCAATATTTACCAATAATACATCATTTCAATTTTAATAAACAGGGCTTTTCATCTGAATTTGTACGTTGTTTTAGAAACATATGCACCAAAATCGCCTGAGACACCCACAAAAAATGGGTTTCACACCATTTTCTCCATTTTGGGAATCAAACCCAGGTCTTTGGCTTGACTAGTGAATGCCTTTACCACTAGGCTACAGTACGAGCCATAGTCAACTAAAGTGTGTCTGTGAGTTAACAATATTTCAGAAAAGATTCAAGGGGAAAATTCAAATTTAAAAAGTACCATTTGTTCTGTTCTAAAACATTTGTAGAGCTCTATTCCAAAACAAAAACCAATGTAATGAAATCTGCACAGATGGTAGCAAAGTCAGATTTTTCAGAGAAAAATTAGTAAACAAAGAAATATAAAAAGGTCTCATAACAACATTGTGTGACATGACATGAGGGATGAAACAGATTTGTTTGCTTTAATTTGAAATATCAATATTAATTTGCATACACAAAAAACTACATGTATAAACTATAAAGATTATGTAAGTGTATGGTTAGATCCCCAAGAACTACTTTTGTATCTTTGTTGTTTAACGCCGCACTCAACAATATTCCAGCTGAATGACAGCGGCCTGTAAATAATCAAATCTGGACCAGATAATCCAGTGGCTTCAACTGATCAATCCTTGTGATACAAAGACGTGTTAACAACCAGGTTGTCTGGTTGGTTTGTTGTTTAACGCTGCACTCAGCAATATTCCAGCTATATGACGGCGGACTGTAAATATTCAATTCTTGACCAGACAATCCATTGATTAATATCATGAGCATCGATCCACGCAATATGGGATTGATGACATACATCAACCAAGTCAGTGAGCCTGACCACCCGATCTCTTTAGTCGCCTCTTACGACAAGCAGATTTGCCTTTTACGGCAAGCATTGGTTGCTGAAGACCTATTCTACCCCGGATCTTCACAGGTCTGTTGCCTCATATGACAAGCATGGGATGGGGACCTATATTCTCTCCCAAAATCCCCACGTGTTTACTACATGAAGGCATTGTCGGCACAAATCATGACTTGTAACGGTTGTTATAGTGAAGCTTTGTCTAATTACAATATCACCAGCAGTTGTTGAATGCCTTTTACGTGTTGACACAGAGCTTGAAACAGTCTAACATGACTAGAGTGAGTGAGTTCAGTTTAATGACGATGTGAATATATGTCAGCTTTTTCACGTCTTGTCAGTTGGTGTTGGAGAAAGCCTGAAGCTTGTCACCTTTAATTGTCAGGGCACCCTAAAACACCAGCCCACCTGCCTGTGCCCCTGATGCAGTTAGGGCACCAGAGACAACCTGCACCCCTGATGCAGTTAGGGCAAGCTAGACAACTGCACCAGCTGCACCCCTGAGACTGTTAGGGCAAGCTAGACAACTGCGCCAGCTGCACCCCTGGGGCTGTTAGAGCACCAGAGACAACCTGCACCCCTGATGCAGTTAGGGCAAGCTAGACAACTGTGCCAGCTGCACCCCTGAGACTGTTAGAGCACCAGAGACCATTAGGGCACCAGAGACAACCTGCACCCCTGATGCAGTTAGGGAAAGCTAGACAACTGCACCAGCTGCACCCCTGAGACTGTTAGGGCAAGCTAGACAACTGTGCCAGCTGCACCCCTGAGACTGTTAGAGCACCAGAGACAACCTGCACCCCTGATGCAGTTAGGGCAAGCTAGACAACTGTGCCAGCTGCACCCCTGAGGCTGTTAGTGCACCAAAGACCATTAGGGCACCAGAGACAACTTGCACCCCTGAGACTGTTAGGGCAAGCTAGACAACTGTGCCAGCTGCACCCCTGAGACTGTTAGTGCACCAAAGACCATTAGGGCACCAGAGACAACCTGCACCCCTGATGCAGTTAGGGCAAGCTAGACAACTGCACCAGCTGCACCCCTGAGACTGTTAGGGCAAGCTAGACAACTGCGCCAGCTGCACCCCTGGGGCTGTTAGAGCACCAGAGACAACCTGCACCCCTGATGCAGTTAGGGCAAGCTAGACAACTGTGCCAGCTGCACCCCTGAGGCTGTTAGAGCACCAGAGACAACCTGCACCCCTGATGCAGTTAGGGCAAGCTAGACAACTGTGCCAGCTGCACCCATGAGGCTGTTAGAGCACCAGTATAGGTCCTCCTATCACCTTTAAGCCATTTTCTCCCCCCCAAAATGTCTCATAGCCATTTTATCTCAAAGCCTTTGGATACATTAACATTTTGACCATGTTTGTTCTCATCCACTCCCTCCAGAAAATTGAGTGAGTGAGTGAGTGAGTTGGGTTTAACGACGCTTTTTTAACAGTATTCCAGTTATATCGCGGTGTGTCAGCTTAATGTGGGAGGAAAGCCCGAAGTGATGCAGGTCTTAGACATTTACCACTTCGGTGAAACCCATGAGCATGGGTATGGTGCTGACAAACCTAGAAACATAATTGGGGCGAACCGGGATTCGGACCCTCAATCATAGGTTTCTGGTGTGCCCAAGGGACGCAACTCTGCACGGCCCCTTAGACGACTGGGCCACCCAAGCCCCCACCTCCAGAAAAGACGGGGGTGAACTGAGTGTGGGGACACACATAAACACACAAAATTGAACCCCCCAAAAAGCTTGGTATGTATAATACAGAAGAAAACAAGGCAACAGTAACATAAAAATGCAGTGTTATCACTAAAAAAGCAGCCCAAAATCTACCTTTTCTTGACTGGCCCACCACTTCAACAGCAGAACCATTTGTCATGAACCATTTTGACTATACCACATCAGGTGACAACTGATGCCATCAAAACCTATCTGTATTCATCTTTGATCCCGAGGGCAGCCAAATGCAGTACAACCTCGATCATGTGCCTCTAGCTGCCCTCAAATAAACACTTCCAGATTAGTGACATACCTTCCAGTTTGGGAAAACACATATCTATTGGAAAACAACTTTAAAACAGAACGCCCAATGCCTCTAGCTACCATAACAAAAAAGCAATATGCACTTCTGGTTTAATGACCTTGACCCTCTGCCAAAAACAGGGGCATAAGCTCTTACAAATACAAACCCAGGGGTCGTTCAGTACACAAAGAAGCAGAACTACCATACAAATGACCACTTCAGCATCCTTGACCTTCAATGAACCTCATGATTTCGATTCTTGAGTATTTGTGAACATAACAAATTTGGTATCATTTGACATTGAGAGTGAATTTGACCTTCAAAATCAGGTGTACTTATTTTAAGATCATTCATATCCAGCATATAAACCAAATATGATGGCCCCAGGTGGAATTTAGTATAACAACAATATGGCATATGTTACTCATCGAAAGTAGGTCACTGTCACTTATCATACACAAATTTTTGCGTACGACTGCAGAAAGAGACATTTTATTGAAAATGGCAAACATACTTTTTACATATCAATGACCTTCACCATGAATTTGATCTTCACCACAGGTAACTCATGACCTTTTGCCCTGGGAAAGACATATCTGAATCTGGATGTATCCAAAACTTTTTCCTTAGGCTATGACCTTAAAGATGACCTTGACCTTAACATGACATATATTCAGATAGTATAACAACTACATGAATAAGACTTCAGGATATCTCAAGAAGAGGCATTTCAGTGAAAATGGTAATTTTTATGGGCTATGGCATTGACCCTTGACATGACATGTATTCAAACAATGTTGGTTGGTTTGTTGTTTAGCGATGCACTCAGCAATATTCCAGCTATATGACGGTGGTCTGTAAATAATCGAGTCTGGACCAGACAATCCAGTGATTGATATCATGAGCATCGATCCACGCAATTGGGATCGATGACATGCATCAACCAAGTCAGCGAGCCTTTTACAACAAGCATAGTCACCTTTTACAGCAAGCATGGGATTGCTGAAGACCTATTCTACCCCGGAATTCAAATAATCTAACAACATGATGAATCAACATGCATAAGATGCATTTTTAAAGTCATTTTTATTCTTATTTTCCCCCTGGCTGCTTATGTAACTCCAGAGAAACATTATTTAAATTAATCTGGCCTGAATCATGAAAATGAGTGGAAATGGCTGTATAAGACAAGAACAAGATCAGTCAAGTCAGAGTCATGATAGAAATTGCCGTACACTGTTCAACTTTGAGAGGCATATACCTGTTATTCAATGATACATAAGGGACACACATCTCAGTATCACAAGGGATTTATCTTGGCATTCTCAGAGGATAGAGTATGCTACCTCTTCTATAACCAGGGTTACAAATGTTGGTAAAGTATCCCAGCTGTGTTTCAGCTTTGCAAAGTATATTAACTAATTATTTTTTTATTGCGATAATCAGATAGGCTTAAAAAAATAAAAGAATTGCTTCTCAGGCAATGACTACTGGTATTAAAAATAAAATGCGGGCAGGCGGGAGGTGGTTTTTTTTGCTTGTTCAAACTAGAATGTCACCAAATAAACAGTTGTGTACCATCAACCTGGGAAAGGGCCTCCCAACATAAACAAGAGTACAAACTTCTATTGCCACCATGACCAAAACGTGAGATGCACAGTAAAGGGAAGTAACTGTGTAACTTAGGATTTGTATATTTTGGGGGAAAATGGAAATAAAAACAAAATGTACGGGCGGTGCTTGAGAACCAAGGCAAATATTATTTTTAGCGATAATGTCATTCTATTTATATATATACTTCACATATAACAGTTTTGTGGATCATCCATCTTTTCTGAGGCAAGGGAGGTAACTGAGTGTAAAAGTCAAGTTTCCACCCTTGCCGAACTAGGCTGGAGGTGAGGTGAAATTGGGTTTAACGTCGCATCCAAGATTATTGCACTTATATAGTGACGTGCATGCATATGTGTGTGTGTGGCTGCTTGTACTTGTCCGGACTGATGCCGTAGTTTAACATGAAAACCCCACTCAGACACAGTATACTGACTCCAAGCTGACCAGTACTTGTTTTAGCCCCTTTATGCCGAGCACCAGACAGGGTAACAACAAGTACCATCTTTTAACGTCTTTTGGTATGACGCGGCCGGGGATCAAACCCTGGACCTTCCGCTCTCCAGGTGGACCCTCTAGACCATGGATGCGTCGAACTAGGCTGGAATATCTGGGATCAATCAAAGCACCACCAGTGGCTATTACGAGTTATGTCCCTTGCATTTGCTTAAACAAAATGGCTGCGCCCAGTCAAGATGATCTGATCGATAATCAAGAACTATATTGTAATAAAATAGGTCTTACTTCGCAAAGTACATCAGATCACGTGAACACCTTGATAAAAAACTTGAAAAAATTTGGAAAACAAACCGGATGTCAATTTCTTTATGAGATTTTGATTGGACTAAGCATAGTCTTGTTAGTCCTGCCAAAATATAACTCCCTAATTCGAGCCTAGTTCGGCAAGGGTGGAAACTGAACTTTGAATGTCATTTAATTCCTTTGCTTCGGGAAGATGTTCATCCCTATCACAATGGGTACTCAATTTGAGATCCTAGATAAATCCCTTGTCCCAATCAAAAGTTGAGCAGTACAGCTTGCAGCAAGGGACATCCCATGTTGTCATCCAGACTATACGCCATATTGTAATATAGCATCTATAACAGGATGATATACACACACAAATTGAACTAATTCTAATAAATATCATTTCTCATTTTATTGTCTTTAAAATCACCTCACTAATTTTAAATATTATGTACTCTTGGGAGTCTAAAGACAGTGAAACCTCCGTAGTTAATCCGTGTTATCCCTGGACCCTGCTTATATGGAAACCCCTCATTCAGGATGATTAATCCAGACAATTGTTAATCCAGACAATTGTTAATCCAGACAATTGTTAATCCAGACAATTATTAATCCAGACAATTGTTAATCCAGACAATTGTTAATCCAGACAATTGTTAACCCAGACAATTTCGCAGCAAATGACACCCTCCAGATTAACAGTATTTGGAGTGAAACCATGTGAATCAAGAGATCCATTAATCCAGATGATTTCACAGAGAATGTTACAGTATAGATTACCAGGGTTTCACTGTAACTGGTTGGGTCATGACACAGTCATCGGGACATCCAGAATACTTCCTTGTTATATTGATAAGGTACAACATAGCCGGGCGGTCATTGACAAGACATTTCAGTATCGAAAACTTGACAGAAACATATCTCACAACATACTGATACAACCATAAATGATATGATAGAGACAAACTCTGGAAGCTAACAATAGTTTTGTTTAAATGTTCAGTTATTGTTACATTATCGTCTGTCATTTTCATTAGCATGTGTCTTTACAAGAACTGTATACAAATTGATTAAACACAATTTATTGTCCATGAGAAGTCAGAGCAGTCAAGCAATAAGTGTTCAAGTGTGATAAGGCAAGAATAATCAGTTTTCTTCTTTTATTGACAAGTCTGCAGCACATATTGAAAAATTAAAACAAGTGAAAAAGAGAATAAATAGGATTAAAAAAAATCTGTTACTTTTTACATTTTCTTTGTGTTTCTAAACTTTCATTTCAACATGTTCAAGAAGGCTTTCTCAAAAACCATGGCATCCAAATTGGGTTTGTTTTGTTCCGTTACCATGGTTACCTCTTGGCGTGTTATGTATTCTAGCCATTGAAAGTAGAAAAAAAATTAAAATAAAATAAGTAGTCTTTTCTTATCATATCAGCATTGATATTCCCATCATGCTAAAGGATACAATATTTGCAACATATCAGTACAAGGGAACTCTGATGTATCAACATTGTATCAATACAGGACATATCGATGTATCAATGTGATCAACACTGTATCGATACACTTGACACTGATGTATCGGTATTGTATCAATACAAGGACATATCCATACATTAATATGATCAACACTGTATCGATACAACTGACACTGATGTATCAGTATTGTATTAATACAAGGACATATCGATATATATATATATCAATATGATCAACACTGTATCAATACAATTGACACTAATGTATCAGTATTGTATCAATACAAGGCACATCAAAGTATCGATACTCCCACTTCAGTACTGGTGACAGATTGTACTGATACAAGTACACATTGATATATCAATTTTCCCACCTGATACAACACTGGCTACAGATTGTACTGATACAAGGGCAAATTTATACATCAATTTTCCCACCCAATACAACACTGGCTACAGATTGTACTGATATAAGGGCACATTGATATATCAATTTTCCCACCCAATACAACACTGGCTACAGATTGTACTGATATAAGGGCACACTGATATATCAATTTTCCCACCCAATACAACACTGGCTACAGATTGTACTGATATAAGAGCATTGATATATCAATTTTCCCACCCTATACAACACTGGCTACAGATTGTACTGACATAAGGGCACATTGATATGTCAATTTTCCCATCCAGTTAAGCACCAGCGACAGATAGTACTGTAATGTACACTTTGATATACAATATTCCCATCCAATATAACACTGGCGACTGATTGCACTGTACAAGGAGACGTGTCAATGACAGCACTGCATCACAGCATCAAGGGCCTCGTCCTCTCCATCACACGTCCACCAGGATAGGTTGTTCAACAGTCTGCTGTATATAGTCATATACACCCTCCGGTCACTTTCACACAGCTTAAATGTCCATGAGCAAAACTTCAGTGTGGTCGCCCGACGTACGAGTCGGAATTGTGTCGCACTCGTTTGGCAGTGTTCGTCGGTCTCATCAACTCCTGTATGTGCTGCACGATCAAATCAATGGCCACTGAAACATCAACACATATTGTTAGTGAGGGAGTGTTGTTTACATCGCAGTCAGCAATATACCAGTTCTATCACAGTGTGGTTTAATAGGACCACACTGGACAAGACACAAGAGAAAGCATCCCTCTCCGTTCAATGACGACAATCAGCTAATGAAGATTGGTCTGACTTCGAAATTTCAATGTCTTTATCTTATCAATACATTTAGTACAGGGAAGTGAGTGAGTGAGTAAGTATGGTTTTACGCCGCTTTTAGCAATATTCCAGCAATATCACGGCGGGGGACACCAGAAATGGGCTTCTTACATTGAACCCATGTCGGGAATCGAACCCGGGTCTTCGGCGTGACGAGCAAACGCTTTAACCACTAGGCTACCCGACAGCCCCTAGTACAGGGAAGTTTCCAAGCTCTATATCTCCAGGGCCCGCATTTTGACAAACCTACACTAACCCCTGGATTCTTTCCCATGGTTCTTGTCATTGCAAATTACCCGCCCTTGATTTTCACCGAGCTCCAGATAAGCTTTTGGTGTTGTGGGTATTTTAACCATGCATTTTAAAAGCATTGGGTATCAGTAATTCTATCTGCGTATTCAAATTTCTGTTACCCACTAGTTTTTACACATGTGGGTATTTAAGTTAAATATTTAAAAACACTATTCATCTAGTCTCTGCAAACTGGTGTCGTGAGGGTTCGAGAGCTTTATAGGACTCAAAAATACCACGATACTTCCACAAGAAAGTGTGATGGCAAATGATCATGATGTAACTGTCATCGTAGAGTTTGGCAAGGTTGACGGAATGCCCGTTTATAATTTTAAAATAAGTTGCTGATTTGCTAATTGAATACGTAGGGTTACTTTACAATATTTGGATGATACACACAAGTTTTATTTTCGAGCGTATATGTAATGTAACTAATGTTATATTTGGAATAACACTTTCTTAGTTAAGTACAGATTCTAGTACTTTTTTTTTTTTTTTTTTACAATTTACACTTGTCAGGGGGGTACTCAAAATACGTGATCTAGACTACCAGTTGTCGGACTTCATTTTTGTGTAAGGCTCAGTGGCTGAGTGGGTTAGATCGCTGACTTTGTGTGCTGGCGATTAGGTGCCTCACCCTGGCAGGTGTGGGTTCGAATCCCGGACGGGACTAGAATCTGTATTTTACTAAGAAAGTGTTATCCCAAATATAACATTAGTTACATTTGACCACTTTCTAAATGGCATTGTGTATTCGTATATGTAATGTTCGTTGCATATTTGATACGCTTGGATTTTATTTACTGCGTATTTCTGCATTTCTGATGCGTATTTTACGCAGATACGCAGCTTATCTGGAGCTCTGTTTTCATTAACATTTTACCAACCAACCAACCGTCGACATACGTAAAGGATAAGGGAGGTAACTAGTATTACCTAGAAACCAAAGCCACTGCCAGTTTAAATGGACACGAAGACATCCTTTCCATCAACAACATTTTTAAGGGCGCTCTCTTGAGTCTCAGTCAGTTTTTCAGAGTTGTATTTCTCACAACCTCGATCATAATCAACGAGACTGGCCCACCCAACATTAGACTGGCCCACCCAACATTAGACTGGCCCACCCAACTTTAGACTGGCCCATCCAACATTAGACTGACCCACCCAACATTAGACTGACCCACCCAACATTAGACTGGCCCATCCAACATTAGACTGACCCACCCAACATTAGACTGACCCACCCAACATTAGACTGGCCCACCCAACATTAGACTGGCCCACCCAACATTAGACTGACCCACCCAACTTTAGACTGGCCCACCCAGCATTAGACTGGCCCACCCAACATTAGACTGGCCCACCCAACATTAGACTGACCCACCCAACATTAGACTGACCCACCCAACATTAGACTGGCCCACCCAACATTAGACTGGCCCACCCAACATTAGTCTGGCCCACCCAACATTAGACTGGCCCACCCAACATTAGACTGGCCCACCCAACATTAGACTGGCCCGACCAACATAAGACTGGCCCGACCAACATTAGACTGGCCCACCCAACATTAGACTGGCCCATCCAACATTAGACTGGCCCACCCAACATTAGACTGGCCCACCCAACATTAGACTGGCCCAACCAACATTAGACTGGCCCACCAAACATTAGACTGGCCCAACCAACATTAGACTGGCCCACCCAACATTAGACTGGCCCGACCAACATAAGACTGGCCCGACCAACATTAGACTGGCCCATCCAACATTAGACTGGCCCATCCAACATTAGACTGGCCCACCCAACATTAGACTGGCCCACCCAACATTGAGACTGGTTTGTAACTTGCATTCTGATTGGTCTGTTAGACCCAGTAGTGTAGCCAATCAAAATGGCAAATGGAGATCAAGGGCGGGTAATTTGAGATTGCGAGAACCAGGGAGATGGGTCCAGGAGCCCTTGGGAGACAGAGGATGGAAAGTTTCACTGCTTGTTTGACGACGGTACTGGCATCGGTATGAAATGCCACATTGACAGAATATTCATATTGAACACTATCTTCAATGTGGCATCATATACATTGACTGTCTTGTAACTCACTAAAAAAAATATTTGTCAGAGATAACACAGCAAGACTTGATCGGTTAGGCCTCTTATCTCTTTGTTATTATTTGGATCACAGACTTTCACATGTAAACATCTTTTCAGAAAATGTCCAGAATGTCAAAATAAATCAAACAAAACTATTGTCTTTTCAATGAAAACTCAAATGGTGATTTCCTTTCCTATATTAAGGACCTTACTTGAATACATTGATATTCTTTCCCTGATGAAGAAATATGGTACGGTTTTCAAGATCTGCTCCAGAAACGAAATGTGACGGACGGACGTCCGGAAGGACGACCAGGCGGCCAGACGGCACCCATTGCTATATCCCCCTTCCACTTCGTGGCAGGGGATAATAACATGACTATGCTTGCTGCATTTTCTTAAATTCTTGGCATGGCCATTGAAAGGCAATTCAAGGGAGGTAATACACAATTCAACCTTATTACCTCCCCTGCTACACTCTCCAGAATTCTTTGTCAAATAATCATTCATGTTTGTTTGTTGTCTAACGCTGCACTCAGCAATATTCCAGCCATGTGATGACTGCCTGTAAATATCTGCATCTGGACCAGACACTCCGGTGATCAATAATGTGAGCAACAATCCATGTCGTTGGGGTACAATGACACACAATCAACCAAGCCACCGAGTCTGACCACCCAATCCATTTCTTCCCCTCTTACGACCAGCATAGGTAGCTCAGGACCTATTCTTACCAAGAATCCCCATGACCAGCATAGGTAGCTAGGGACCTATTCTAACCCGGAATCCAAACGACAAGCACAGGTTGCTGGGGACCTATTCTAACCCAGAATCCCAACGACAAGCACAGGTTGCTGGGGACCTATTCTAACCCAGAATCCCAACGACAAGCACAGGTTGCTGGGGACCTATTCTAACCCAGAATCCCAACGACAAGCACAGGTTGCTGGGGACCTATTCTAACCCAGAATCCCAACGACAAGCACAGGTTGCTGGGGACCTATTCTAACCCGGAATCCCAACAACCAACATAGGTAGCTGGTGACCTATTCTAACCCGGAATCCCACGACCAGCATAGGTTGCTGGTGTCCTATTTTAACCCGGAATCCCCACGACCAGCATAGGTTCTGGGGACCAATTCTAAAACAGAATCCCACGACCTGCATAGTTTGCTGGGGACCAATTCTCACCTGCGATTACAATGAAAAGCATAGATTGCTGGGGACCAATTCTAACCCGGAATCCACACGACAAACACAGGTTACTTGGGACCAATTCTAACCTGGAATCCACACGACAAGCACAGGTTACTGGAGACAAATTCTAACCCGGAATCAACACGACAAACACAGGTTACTGGGGACCAATTCTAACCCGGAATCCACACGACAAGCACAGGTTGCTTGGGACCAATTCTAACCCAGAATCCACACGACAAACACAGGTTACTGGGGACCACTTCTAACCCAGAATCCACACGACAAACACAGGTTACTGGGGACCACTTCTAACCCGGAATCCACACGACAAGCACAGGTTACTGGGGACCAATTCTAACCCGGAATCAACACGACAAACACAGGTTACTGGGGACCACTTCTAACCCGGAATCCACACGACAAGCACAGGTTACTGGGGACCACTTCTAACCCGGAATCCACACGACAAACACAGGTTCCTGGGGACCACTTCTAACCCGGAATCCACACGACAAACACAGGTTACTGGGGACCACTTCTAACCCGGAATCCACACGACAAACACAGGTTACTGAGGACCAATTCTAACCCGGAATCCACAAGACAAACACAGGTTACTGGGGACCACTTCTAACCCGGAATCCACACGACAAACACAGGTTACTGGGGACCACTTCTAACCCGGAATCCACAAGACAAGCACAGGTTACTGGGGACCAATTCTAACCCGGAATCCACACGACAAACACAGGTTACTGGGGACCACTTCTAACCCAGAATCCACACGACAAACACAGGTTACTGGGGACCACTTCTAACCCGGAATCCACAAGACAAACACAGGTTACTGGGGACCACTTCTAACCCAGAATCCACACGACAAACACAGGTTACTGGGGACTACTTCTAACCCAGAATCCACACGACAAACACAGGTTACTGGGGACCACTTCTAACCCAGAATCCACACGACAAACACAGGTTACTGGGGACCACTTCTAACCCGGAATCCACACGACAAACACAGGTTACTGGGGACCACTTCTAACCCGGAATCCACACGACAAGCACAGGTTACTGGGGACCAATTCTAACCCGGAATCCACACAAGCACAGGTTACTGAGGACCAATTCTAACCCGGAATCCACACGACAAGCACAGGTTACTGGGGACCAATTCTAACCCGGAATCCACACGACAAGCACAGGTTACTGGGGACCTATTCTAACTGGAACAACAGTGCCACTCAAGCTGCAGGACGATGATGTACATTAAGAATATCATAAAACTCCTGGTCAGTTAGTTCACAGACCTCGAGCAAAAGAAAAATTTCATTTGCCCAAATTCTCCAGTAGACACTTTAACGTACCAAGCTTATTCAAAGTTTAAAAGGAATATTTGCCAAAACCATAAAGTGTTTTATTAAAGGATTGGTAGGATACTTCTTCAATACATATAGACATGTAATAATACAGGCAACATTGAATAAAACATTGTTATTCATGTGTCTCTGATCTTGTGTGTTACTAGAAGCAAGGAAATATAGCCTGTGATTACCTCACTTATCAAGACCTGTTTAAACACAGTATTACTTTCAATCTCATTAAAATCAGATCTTAGTTTTCGCTACCGCTAAACAAAGATCTGAGGACATCCCATTACGGGTCACGTCAGAACGACCTTTCGCATAATTTGACCGACCAATGAAATGACCAACAA
The DNA here is from genome assembly GCF_022045235.1 of Haliotis cracherodii. Lineage (NCBI taxonomy): Eukaryota > Metazoa > Mollusca > Gastropoda > Lepetellida > Haliotidae > Haliotis > Haliotis cracherodii. Next base: position 17,264,381 of record NW_027266268.1, read on the forward strand.
GAAATCGACATTAGCCAATCAGAAGGCAGCTTTCTCGAGCTTTACGACACTTGTTTCAAACTGGTGACTACGCTTCGAAACATATTTTGACGTATTCTTGATAAAAAAAACTGAAAACTGAAAAGAAGAATATTCTGGAATGGCTAATAGATGGCCTAGATTGTATGAATATAATCATAAAACGTGTGACTGTCGTTTAGGATACCCTGTGTTAAATATTTCATGGTTGCATGATTAGAAATCACATTCCGACTGTCACTTTCATGATTTGGTAAGCGACGCTCTGATTGGTTGGATGAAAGGTCGTTCTGACGTGACCCTTAATGGGATGTCCTCAGATCTTTGTTTAGCCATAGTGAGAACTAAGATCTGATTTTAATGAGATTGTATTTCTTTCAGTACCACACAAGTCCAGTAACATGGTTAACAGGGGTGAAATGAAAGTTTTCATGGGATGATACCAAATACTGCTACGAACATGTGTCTAGAATTAGCTTCAACTTTTGAAATTGATCTGAAATATTAATAGTCAAAACATTTCACACAATTTGACATAAATATGTGCATTGCAATACAAATCATATCATGACTGATTTATCACGATACATATCGTATCGTGACCTTGATGTATCGTTTCACCCCTTATGGTTAAAGCAGTTAAAACTTTTCAATGTACAGCATATTGATAGGGATTAGCAATGGCAATGATTAGATAGTGTTACGACCCTCACCTGTGTTGTCAGCCCCTCTTGGTATAATGACATCTGCATACTTTTTGGTCTGCAATGATGACAAAAATACAATATAACCAGACAATGCAACAAAGTAACTTAAAAATGATTTGCAAAATATAGCTCAAACTAACTCAATCAAACGCCACACGGCATTCCAAGGTATTAGCCTTTTATCATGTTAATTCGAGTAAAGAGTGACTGAGTTTGGTTTTATGCCGCTTTTAGCAATATTCCAGCAACATCATGGCGGGGGACACCAGAAATGGGCTTCACACATTGTACCCCTGTCGAGATTCGAACTCGGGTCTTCGACGTGACGAGCGAGCGAACTGGAGTAAAGAGTGAGTGAGTATGGTTTATCGCTGCTTTTAGCAACATTACAGCAATATTACAATGGGGGATATAAGAAATGGGATCCATGCAATTTCCCCACCTTGGGAATCAAACCCGTGCCTTCACCGAGGAGAGTTATGGCCTTAACCATAAGGCTACCCAACCCCAAGAACAAATAACAAGTTTGAGGGAACACAAATGTGAGCGTGGCTTCAGATAATTCAACCAACTGTTGCTGTTGTTATATCATCTTCCCGAGGCAAGCGTGTCCACTAGCCTATATCAAAGCCTAGTTTCTACCCTTGCCACACCAAGGCCTCTTTTCTTCGTTCAAACCTGGTGCCACCTTGTGTACTTCACTAGTTGTGCTGCTTGTAATGAAAACGCAATATCCAATCAGACTGCTGTTCTTATCTCCCTATAGCTTCACAAAGATGGCGACAAAGATGGCGACTACCATAGGAGATGACCTAGTCGATCAGATAACGAAAATATTCGTCATTTCATCCCTGACACAAAAACATAGACAAAGATATATTCATGTCAACAAAGACAGGCAGGGGTAAATCACTTTCATACGAAGGTGTACCAGTTGTGGATGTTGCCTCAGGAAGATGATGCTATACAGGAAAGACCTATTATTCTGATGAAGTTCAATACTTCTGCTTGGTATTGGCCCTGACCTGAATTTACGATAGATATCTTAAAAAGATCAATATGATCAATTCATCACTATTTGTCAACTTAATAAATAAGTTATTATCAGGCCGATAATTACATCCAAATGAATACATAAATATTTGCACTCAAAGCATGCCTTATTAAGTTAATTAGTCGCAGACGTAACATGTACGTGCGACGACCTATTCTTGCATGCAAGACGGGTATGCTCCGCGGTACTCAGTGAAGCGCTCAACACTAATCAATTCGATCACTGTGACAAGCCAACTCAAGTGCAAAGTCTTGTCTTGCTTGAAAATAAATCCATATTTGTTGCATTCATTGCCAAGAAACCAAACAGTGAATATGAGAAGCTCTTGTATCAGCACCACTGATCTAAATCTATTTGAGCTCAGTTTTTTGTTTGCTGTTTAAAGCAACACTCAGGAAAAAATATTCCAGCCATAAGACAGTGGTCAATAAACTGTGCCTGGACCAAACAATCCAGTGATTGACATCATGAGCATTGATCCACGCAATTGGGATACGATGACATGCATCAACCAAGTCACGAAGCCTGACCACCCGATCCCGTTAGTCACCCCTCACAACAAGCATAGTCGCCTTTTACAGCAAGCAGGGGTTGCTGAAGACGTATTCTAACCCGGATCTTCACGTGTCAATTGAGCTAAGTACCCTAAGCATGCTGAACATAGCAGAGTGAGCATAGTTTTATGCTGCATTTAGCATGTTTAGCAATATCACAGGAGACACCACTAATTGGTTTAAAACATTGTTTCCACATAAACATGTTTCACGCACACTGTTTCAATCCAATGTAAACATACCGGCAAGTGAGTGAGTGAGTATGGTTTTACGCCGCTTTTCGCAATATTCTAGCAATATCATGGCGGGGGACACCAGAAAGGGTCTTCACAAGTTGTAATCATTTCAGGCATTGAACCTGGGTCTTCGGCGTGACGAGCGAAAGTTTTAACCACAAGGCTTTGTTTTAACCACAAGTTTTAACCCGACCCTCCCTATACCGGGAGAAGGAGAACAAAGTGACGAATGTTCTTGTTTTAAGTGAATATTATGTTTAAGATATGATTATTGGCACTAATTAATTTGATCATGGTGACAAGCTAACTCAAGTGCGAAGTCTTGTATTGCTTAAAAGTAAATCCACATTTGTTGAAAATATTGCCCAGAATCCCAACAGTGAAAACGAGATGCTATCGTATCAGTGGTACTTATTTTGTTTGTCGTTTAATACCGCACTCAGCAATATTCCAGCTATAAGAAGGCGGTCTGTAAATAATCAAGCTGGATCAGACAATCCAGTGATTGACATCATGAGCATCAATCTACATAATTAGGATACCATGACATGCATCAACCAAGTCAGCAAGCCTGACCACCCGATCCCGTTAGTCGCCTCTTACGACAAGCACGAGTTGATGAGACCTATTCTAACCCAGGTTTTCACTGGGGGTTCATGAAATGACATGAACTTAAATTTGTTGCATCTAGGTGAAAGTCAACACAACTTTTGGGGTCATAATTGAAAAGATGTGACATTAAAAATTAAATCCTATTTTGGGAAGCGAATCCAGGTCTTCGGCAACTTGGGGCTCCAGCCCACCTGTACATATTAGAACAAGAAGACGGACTCACCGGGAGACAGAACTCCTCAAACGCAGGCTTGACAAGGGATGTGTATTGACTCAGGATGCGTTCCAGCTCTCTGCCTCTCTCCTGGATGTCTCGCAACACTGAAGCAGGTGACGTGTAATGGGGTTTAACGTCATGTTCAAGTTCATTGCTCTAACGTAACATTCTGCATCCACCCGTGTGAGTGAGTGTGTGTACGTGTGTGCGTGTGTACGTGTGTGCGTGTGTGTGTCCGACAGCTTAGCAAGCTAAAAGACAACTGAATGGTGTGTCAGATTGGGCAGCCATATTCCCCCAACTTTGATCAAAACCCAAAAGAAAACAAAGCATGTATGATACAACTACTGTAAACAGCTTTATTCTCTGCGCCGTTAAAATATTGCGAATACCACACCAAAGACAATACTGCGACGAGATATTTTTGCGAGTTCCCATGTTGAGATGACTCCTCGATTACCAAACAATAGACAGCTTCTCTCCGAAGCTAGTTAATCTGAGTTGGCCGGAAAGTTGACCAGAAGGGATTGCGACCAATTATCAAATATGATAATTGACTCAACTTAGTGTCATGACTGTGAGTTTGAATGCAAACTATATAAGAAGGATTTAAATGGGATTACTGTGAGGTAACAGTGACACTAATTGGTCTGTTTACACTGGCATTTGTGATGTATTGTGTGACCATTCTGCATTCATTTGTGTTTTTAACTTATTGAGTAACTTGTGGTTCTGTTTGATGATTTCAACATTTGATGATGTGTTGCAATGAATAAAGTATGTATGTATTACTTATACTTCTTTTTGAATTTTGAATTTTTGCAATTGAGTCTCGTTCGCAAAACTCGCAATAATAAAATGGTCGCAAAAAATTCCCTGTTTACAGTATTCAGCAGATATTGACATAAAAAATATTGAAAAAACGTAGAAAACGTATAACAATGCTGAAAACTAGAATGTGTCAAGGAAATTGAAAGAATTTCACCACTGATATGACACCACTCAAACAATTCGTATGATAAGTCGTTTCACCCACCTCTCCGAGACAGCCTGGTGTCTGGGTCTGTGTCAACAAACAGCTTCATATGGAACATCTCTCGCATGTCCTTCCAGTAGAACACCAGGATACCCTCGAACAGCACCACGTCAGTTGGATACACCACCTGACCTCGATCCTCCCTGAAGACAAAACATCCTATGACTATTCATGTTCATCTAAACAGAAATCTGAAATTAATTTTGAAATACCATATTCGACATAATAAGCACCCCCCTCTAAAAAGCACCCCCCCTCTAAAAAGCACCCACAGCGATATTTGCTAATATATTGACAAGTGAACAATCCCAATTAGCACCCCTTCCGATTGATCAATGTACACAAGACTTATTTATTCGCGAAAATATGCACTAATGTGTTATATGCACCCTTAATTATGGGCAATTAAATTCTGGAAAAAGATATGTGTCGTATACAAACATTTCAGGCTGTCAGCATAAACCACGAAATTTATCTTTCAACTCAAAAATAATATTCTAATAAGAGCCCCCTATTTCTAATTTTGAGCATGTTGAGAGCCCCCCTGGGTGCTTATCATGCTTATTACGCTGAATACGGTAAAGATAAATAGATTTAAAAACATGTAGTCTGAAATGATTGTGATAGGATGATAGTCACATGGTGCTTATTACAGTCAAGGTTTGGCAGGACTTGGATTCAAATATTGTTTGTTTGTTTGTTTGTTATGGTGCTTATTACAGTCAAGGTTTGGCAGGACTTGGATTCAAATATTGTTTGTTTGTTTGTTTGTTATGGTGCTTATTACAGTCAAGGTTTGGCAGGACTTGGATTCAAATATTGTTTGTTTGTTTGTTTGTTATGGTGCTTATTACAGTCAAGGTTTGGCAGGACTTGGATTCAAATATTGTTTGTTTGTTTGTTTGTTTGTTATGGTGCTTATTACAGTCAAGGTTTGGCAGGACTTGGATTCAAATATTGTTTGTTTGTTTGTTTGTTTGTTTGTTTGTTTGTTTGTTTGTTTGTTTGTTTCTTGTTTAATGCCGTACTCAGCAATATTCCAGCTATATGATTGGCAGTCTGCACATAATCGAGTCTGGACCAGACAATGTAGAAAATAGGGGGATTTTGAAAAAGTAGGGGGGATAACTGCTTTCTTCAAAAATGTCTTATTTTGTATTATGTACTGGAACATCATATTATAAAAGTGTAACAGATCAGAATAAAGAACTGAAATGACTAACAATGCTTTGTGCTTTGTAATTCTTTTGTTTTTGCGCGACATGGTCATTCACTATTCAAAAGATTGTGTGCTATGACAGTCGGCGATTCATATTGTGTGATTTCAGAAACGAAACTAAAACGAACTAAAATGCTCAAAAATATTTTCAGAACTATTCAAGATAGAATATTTATTGTCTTTTAACATCTTGTCAAAGGTTTTTGATTACTAAACATAATTTTGATCAAAGTTTTGATACGCTTTCTACTAAATTAAATTAAATTTTGTTTCCAATGCAAATCCTGTCGATAATTTATTCAGCAACCCAAGGGACGTAACTCGTGTTCGAACTTCCAGTTGTTATTGATCGGTCTTCGACAGTTGTTTACAATGTTTGCTGTGCACTGTCTTTCTTCGTTAATTGATTAAAGATTTAGTGAGTATTGAAACTAAAGTTAGGGATAAACAGCTGATAAAGTAAGTGACTGTACAAGAAATTAAAGTACTCACGGAAATGAAAAAAAACTGTTTTTTCGACCTCAGATCTTAAATAAATGCAGTTAATATACAAATTATGCAAATATTCAAACAACTTAATTTGTACTAATTGGGCCGTGGCACAAATACAGCGTATCAGATGTTTTTATGCCTTTTTACACATAAAAGTGTGTAAAAATGTGAATAAAACAGACTATTGTGAAACAGGGCATAACCAGGTGTAAGTAGATCAAGGTGACCTATGACACCTTGACGACAGGTGAGAACAGGTGCATAATGCCTATAGTATGTTTCTGCTATGTCAATTTGGACTTAGTTTTATTTTTGAATGTTGAAAGTGCCGACAAATTACCTCCTGTAAAGTACATTTTGTATTGTTCACTGAGATCAAACTAGCAAATCCACACTAGTACTTTTCGAGTTGTTTTGTTATTTTGTATTTACAGCTACTTTACACTTTGTGTCAATTTTTAAATTGAGAAAAACAGTTTTTTTTCATTTCCGTGAGAACTTTAGTGTGCGACCGTTTTTTATGAGGGGCGATTTGATTTTGTTTAGCGTGAATCGCGCGGTCTGGGTTGGACACAGTTATTGTGAGCAGCGAGGGAGGTCCTGGGGTCTTTAAGGTTTGCTGCAGTAACACTAGAGTAAGTTGAAGCTATGGGCACCCTTAAGCTTTAACTTAGTCAACTAGTTCAGAGTTTGTTTGTTGCTTAACACTGCATACAGCAATATTCCAACTCTGTGGCTTTGGCCTGTAAATCACCAAGTCCGGACCAGAAAAAACAGTGATTGATATTATGAGAAATCAGTAAGATCACTGAGCCTAATCACACAATGCCTTGAGTTGCCTCTAATTACAAGCATAGGTTGCATAGGAACCTTTTTTTAACCCAGAATCACCAATAGTGAGAAATATCAACATGTCGTACCTTGTGTGTGTGACGTAGTTGTACGAGGGTATGTCCACAGTCTTACAAGCAGCAATATCCTTCATTGTCTTCAACATCAGCTCATTGTCAAATGAATCTGCCATAAAAAATCATATGTTAATGAATAGATATAAATAATAAAGTCAACAAAACCTTACGTGAAAGTATAATCATATCAAAATGTTTGTTGTTTAACGCCGCACTCAATATTCCAGCAATGTGACGGAAGTCTGTAAATAGTCAGACAATTCAGTGATTGACATCATGAGCATCGATCCACGCAACTGGGGTACAATGACATGCATCAACCAAGTCAGCTAGCCTGACTCTTACGAAAAGCATAGTCGTCTTTCATGGCAAGCATGGGTTGCTGAAGACCTATTCTACCCCGGATCTACACGGGTCCATATTAAAATGAATAGGATACAAATTGAGAAAAACTGCATAAATTATTAGTTCAATGGAAACTGTTGTGACCTCTCAATCCACTTACATGCACAGGGGTAAGGGGGCCACAACTCCCTGTGTGGAGTAGTGTCCCTTTGGCACACCAGAAACCTATGATTGTGGGTCCGAATCACGGTTTGCCCCAATTATGTTTCCAGGTTTGTCAGCACCATCCCGTACTCGTGGGTTTCACAGAAATGGTAAACGTCTAAGGCCTGCATCACTTCGACTTTCCTCCCACATTAAGCTGACACGCAGTGATATAACTGAATACTGTTCAAAGCGGCATTAAACCAACTCACTAACTTCTTACATGTATGAAATCTTTATGAAATCACTAACTACAGTTACGAGTGATGAAATATATGTATACACACTGAAAACTGTAACCATGGTTACCAGGATGGTCGAAGTTGAATTCCCCCTTCTTGGCTCTCTTGCATTCGTCGGGAGTGAGATTTCTGTAGAAGGAGTCCTGGCTTATGATGACGACTTGCCGTGATTTGTGATCCACCGCTGCCTGACCCAGCTGGTCCATAATCTTAGCACACACTGACGACTGAAACATGGCACACACTGACGACTGAAACATGGCACACACTGACGACTGAAACATATGGTACACATACAGCACTACAGATTGCCAGGGGCAGGCTAGGCATGTTTGTTGTTTAACATGTTTAACACCACACTTAGCAATATTCCAGCTATATGACGGAGGCCTGTAAATAATCAAGTCTGGATTGTACAATCTGGTGATGGCCACTGGGAGCAATGATCCCCGCTATTGGGATAGAATGAAACACAATCAACCAGGTCACTATTTCTGACCTCTAGGGCTGCAATGAATACACTGTGAGGTGAATATGATTCGCATCATGAATATAGGGTAACGAATACGAATATTAATTCACAAATACAATAAAAAGTCAGCAGTTGATGTATTATTTGTTATACTCTCTGAGGCAATAACAACATAAATTGTTTGACATGGTTTGTTAATTATTAATATATTCATTCATTCATGATATTATTAATTTATATGCTGAACTTATCCAGGTTCTAGTATCTGCTCAAATGCGACAATGACCAGTGACCAAAATACTGTCAAATTAAACAGAATTTAAGAATGTTGTCTTTCGAAGAAATCTATGAATATAATATGTTCTTATGGGTATTTTTTTATGTAAATGCATATGCTTGCATATTCATAAATATTCGATTCTAGTGGCCACGAATAATGAATTCAATTCATGAATAGATACGGTTCCATTCACCGATTACGCAAGTGAGTTGTAACAGCCCTACTGACCACCTGATCCACTACAATGATAAGTTGCCTCTTACGACCAGTACAAGTTGCTGGAGACTAAGTTTAACCTAACCTGGGAATATCCAAGGGCAGAGCTCCGGATAAGCAGCATATTTGCATAAAATACCCTCCAAAATATTCAAAACCTAATTACTTTCAATTAACTTGCATAAAAATATGCATGCATTACATGAAAAACTCAAATGTATAAAAACAGCATTTGTAAATACACAATGAAGCTTTTCCAGCAAGCGTACAAAGGAGCTAATTTCCGTAACACAATTACAAGCTAATTTAGTCAGGCCTATATATTTAGAACAGTTATATACATCGAAAACATTATCTCACTTTTTTTAAATCTTAAAATGTTCACACATTTCAGGAAAAACCCAATAGAGTGATGAATACATGAGTAAAAAAAATATTGCTTACCCAATGAAAAAAGCAATAACACAATTAAAATAGAAACCCTAGAGTAAAAACTCAATTGCTCAAAAAGTTGTCTGGAGCTCTGCAAGGGATAGGTGGGTTAGGTCAGCAACCCAAGAAAATAGAACAACGGCCCTCCGTTTTTGATAAAACTGTTCCAATGAATCAGTTTGATTGGATCGACTGATAAGAGTAAATAAATATCCAACATGTCCAAAGGGAATTGTTTATGAAATCTGTGATCAATTAGCATGATTATTTTCCATTCATATCAATTAATTTCAAAAAAATTGAGGAGTAATAACATAATGATATTGATAACCAGTGTTTCAAAATTAAGCATGAAATTAAGCACAGGGTCCTTGTCGTGGCCCTTAAGTCAAAAGTTTCAGATTGTTGTCTTAACTAAATCCCAACACTTTTTCAGAGCAGTGTGCATCCCTTGTTCCTACTTTTTTATTCCTGGTCCATTAATGTCACAGGAAAAGGTACTATAAGTGAGCACATTGACCAGGAGCTTCGAAAATAATATCCTGTCGAGAAAACAGATGTTGTGAGAATCAATCAGTGTTACTGTTCAGAATCAATACTTCCTGCCAAGCTCCCCAGCCTCAATTTAATCACAAAAGTGGTCCCATACTATGACAATTGCTTGCAAATTCAATATCCTAGAAACTGTAGCAAATAGTGGGTCAGTTTGGTAACAAAACAAAGAGGTCCCATACTATGATAGAGGTTGACAATATTTCCAAAATGCATCAAATAGACGGCCGGTTTAGTAACAAAACAAAGAGGCCAAGTACAAGTCTGCAACTTAGTCTGCAACTTGCCACTCGTCTGAAGCCCTTGTCTAGAAAAATTCTGTTCAGCTCAGTTAATAATAGTCCAACTACTGAGTGAGTGAGTATGGTTTTACACCGCTTTTCGCAATATTCCAGCAATATCACGATGGGGGACACCAGAAATGGGCTTCACACTTTGTACCAATTTCGGGATTCGAACTCGGGTCTTCCGCGTGCTGAGCGAACGCTTTAACCACCAGGCTACCCAACCAGCCCCCATCTAGTACATTAAATTCTACAGATAATGATACTTACAGACATGTTTGGGAAAATAGTTTTCAAACCAGTTTTCATAAAGATGAGGTGAGGTGAAATTGGGTTTTACGTTGCGTCCAAGATTATTGCACTTATAAGGGGACGTGCATGTACGTGTGTGTGTTTGTGTGGCTGCTTGTACTAGTCCGGACTGATGCTGATTTATAGTGCTAGCACACTGAGATACCATGCTGCAGTTTAACATGAATACCCCACTCAGACACAGTATACTGACGCCGAGCAGTCCTTGTTTTAGCCCCTTAATGCCGAGCGTCAGACAGGGTAACAACAAGTACCATCTTTTAACGTCTTTTGCTATGACACAAGCAGACGCTCTACAACTAGACCACGGAGGCAGTCGAAAAAGACTGGTACAATAAAATATTTTGAATAATATTTATGCCTTGTCTAGTTGTACATGTTGTAGTGGTTTGTTGTACCATCGGAAAAAAACACTTTAACCAGGACGTCATCATTTACAGCAGTCTACTAGGCTTCTGTTGCACTAGTCTATCTCCCAGACCCGGGAGAATAAATTAAAAACTGGATCCATCTCAACATGTTCACGTATTGAATGAAATGGCAAGTCTAGATTGCCTCAGCTCAAGGGTCGCTTCAATGGTCTTGTGGTAGAGTGTCTGCCCGGAGAGTTAAAAGTCTGGGATTCTATCCCTGGCTGCATCATGCCAAAAGACACTAAAAGATGGTACTTGTTGTTACCCTGCCTGGCACTCGGCATTGAGGGGCTAAAACAAGGACTTGTTAGCTAGGCAGCTAGGAGTTAGTATACTGTGTCAGAGTGGGGTATTCATGTTAAACTGTGGCATGGTATCTCATTGGGCTAGTCCAGACTAGTACAAGGAGTCACATGCACGCCTGCACGGCTTTGAGGTTCCCTGCTATATCCTTGTATCAGAACCATGGGACTCCTTACTTTTCACATTAGGGTTGCCACAAGGTTCCGCTGACTTAAAGGCACAATTTAAAACGCTTATTATGCACTGGTCCATATGGATTTTCTCCGAAGCTTTAGAAATGATTCACAGCTGCAAGTATTTGCAACACTAACTGGATGCGATTCAATGACTATATTGATAAATACGGTATGGATTTGATGACAGTTCTGTGCACTACATGTATTTGTCTGTGGGGGCACCGGTGGCCCAGTCGTCTAAGGGGCAGCGATTCACTGTGCAGATTTGCGTCCCTTGGACACGACAGAAACCTATGATTGTGGTTTCGAATCCCCATTGGCCCAATTATGTTTCTAGGTTTGTCAGAAACCCGTGCTCGCGGGTTTCACCGTAGTGGTAAATGTCTGAGACCTGCATCACTTCGGGCTTTCCTCCCACATTAAACTGACACATCGCAATATAACTGGAATACTGTTAAAAGTGACGTTAAACCCAACACACTCACTCACTCTGATAGTTACATGACTCTTTTATGTATATATATATATATATATATGCAATTGACGCACCAAGGAAAACCCTACTCTGAACATTTCGCCTACTGCTATCATTGAACATGCCATATTGTGAAGGAAGGTGTCAGGAAGGTAATGTCATATTAATATACATCAACATTGATGTAGATCTACATATTGTATAACACTTCCTGCTTTTCACCTAGTCTTCAATCTTACACTATGCGGTAGAAAACATAATACTATACATCTCTAGCTGTTAGATTGCAAAGTCAGAGGTTAGCACAGAGCCGCGCGACCGCAATTCTCACAGAGTGTTCATATTTCAAACTTCAGTTTGTACAACTAATTGTATACAAGGTGTACCAGCTAGCTGTACCGTGTGAATGCCTCTAAGAAGTCAGAGCAAAACGACAAGTCCAGGCAAGTAAGGCACAGTCACAGGTATTTAGTTCAGACTATGAGTGTCTTCCTTTGAATTTAGCAACTGCAAGGATTTGAAATAAACCAAGAACATCTAAAAGCCCAAACAAGCCTATAACATATAACAATACCACAAAATGTTTGAAATTCGACGAGCACTTAGGATACCTTTAGCCTATATTATCAAAACTGGATAAGCACAGGCTAGATCTAGTTGTTATTTCCACCCCTGACATTGAATAATGCAGACAGTGGTCGTGCTTTCAGTGATTTCAGAGATAAAGCATTTAAAAAAAGCATGAAAATCTCCTTAGACATTTAGCACGTTTAGACAGCACTGACAGTTCAGAGAATCTGGGCCTAATTTTCGTGTGCCTGAAATCTGGTATAAATTGATATTGTCGATAAAATTTCACTTCACATTGTTGAAAATGATTACTTATAGTACCTTATATCATCTGTAAATGCAGTTGCATTTGTAGCACTACAAACATGACAAAGAAGGCAATTTCATGTTTGACTCAATTATGATAAATCACGGATGTAATCCGTGTCTACGGGACCATGCGTTATCATGATTGTAAACAAGACCTTCAAATGTGTTACGTAATAGTCAGCGATCTCGTATATTACCGCATCACCACGTTCTTACCTTTCCCGAAGCTGTTCCGCCAGCAACGCCGATGAGAAACGGTCTTGGGATTCGATCAAATCCATTTAATCGAGGGCTAGAACGACCATTTCCACTGAACCCAGCTCCCCTTGTCGCCATTTTGTTTACAAATTCTCGATTATATGCGAGTTTCTGGGTCAAAGCTCTATAATATGACCACGGGCTTGATCTGGCTAGAATTGAATGCATGAAACAAATATGGCTAAGTTGGAGCGAGTAGACTCGAAACAATCAATGTTTCATTATTCAAGGTTACGCTTGGTGTGAATGTAACGACTTATCGTACAGTAGTCAGTATTTTGAGAATTAGAGTTACCCCCCTTTGACCATATTTGGCTAAAGCAACACCCCGGAGTCCCTCTCCCATTTCGCATGCGTAATCGTACATAGCAACCGAGTAGATACGACAAAGAGAAACTATTCACTTAAGCTCCCTTTCTATTCTTTGTAAATCCTTCAAAGATGTAAATGTTTTGAATCTGTGTAGCGAAACGGTGTCCTAAAGATTCATATTTCATGGAGGGTGCGGGCTAAAGCGGGACCACAGTTAAAGGTCACCGATTGTATCTGGAGAAAACGGCTACTGAAGGTCAAGCGAAAAGGTCGTCTTATATTCTAATAACGATAACAAGGAAGTATGTAGATCTAGTAGTACATGCTTTTTTCATGCACACATATACCAACGTTCACCAATGCTAAAGGGCTTAGAGTAGTTATACATCTGAAGTTAAAACGGTTTTTTAAGAGTCTGTAATTTATTCCCAGTATGATGGGCAATGTTGAAAATTCTAAAACACATTCTTTTATTATTATCGACATCCTTCCCTGGATTTAATTCTAAAGTTTCATCAATATTCACCATTTTTTAATCCGTTTCATTAGATTCTATACACGCACACACTTTCTACAAAATTTGAAATCATCGATCTGGGGTATGCATGTAAAAATGATCATGAAGTTGGTATTTATTTCATAAACATTTCATGGTGGATATAAATAATCAGGAAGATCATGTCTTGTCGAGAATACACATTCTAACAGTAGGCTTTAACACTTTAAGTATAAAAGACCATCATAGACTGTAACATCATTTCTGTGATCAATGTTCATATGTCATGAATAAAGGTGGGTGGGGGGAGCCTAGTGGTTAAAGCGTTCGCTCGTCATGCCGAAGATCCGGGTTCGATTCCCTACATGGGTACAATGTGTTTCTAGTGTCCACTGCCATGATATCGCTGGAATATTGCTAAAAGCGGCGTAAAACCAAACTCACTCACTCATTCATAAGAATATTATTTGAATGAACATAATATATAGCACTAATCTAAATAGGTATTGAAAGAAAAAGTATACATGCGGTTCACTCAGAGTAAGTGAGTGAGTGAGCGAGAATGGTTCTACGTAATATTCCAGCAGTATCACGGCGGGGAACACCAGAAATGGGCTTCACACGTTGCACCCATGTGGGTAATCGAACCCGGCCCTTCTTCGTGACGGACAAACGCTTTAACCACTGAGCTGCCCAACGTCCCTTGTTATATAAGAACACTGTCGTATGTGTTTCAGCAGGTGGTCGCACGTACTGAGTCACATCATGTGATTACAAGAAGCAGGAAACGTCGTCACACAAGCATTGCTGTGGACCATTTACAAACCACGACATCAGATAATCGTTTGTTTCCGGTATTGCATTCTGAGTATTTGAGTCTGTGTAAGCCAAAAAAAGAAGACTTTCTCCATACTAGATTTAACATGAGGTACAACTTTGGAATGGGCGTTCCTTGCTATGCTATGCTATGTCGTAATAGTCATCAGATCCACGAAGATCCGGGGTAGAATTGGTCTTCAGCAACTCATGCTTGTCGTAAAGGAGACTATATATGCTTGTCATAAGAGGCAACTAACGGGATCGGGTGGTCAGGCTCGCTGACTTGGTTGATGCATGTCTTCGTATTCCAATTGCGTGGATCGATGCTCATGATATTAATCACTGGATTGTCCGGTCCACACTCGATTATTTACAAACCGCCGTCATATAACTATATATCTCAGTCCAATTTGTGAAGGGGATAACCAATATTTGTGAATGTGTAGATAGTTATGTGAACGTGCATCAATGTGTATCAGTGAGTTCATTATAACCTCAACATACTGATGTTACTAAACGGATAATCATATGGCTGCTTGAGTTCCACGTCCAGAGGGCTTATCCTCTTTGTTTGTTGTGTAATCTACGTAATTATCCATCGCGTCTCTATAGCAACGCACGTGTTTGCATCACACATGTAGCTTTAATCTGCCCTATCAAAACTCCCAGACAATACCTCGTTAATGAAATCCATGATGTTTTGTGTCATTATAAAATTACTAAAATAGGGGTAGTGTGTGTGTGGGTTGGTGTATTTTGTATCGAGATTAGATTTATTCTCAACCGCAGCTACAAAGCCAGATATTGATTTTCTGGTTTATTTCGTATTTCGACAGTCTGCAGCATAATTTTCTTAGTTGGCAATTTATCCTACCCCACCACACACACACACACACACACACACACGCACACCCTATTATGAGGGACAAAATTAACCAAACCAAGAAAGACGCTACGTTCAGGAAGAGACACGACAATTCAACGGTGGTATGTGAACGTGGGAAAAATCAACATCAGTTACACCAACAATGCAGAGTACTTCTGGCGCTAGACCCGTGAAGATTCCGGTGTAGAATAGGTCTTCAGCAACCCATACTTGCCGTAAAAGGTGACCATGCTTGTTGTAAAATGCGACAAACGCGATCGGGTGGTCAGGCTCGCTGACTTGGATGATGCATGTCATCAATCCCAATTGCGTGGATCGATGCCCATGATATTAATCACTGGATTGTCTGGTCCAGACTCGATTATTTACAGACCGCCGTCATATAGCTGGAATATTGCTGAGTGCGGCGTTAAACAACCAACCAACCAACCAACTTCTGGCGCTCCTAGAGCTGTTCAGTGTTCCCCCAGTTTGCCTGTAGCGGGTCATGTTGATTGTGGCATGGGTACAGACGAGGGGTTCTTGGAAAGTGGCCATGTTTCTTCCTGAGATAATGATGGCTCCTCTTCTTGTACACCCTAATGTCAGTTTGTTGTGACGCTGCAAGAGCAGCAGAGTTTAACGATTAAATTCAATCTGTACAGAGTACACAATCTCATAAAAATCAGATCTTAGTTCTCGCTATCGCTAAACAAGATCTGAAGACATTCCATTACGGGTCACGTCAGAACGACCTTTCATCCAACCAATCAAAGCCACGCATACCAGATCATGAAAGTGACAGTCGGAATGTGTTTTCTCATCATGTAACCTCGAAAACGTTAACACGGGCTATTCCGAACGACAGTTACGGCCCGTACGACTGATTCCGTCAAAATAATCGTCTATCTCTCGCTTCCGTGGGTCAATCATTTGAACGGAGGCGTTCAACTGTACTTGGGAAGTACTGTCATACAATCTCAACCATATTTTAGACATTCCGGAATGTTCGTTTGCTCAGTTTTCAAAATTTTAATGGAGAACTGTACCAGCATATTTTTCACGCGTATTCTGAAGTGGAAGTCGCCAGGTTGAAACAAGTAACGTAAAGTTGGAGAAAGCTGCTTTCTAATTGGCTGATGTTTGTCATTTCAGTGGTTGGTCAAAGTTCGCGAAAGGTCGTTCTGACGTGACCCGTAATGGGATGTCCTCCGATCTTTGTTTAGCGGCAGCGAGAACTTAGATCTGATTTTAATGAGATTGACAGAGTACATTGACCAAAATCATCATTTTCTTCTGAACAATTTACGTTGGTTGCGTTTGGGAACCAAGATAGTAACACTTTAAAGTTTGGTTGAGTTTTGGTGGAGACGTATTGTCTCTCCTGCAATAAACCTGATGCTACAGTAGGAAACAACAATAAATACAAGCGACAGAACCCTTTCCTCAGTCCTAAGAAATCTTTGCTAAAAATTGAGTCCATTTTACGTTTTACTATATCATGAGCCTGTATTTATTATTCACTATGAAACAGTGATTTAACAAGTCGTTCGCAAAAGGTGAGCGTCTCCTGTGCCATCGGTGGTCCTGGCCATCACAAATACACTCAAAGGCAAGGCAAGTATTCACCTGAAAAACCTGGCACAAGTGAAAATAGTGATTGCATTGGGATATTATCTGAGTAGCTGATGCGTCAATTTGGGAAAAGTCGACACTTGAATGTTATATCCTTGGTTAAACAGCGTTTGAGCAAAGGTCGAATGGCGCACTGTGCAATCTGCGAATGCTCAATTGTACCTCAAAAGGCGTCACATGAAAACATCAACGGCTGTAGCTGCTGGAATATTGCTGTGACTATTGGAAAGTTGAAGTCATCCCTCGTATCATGGAGAGTTTGTTGTCACTCCAGAGAAGAAGCCTCAGGTTTCTCAGTTGCCTCTAATAATGTGTAATACACTCTCATGGTAGATGACATTTACATCGTGTTCACGTCCGTCAACGTATTGGAACACACACTCTGAACACATTAGGTGCGGCAGCACTGCTTATCGTAACCCATATGTGTGCGATGGTCAAGAGGTTTAACATACATCACTCCAGTATATCTACTGGAAATCCTATCCCCATTTGAGAGAAGAGCCCCTTTGAGTTCTACAATAGGTGAGGTGAAATAAGGTTTAACGTCGCAATCAACATGTGTGAGTGTGTGTGTGTGTTTGGTGTGTGTGTGTGTGTGTGTGTGATGTGGATCGACATATACAATTGTACCAATGCGCATGCGCACATAAAGGCAATTTCAAAAGATAGCTATTCTAAACACGTTCTAAGTTGTCGTTGTGAACAAAATGCACTGAAGCAGCTGATCAAACAAATCACTTGATACACCGACGATATTGGATTATTTACAGACTGCCGTCATATAGCTGGGTGCACATGTACACTTAAAACCCACGTAACTTGGCATGTAAACACAGGAAATCGTTATTGGTCAGTAAATATAAATATATACCCCCTATATGTAAATTCTCTACTTACACATAGGGGGTATATATTTTTATTTACTGACCAATAACGAGTTCCTGTGCATGTAAGGTATCTGGAAACGGGGTTGGTAGGGGTGTTGCGCACCATGGGCGGATACAGCTTTTTTTAAAAGGGGTGTGTGTGTGCACAATTAAGCTCTATTTATTGTCTTTGGTGGTATTTTATACAGAAATAAAGATTTTTTTCGAAATAAAAAGGGGGGTGCGCACCCCCCCCCCCCCCCCCCCCCCCCCCCTCTGTATCCGCCTATGCGCACTCACGGACACACGCACACGCACACAAAGACCCGCCAATGGTATTTCTTCAGGATTCGATTTGAACCCGGATAATACGGTTATTTATGCAACTATTTTTAGATACAACACACACCGTCCCGCCTGCCTGTGTGGCTACCAGAAGGCGTCTATAGCTGTTCCGATACCCGGTCAAAAGGTAATATAAAACTGTTTTTGTTTGTTTACAGTATGACAGTAACGCTTTATCATAGTTACAGCCACGTGTCAAACATGTAACACGTGATCTGGGAGATGTCATGACTGTTTTAGAACCTCCCCATGTCATGAATCGACTTAATGGGCGTCCTGTGTGGAGGTCAATCTCTTACCCTGTATGCTTGAAGAAAAACGTTTTCAAACCCCATTTGAAATCTTCAACTCATAATACATGCATATACACATACATATTTTACTTTAATAATTATAACATATGGGAATTTCAAGTGTAAGCAGTACATACGCATTCTACTTTCGGTTTAGATTCGGCCATGATTAAAAGCTAATTTCCGTTTCTTCTTCCTTTTTCGTGACAAAGATTACAGCTCCCTTTATATACTTGCACCTCCTTTATAAGACATCCTCCTTATTCCACTAGTTAAGGCAGAGAATGATCAAATCAAGTGAGTAGTGTTTCGTTACCACCAAGTAAGATGGTGCCCTTGGCAACAGAAAACAATTGTTGTGATGGCCGAGAGACTATTGGCGTCTGGCGATATGCTTCACTCTCGGACGTTATGATAAAGCTAAAAATAGGATTATGTTCCTGGTTCCGCCCCTGTCATTTCCAAGCATTATTGGAAAGTTAGTATTTATGCGGAAGGACAATCAGTTAAAGAAAATATGATATTGAAAGTCTAGGTAAATTTAAGTTGGAGAAAGTCTTAAAAGTTATTTTTTACTCTAGAGTCAATTTTCAAAACATAATCCAAGTTTTATGGTACCAATGTAAAGCTAAAACACCAATCGGGTGGTCAGGCTCGCCGACTTTGTTGATGCATGTCATCGATCCCAATTGCGTGGATCGATAGTCATGATCACTGGATTGCCTGGTGCATACTCGATCATTTACAGACCGCCGTCATATAGCTGTAATATTGCTGAGTGCAAGTTAAGAATACTACCACGTGTGACAAGTGATTTTTCGTCAAGGGACACTGGCGGATCCCCCGAAGGGCGAGAGGAACAGAGGTACAACCCAACCTACCCCCTGTTTCCAACCACCTTACCCACAGCCGCTGACAGTCCCTCAATCATGTGCTTAATGATCGACCCCCTTTTTGGCCCTGGTACCCTCTCTCCTTGACCCGCCTTGATAGGGGATGATTCTCCTAAAATAAATGAAGTTTGGAAACGCAACCCTCCCGAAAAGCAGTCCATTATATCGTGACCCTCCCAACGATTCCATGGGAATTGTGTTTGGGAAACCGCACAGATATAGTGGAATCACTTAACTGCCAGAATCCGGCCGTGGAATAAATTTATATTGGGTTAAAGGGGTATAATCGTAAAATATTATACTTAAAATATTATACTGGATGGACCAGAAGTTGCAACACTATTACGACAAATAGTAATATTTTGATACTAGTTTACAACAATTGTAGTAGTATTGTGACACTATTGCGATACTTTTGTATAACTATTGCAACACTATAGCTACAGTTAATACTATTGCTATACTATTGTATAACTATTGCAACACTATAGCTACAATTAACACAATTGCGATACTATTGTGTAACTATTGCAACACTATTGCGATACTATTGTATAACTATTGCAACACTATAGCTACAGTTAACACTGTTGCGATATTATTGTATAACTATCATTTCAGTCATTGAGTTGAGGAAAGGTGAAATAGGGTCTCGGGTTCGAGATTATTGCACTTACATAGCTACATGCATGCCCGCTAGTGTTAGTGTGTGTTAGTGTGTGTGTTAGTGTGTGTGTGTGTTTTCTTGTACTAGTCCTGACTAATGCCGAGTTTATGGTGCACGAATACCCCACTCAGACACTGTATACTCACCCCGAGCCGAGCAGTCCTTGTCTCAGGCCCCAAATGCTGAGCGCCAGGCACGGTAACAACATGTGCCATCTTTAACGTCTTTTGATTAGACGCAGCCGGGGATGGAACCCCGAGTTCCGCACATCCGGCAGACGCTCCACCACTATTATTGCAATTGTAATGCGACAGTTAACACTATTGCGATACAACAATCAGGGTAATTATGTTGCAATTGTTAACAACATTACGATACTATTTGACAACCATTGCAATAGTATTGTGACAGCTTGATGTGTACTTCTACCGCCTTGCAACGTAGGGGGCGGTCGGGTAACCTAGTGGTTAAAGCGTTCGCTCGTCACGCCGAAGACTCGGGTTCGATTCCCGACATGGGTACAATGTGTGAAGCCCATTTCTGGTGCCCCCCGCCGTGATATTGCTGGAATATTGCTAAAAGCGGCGTAAAACCATACTCACTCACTCACTTACTAGCAACGTAGATGTCCTTGCATTAACTGACTCGAAGACAAAGTGGCCTTCATGTTCGTTCAAGATGCATCTGATTTCTTGGGATGCTGTTAAGGAGTGAGCCTGGTGCCCTATTGTTGTGTAATGTAAAACTAATCTTCAAGCTTCAAGCATCTCTTTAATTTACGTTGGGTTTTTTTCAAATTTGTTTCTGTAAAAGGAGCCGAACAAGAAAGAAATTCAAAACCCATTTGAGGACATACAGCTTTTCCAGCGAACACTGGTCAAATTTGAGGACAAATTATCTTTTCCATATTTTTCGGGAACACATATCTATTTGCATTGAAAAATAACATTAATTCAAACTGTACACGCATATGTGAAAATAGTTACAAAGCGACATGTATTGATGCGGACGTGACCTGATAACATTCGATCGCAAAATCTACAGGCACAGATCGATCTCTAAGCACAGATCTATCCAGTCAGCCAATAGAATCATAGGAAAACTCGGAAGCCTTTCAAGGCATTCAATCTAATAATAATAATATGACTTATCTATATATATAACTTTGGGAATACCGACTTCAGACTGTGGCCATATTGAGCTGGTAACCTCCCAAAACCCCTACATCCCATTTCCCCTACAGCTTAAGACAACAGAGTTCACGGTCCATGGCACTGCTAATCCCTAGTCTGTTACCTATTTCATACAATGGAACAACCCAAGCAACTCGAATAGATTGAGATAAATATTTAATTACGATTACGATATTTTTCAAAATTCATGATACATTATAATAAAATGTTCATTTTTCAAAATTCATAATACATTATAACAAAATGTTCATTTTTCAAAATTCATAATACATTATAATAAATTTCATCTCAAATGTTCAGTTTACCCTTTATCCCAGCCTGAGGAGATGGCCAACCGCATCTAGAAACTGCATTGGGGATTTCACCTCTCTATTCAACTCGTCCTTCAGGCGGCAGAGACGGTTCTCCACCTCTCTGTACACTCTCTTCCTGCCTCTTGGAGCTGCTCCAAAGCCGAGCTTCTCAAATCTTAGCGAAAAACGGAAAACGAAATGCGTTTTGTAGTACATACAATAATAATGCAGCATAAGTGTAAGTGCAAGGCTGCCGAAAACAAAGTTCAAGTAACGTTATTTTTTTTATATTTTAAAAAAAAATAATTAGGCCCTTAAACAAAGAACATTTTATATGACACAATTGTTTTGGTATAACGAAGGCAAATTAAGGTATTCTATTTACATGCAGTCGACGTGTGTCTGGAACTATGGGTACGTGTATACACACCTGTGGGATTCAGGGTAAGAATATACAGTATACAACTGTTATAACGAACTCAAATGGACCACTATCTATTCGTGGACTACTACGGTTATAACGAACTCAAATGGACCACTAATTTTAGTTCGTTATAGCCGTAGTTCGTTATAAGCATATATACAACATATATACAGCAAATGGAAGGGACCAAAAGTTTAAGTTCGTTACAAGCGGGTTCGTTATAACCGTATTTTACTGTATGTCCTCAGCAACCTGTGCTTGAAATAGGAAACTAAATGGGTCGAGTGGTCAGGCTCAGCGACTTAGTTGAAGCATTCAGTTAATGGCTAATCAATCTCGGTTATCTGCCGAAACCGTGGATTTCATTGGGCGTAAAAGGCAATATAGCATTAACGATTGAATGGTTCCTGGAAATCAGTGATAACACGGCGCAAATGGTAATGTCATGACTCTACGGGTAACAGTCCCACTCACACAATCTGTTTAAAGTGAGTGAGTGAGTATGGTTTTACGCCGCCTTTAGCAATATTCCAGCAATATCACGACAGGGAACACCAGATATGGGCTTCACACATTGTACCCATGTCGCTAATAGAACCCGGGTCTTCGGCGTGACGAGCTAACGCTTTAACCACCAGGCTACCCGACCGATCTTAGCGCTACAACTATTGTAAGCCTGTGTTAAAGTATGGGAATTACGATCATCTTAGCGCTAAGATAGCTTTGTGCAAGTGGGCCCAGGTGTCCGCTGAAAGTGTAAGCATGTCATGACTCTACCGGTTGCAGCCCCACTCACACAATCTCTTTAAAAGAGTAAGAGGTTTATTTTTGTTAATAGTCGCACTCCTGCCACAGTATGTCCCGAATGCTGCTGCCTGGGCCCCGCTAAGGTGATCGAAACTGCCATGCTTTGTCATAGGCTTATGCTCGTCGTACTGCTAAGATCACTTTGTGAAACGGGGCCCATGTTCGACTAT
Organism: Haliotis cracherodii; assembly: GCF_022045235.1. Classification (NCBI taxonomy): domain Eukaryota; kingdom Metazoa; phylum Mollusca; class Gastropoda; order Lepetellida; family Haliotidae; genus Haliotis; species Haliotis cracherodii. Next base: position 17,287,358 of record NW_027266268.1, read on the forward strand.
ACCAGGAATAAGCTTATTGAACTACTCTCTCTGCAAAGAAAGAAAGGTGAAATGGGGTTTAACGTCGCGTCCAAGATTATTGCACTTATATAGCGATGTGCATGCACGTGTGTGTGTGGCTGCTTGCACTAGTCCGGACTGATGCCGATTTATAGTGCTAGCACACTGAGATTCCATACAGCAGTTTAACATGAATCCCCTACTCAGACACAGTATACTGACTCCGAGCCGACCAGTCCTTGTTTTAGACCCTTAATGCCGAGCGCCAGACAGGGTAACAACCAGTACAATCTTTTAACGTCTTTTGGTATGACGCGGCTCGGGATCGAACCCAGGACCTTCCGCTCTCCAGGCGGACGCTCTACCATTAAACCACGGAGACGGTCGCAGAGAAAGAAAGGTAACATGCTAATGACAGTGGCTTGTTAATCAGTGCATGGATCCACGCGAGTATATCTACACCAGCTGGTCGTCATGCACCTGCTGGTACCCTGTTCCGGGTCTGCCGTACAACAGCAAAGCCAACTGGTGATGTCTTCTTTTAGGACCTCTACCAACAGCGATGCGAATACTGACAACCCTAGATCCAGGAAGATAATTCCCGGGCTTCTTAATCCAGCAGCACCGTATGGTTCTCTGTTATGTTGTCAAGCCAACATGAGTTTACACAAACACTGGTCAGGTCCTGCCCAATATCCAAATCAGATCTTTTACTCCGACACAGATATGCGTCAAGGTCTGAGAACACCTCCACAAAAGGTCACGTCAGACGAACGCCGAGAAGCTTGACGGCTTGATATTAATGAAGGATGCGTGGTGTTTGGGGGCAATCGGATGTCAGATTTCCAAAACTAAAGCTTTTTTTTCCAATCGGAACTTTCGATTCGTACGAATGAAATCCCACAAAGAACACACTCCTTACCGTTGTCCCTTGGTGCCTCACACAACCACAATCTACCACAGTCAACCAATACCATGATTTGTGCACGAGCAGTTATGATCCGAGGTAAAAGCACGTGCATTTTCCCTCTAAAGTATCCTGTTTAACGTGGATGTCAAACGCCGGTGCAGTATTCACACTAAAACAGCTCGTGTTATTCAGGGACAAGCCGAATATCGACTCGTGCCCCTCTCATGGTCATTTTTGCGACTAGGTTCCGTCTTAGTTTTAAACGGGCATACCTAAAACAATTTATCAACTCGTTGCGTAATGGTTCACATATATTTCCCCATATATTATATATATTTCTGATGCAATTATACAGTATGATTGAACACATTTAACTGTGTCTTGGGTATATTTTTAGATGCAAGACATATGTAAAATCAAAAATTATTTCTGAGGGATCATTTGACAAAGAACTCGAAATCATACACGCATTCTGATTGGTTTGTCTTATTTTCGCACATAACGTTCATCGAGTGGGGGGCGAGTCTTCTTGCAGGTTACGGAAAGGGGCGAGTGGTGACGAATGACTAGTACAGTTGATGTCAACGATGCCTGGACAGCCGCCTTACAAAGAGGAGTGGTCCTAGGCATGTTGCAGACCGGTAACTCTGTAATGCCGTAGCTAGACAGTTAGGATGTCATCGCACCACCATCACAAGACTTGCACAACGTCATCAACAAACAGAGTCCGTAGCTGATCGACCATGTACTGGCCGACCCAGAGTTACTGCATCTGAAAGATCGCTTTACACAGTTATATAAGATAGATACGCGATAAATCTCAAAGAACAATGAAGCGTGGTTAAATTCACGATAAAATATTGTTTTCATTATTCTCATTTCTTGAGAGTAGAATATGCGTTCGCCAATTGATGACGTCGTATAGTGGACGACGTTATTTTTGATAGGGAAGTGCCTTGTAAGTAGTTCCCCACAGATGTAGCTGGGTAACGCAGATAAACTCAGTGGCCGAACGATCGCATCCAAAAGTGGGAGAGATATGACAATCGGTATTGGAGAAAGTTACAGATGATCTCAACGTGTGGATTGTGAGAATATACGGGAAATACGACCCTCATGGTTTATTCTCCCTGCAGTGTTTTATTTACGATAAACAAAAACCCACTCATCGTTTATTTCCTACATAGAGGTCACCCATCTCAGGAGCAGAGGGGGCACGGGTGGCCCAGTCGTCTAAAGCGCCGCGATTCGCTGTGCAGAGTTGCGTCCCTTGGGCAAGCCAGAAACCTATGGTTGTACGTTCGAATCCCGGTTCATCCCTCTTATGTTTCTAGGTTTGTCAGCACCATACCCGTGCTTGTGGGTTTCACCGAAGTGGTAAACGTCTGAGACCTGCATCACTTCGGGCTTTCCTCCCACATTAAGCTGACACGCCGTGATATAACTGGAATACTGTTAAAAGCGGCGTTAAACCCAACTCACTCACTCACTCACTCAAGAGCAGAGCTCAAGCAGCAACAAGAACAGCATCTGTAGTCCAGGGGCCAAGGGTAGTAGTAGTAGTAGCAGACACGACTCGACGACGTCTCCAACTCCAATGCCGACGTCCACACGTGGGACCAATTTTGACACAATACCGTCAGCGACGTGTACAGCGGGCACGGCGACGTGCCCATCGCGCGACCATCTTTCGCATGCTGGCGGGCGTACACGTTACGCTGATTGCTCTATCATTCAGGCTAACAGATGGGTGAGGAAGTCTGATGGTTTGGGTAGCTTTCAGCTAAAACCATAGGTCCTCGGGTTCCCATCGGCTGCAGGCATTCTTCCATGCAGACACTTGTTAACTCGACCGACCAGACGACGTTATACTGCCTGTCAGCACGAAGCTAAACAACGCACATGTTTTTGTACCCATTCTTGGGTTGTGAATGCATAGGGCTTGCATAAAAGTCAACTTTTGCATGGAATGCATGCTTTTCTGTAGCAGTTGCGTTTTTATGACTTGATTCCATATATGTACTACAATGTTGAAAAACAAACTTAACGTGTTTGAAAAATACACTAAAATATTGGTGTCACAGGAACTATTGTTCTTTCATTCTTAATTGAATGTTGGATTTACGTTTATCAATGTTGGGGTTCTCTGTTGCATAAAAAAATCTCGCCCGATTCATTGTTACAGTTTCCATAAAGCTCAGAGTTCGTTCCCCTGTTATATTTTCTTTATCGCATTTGTGTCAATGCTTGTGTCTTTATTTTCGCAATTTATAAAATTATATCAGTATACATATGTAAAAGAAAATAAAAGTTTCGCATCAGTTTTTACATCTAAAATCGTGTGGGACGAACGGTTTTAACAATTGAATTTTAACTATACAGCTTAGTATTTATTGCCTTAACAAGGAAATACATGTGCTCAAATATTTGTAAGGTATGTTTAATATTTTTCTTGCAAAAGTACTTGTACTTTGTTTCGTTTTAAATACAATACCTAGGTTATCTTTACTATTGAAAGACAAATATTTGCTAACAAGTGATTAAAAACTGTCTGTTGAACAATTGCATTCTTTATAAACGGGTGATTAACGGCATATAGATGTAATCCATTAAATATAACAATTTTGACAGCAAAAATTAAGCACAGATTTTCGTATCGAAAGTCAAATATAGAATTGGTTCCCATGCTCGTTCGGTTTTGAAATGTCGTCAAAAAGTAGAATAGTTTGAACATCGTCCAAAATTCACTTTCCAATATATGTTTGAGTGAAGTTTACTGATCAGTATATAACATATTTAATATTTAAGTGACCGTACATCTACCCGTTTTATGTTAAAAAATATATAGATACTTGAGACCATTCAGACAATAAAATCGTTGTAAAGTTTTGGGTCAACGGACAAATGCAAGTAAATGATCCTCAGTAATGCTGTGAGACAAGACAAAGATCATCGAACTACGTTCTGGAATAGATTCGACACATTTGCAAAGTATTTCGCTCCTCATCCAGATTTAAAATGAAATCAGACAAATGATTTTATTAGCTCTACTTAATTTGAAAGGATAGAAAAGGACTACATTATATATGTGTATGTTCACGTTAACTAGTTCCAACATAACTTGACAATTCCTAAATTATCTATCTTTGCGAACAACAATTAGTGTCACTTTTAAATTTTGAAAAGAATTATGGATCTAGATAGACCCAGCATACATCAGACTTGAACACGCATCTTAAATGCTGACCGCCTGCTGTTCGATCAAAGGTCTCGTCTAGTCATTGTCATTTAAAATATCGTCCCTTATTTTTCGTCCTTGACTTTGTAAGCAATGTGTTTACATAAAGTTCTGCGCGCTCGCGAGAGGACCGTTTGAAGGGAAAATAATGAAGTATCTTTTGCACATTATTTCAATTCTAATAGCTATAGTGCGGTAACACTACATTGATTATAACATTGATTGGGTTTGCAAAATGTCTTTGCATAGCACACAAGATCTTCCCGAGGCAAGAGAGTTAACTGACTATAAAAGTCCAGTTTCCACCCTTGCCGAACTAAGCTGGTATATATACATTTTGACTGGACTAACGAGTTTATGCTTAGTTCAATCAAATTCGCGCAACGAAATCGAAATCTGCTTCGTAAACTGTCATGCAGATTGCCGGATTTGCAAAGCGTTTTTCGCGACGATTTTATTGAAAAAGAAGAAAAAATACTGCTTAATGAAAAAGTACCCTAAATTTGACTGCTTACTGCTCATGAGACCCACCCATCCGGACCCTCAGATGTGCCCCTAGTGTGTCAAGCATGTCATACCGGCCAACAAAAGAGCTTGTTACCAGGTAGCTACAGTTTGTGAACAACATGGGAATAACAATAACATTGGCAAATCTTATCAAGGTATTTTAGGCCATATTATTTCCATGGTGCATCAATCCGCATGGCCATGTACAATATGTATTTCAATACACAGGTAATGTAAGGATAATTATTCGATATGCTAGAATGACAACACAAGGCATGAATTGAAATACAGTTTAAACAAAATGGTGACAAACTGTTTCTTCCTTGTTAAGAGTCCATCACAATAATCAACAAGAAAGTAACAATGATCCCAAACAGAAATGATTTGTTTGACAGGGATGTCTTTTCAAGCTCACATTCATCTCTATTTGGATAGGGGGCACGGGTGGCCCAGTCGTCTAAGGCGCCGCGATTCGCTGTGCAGAGTTGCGTCCCTTGGGCACGCCTGAAACCTATGATTGTGGGTTCGAATCCCGGTTCGCCCCGATTATGTTTCTAGGTTTGTCAGCACCATATCCGTGCTCGTGGGTTTCACCGAAGTGGTAAACGTCTGAGACCAGCATCACTTCGGGCTTTCCTCCCACATTAAGCTGACACGCTGCGATATAACTGGAATATTGTTAAAAGCGGCGTTAAACCCAACTCACTCACTCACTCTATTTGGATAGGGCTCTTTTGTTGACTAACCCGAATACTCAAGGTAGCCGTTATATGTAACAGTAACTCATAATATGCCTATACAGTAAACTACGGTTATAACGAACACGCTTATAACAAACTACCGTATTACGTTCATTTAGAGAGACATTATTATTGTTGTTGTGGTATACGTATCGCAAATGTCAAGCATCTGGAGAACAAAACCCCTAATGTATAATATTTACGGAACAGAAACACGCCGAGGGGGTATTTTACATGATAATTTACCAACTAGGCGGATCCAGCATTTTTAGAAGGGATTTCGTCTGGGGCTATATATATAGGAAATATAGGGAAAGATAAAAAGATTAGGAATAATACATAAATATGATCTGGAGCACAGGTGTACATAATCGAATAGTTATAAAAATAATGAGAAAATATGAAAAAAAAGTATTTACCTTCTTAGTACGTAGCGCATAACCTACATACTCGATTGAGTTACTATTAATAAACATTACGTGATTCGACGTAAGTGTTATTTCATGGCTTCACGAACTGGGATGGGCAGTTATACAGCAACAGGACAGTACTAACGCAGTTGCTGGTCATACACCAGGTAACGTATTTAATACATTGCATGTATATTGTGGTGTAGGCATATTATATTATGCTGATATATTTTTGTTTACAGTTTACAGACGACGTTTCATCGAAATTTTCTGGCTAATACGTTTCTGTTACAAACTGTCACAGAATTGTGAGCATCAAGTCTTTGAATGACATTAAGAGGTGATATATGTCAACTTCTTTATTATGAGGGACAACGTTTCGGTGTACATATGTGCTTACTCCTTCATCGGGTGAGCATGTGCTTCTCAATCATCACCTGATGGAGGTGTAAGCATATACTCCGAAACGTTAATTTGTTCCTCATTATAAGAAGTTAATTGACATCCATAAATTCTCGCTCTCATCTGTTGGTAAAGCTTGTATTCTATATCTCTAGAACTAAAATAACCCCATAAACAGTCATTATCGGTACATAGGATGAGTCCGATCTCTGGAAACAACTAGAAAATACGCTAGAAAACAAAAATATCTATACTATTTTTAGATGGGGTTTTCCCACAAGTACATTTTGTGATAAATTTAGAACAAGTTATAAATATAGCCAACCACATTTGAACTAGGGGATTGTGCGAAGACTGGTTTCAGAGATATTATACGTCGGATTTCATGGTAAATACGGGTTTGTTTGGTAAAATATCTAACATACTAGATAGAACAGCCCTCGTTCTACATACAGGGGTATAAGAATCGCTGTATGTTGCTTTGTTTGTAAGCTAGGCCTTATCGATAGCCTTCAATGGTGGCAGGTGCGTCCTTAGCGGCCATTTTCCTTCTGCTAGGACTCAGGGTGGTGTCTGTTAGGTCTATATCCCATAATTTCAAGGTAACTGAATTTGATGTGTTGAGTCATAAAGTCACAATGGGATAAAACACGAGTATGTCACCTAAAACCATTAGAGTCGCGGATGAAATTCTTTGTTGACTAATAATAACATGATTATCAAGTATGAATCAGTCATCTGAATTTAATGAACGTGGCCATTGTCACCGCACTGTCATAGCCTTTGGACTATTGAAGTATTGTCACATCTATTTATTTCATCATTATTCATATTCATCCATTTATGTGTTTTTTTATATAGTTTTGAACAGACAGTAAAATTGGCGAGTCATTCGCGAGTTTACTCATGGTGATGTGTCATAAATAACTTTAAAAAAAAAACACATACACAATGGTGATTGTTATTCCTATATTTATTCATTCAGACAGTTTGTTTTCTGTCAGATCAAATAGATCTATTTTGAATATTTCAAGTATATCGAAATTAAGAGTAAATCCAAAATGGTTATTTGAAAGGGGTTGAACTCTTTCTCAGTGATATCCCAGGAGACGAAAGAGAGGGCAAGAGAGAGACTGTAACATGTGACTAATATTCTATTGTCACAAGATCACAGAAGAAGCCAACAGAGTAATAATCTGTCTCAACAGGACTCGAATAGATCTGGATTTTTGTCAATCCTGGGCCTCATTTACAGCCCTGAATTTACTACAATCAATATTTCTTTCATCCGTTTCTTCATTTCCTGTTTAGTTATCTCATGTTGTAATCTCAGTAAGTAGTATACAGACGTACCTATGTCTAAACTGGACACAACTGTCAGTCCCACAAATTGTTTAGATTTCACTGTATTTGTAATTCCAACAAAAGCAATTCTGTAATTTCTATGTAGCAGGCTTGGAGTCATCCAAAGGATGACATCCTCACCTTGTCAGCTTTTTACAAGGGTTAACCTCTTTGGTCTCGTGGACAAGGTGTCCAACATCGGATCATAATCCTATCATGGGAATCGGAAATGTTATGGCTGCAACATCTATGACACGGAAGCTGTGAATATTCATGTTTACAAGCATGAAGTCTTTGAAAGGCATTTACAAGCTGGTCGACCATGGAGACATGAAGTATTCATGGATATGACGTTACAAACAAGTTGTTACCCATACCAGTTCACGTCTTCGTCGATATGTTGATAATAATTTACATTTGCCAGTGAGGTTTCACAGCAATGAAATCATACTTTCCCTTTACTATGTGGGCCTGATCACTCAACTGAAACCGGTATGCACTTATACTACAAAGACGTGAAGCTTTCTTCACGATCTTATTGGGATTTCTTTGTGGAAACAGGTTATGTAGGTTTGCAGTACCGTATTCAACATAATAAGCGCCCAGGGCGCTCTCAAAATTTGAAATAGGGGGCTCTTATTAGAATATTGTTTTGGTGGAAAGAAGAGAGTTGAAAGATAAATTTCGTGGTTTATGCTGACACACTGAAATGTTTATATGCGACAGATACATTTTTCCTGAATTTAATTGCCCATAATTAAGAATGCATATATATAACACACGATTGCGTATTATACATGAATAAATAAGTCTTGTGTACATTGATCAATAGGAAGGAGTGCTAATTGGGATTGTTCACTAGCCAATATATTAGCAAATATCACCGTGGGCGCTTATTAGTGTGGGGCGCTTATTACGTCGAATACGGTATCAGTTATGTGAATAGACTTGTTCAAATTTTAATGGGGTTGGGCATGGACACATAATACCCTATTTGACATAATAAGAGATCTGCTCTAATAAGAACACCGATATTTGCTTATATATATTTGCAAGTGAAAAATCCAAATAAGCACCCCTTCCGATTGATCAATGTAAAAAAGACTCATTTATTCATGAACGTATACGCACTTGAAACATTTGTTATTACCATTCCCATATACTTATACACAAATCCATGTGGTATTGTAATGTAGGCCAAATAGGTCCACAGTGTCCCAAGCTTGTCATACCGGCCAACAAAAGACAATAGGTGGCTACAGTTTGTGAACAACAAGGGAATAACAATAACACTGGCAAATCTTATCAAGGTATTTTAGGCCATATTGTTTCCATGGTGCATCAATCCGCATGGCCATGTACAATATGTATTTCAATACACAGGTAATGTAAGGATAATTATTCGATATGCTAGAATGACAACACAAGGCATGAATTGAAATACAGTTTGAACAAATTGGTGACAAACTGTTTCTTCCTTGTCAAGTGTCCATTACAATAAGCAACAAGGAAGTGACAATGATCCCAAACAGAAATGATTTGTTTGACAGGGATGTCTTTTCAAGCTCATATTTATCACTACATGTATTTGGATAGGGTTGTCCTTTTGTAGGGGCGGTCGGGTAGCCTATTGGTTAAAGCATTCGCTCGTCACGCCGAAGACCCGGGTTCTGTGTGAAGCCCATTTCTGGTGTCCCCCGCCGTGATATTGCTGGAATATTGCTAAAAGCAGCGTAAAACCAATCTCACTCACTCACTCTCACTGTTCTTTTGTAGACTAACATCTATTCTCTTAAATGAACATATTTTACAGAAGAAACAGTTGTTAGATTATTGTAATAAAAAGGAGCCCGGAGACTTTCTTCATATTCAGATACTGCAGTAATCTAGACTTGCCAAACATGATAGACTTGCATGGGCTGTATTGGATATATTTGTTTCAGGGTCTGTATGAAGACTATTTTGTTGAGGCATACTTTGTGTCGTCATGTACTGTGTGATACAGGTCCACGTGTATCATGTGTCATATCAAAGGTCACATATTATATTGTTTTACCCTTATCAATGGTTCCAGATCACCTTGTCCCTGTCAAGCGAAACAATCATATGTGGTAACCTTTGATCCCAACATTTACAGTTAAATTGCCATAGGACTGTATTTGTTATCTATTCAGCTGGTACCAAAGACAGCCTAAGAAATTGGCACTAGTCCTTTAGTCCTTGCCAAACTTTCCAATGGTAAAGGTATCATAAGGACTAGTATAAATGTGCCCTTTTTAAGGGTTTTGCTATATGTTATCATTATAAGGACTAGTGGACAAAAACTGTTAGTTTCTAACCCTGAAAGATTAACATCTTTTCCTTAAATCTTAATCCAACAAGAAAATACAGCAAAAAGCACAATAATAACAGTAGTGCTTAATTTTTACATTTTCAGATGTAATGTACAGTTTTTACACCTATCTTCAGGTATATATAGATAAAAGTCTGTAAAATATATCATTAGCCTTACCAGGATTTTTCTTGATGCGGAACTGTGTGTCAAGTACACACAAATGTGTAGAATGTATGCAGAAAAATAATATGGTGTCTCTCAGGATGCACAGTAATATTCCTTGCTCCAATTCCTTGAAAATTATTATGGGGCTGTCGGGTAGCCTAATGGTTAAAGCGTTCCCTCTTCACGCCTGGGTTCGATTCCTGACATGTACAATGTGTGAAGCCCATTTCTGGAGTCCCCCGCCATGTTATTGCTGGAATATTGCTAAAAGCGGTGTAAAACCATACTCACTCACTCACTGAGAGGAATTATAAAGGTCCTGTAATTAGGGTAATTAGGGCCTTGAAATTAATTATTGGGACCCCAAGACATCCGGATTTGTTGGTCAAGGTAAACCCTGCCTTACTATATTCAGCACCACAAACGTATCAAGACAAGACTCGAAACCTTGTCTGTTGTCCATACTAACAATGACTCATTATATGTTATATTGAATTTGATTATTCCCCAAAAATTCATTAATATTATTGGAAAATGATGACAGCTTCATATTCAATCATATCAGACGTGATACATCTTAGTTTGAAACGGAAACAGAAACAGTCCGCTACACTGTGTTACAATTGCTTGGATCGATGCTCATGATGTCAATCAATGGATTGTCTGGTCCAGATTTGATTATTTACAGACCGCCGTCATACAGCTTGAATATTGCTGAGTGCGGCGTTAAACAACAAAACAAACCAAAGCCTTGCTGCTCAAGATAAGAATGGGGGGCACGGGTGGCCCAGACGTCTAAGGCGCCGCGATTCGCTGTGCAGAGTTGCGTCCCTTGGGCACGCCAGAAACCTATGATTGTGGGTTCGAATCCTGGTTCGCCCCGATTATGTTTCTAGGTTTGTCAGCACCATACCCGTGCTCGTGGGTTTCACCGACGTGGTAAACGTCTGAGACCTGCATCACTTCGGGCTTTCCTCCCACATTAAGCTGACACGCCGTGATATAACTGGAATACTGTTAAAAGCAACGTTAAACCCAACTCACTCACTCACTCACTCAAGATAAGAATGGGTTGCAATCATTACATTAGATGAGTCGTATTTATCATTCATTTCTTTACATATCATACAAATCACTGACAAGGTACTACTTGCACTGCCTAACTCATGGCTGTCATCATCACTGTTCCATGCAGTATCTTCAAATAAATTGTTTAATTCTTGTTGACTGTCGGGCGATGATTTTGACAATTTTTGGTTGCATTTGGTTTATGTATACATGAACAAGACACTTAATGTGTCAGTTTGTTCACAAAATATTGTACTGGGCCCTTTCCGCTAAGCGATCTTAGCACTACAACTGCCCTTCTATGTTAAAGTATTTGAGTTACAATCATTTTAGCGCTAAGATCACTTTGTAGAATGGGTCTCTGGTTATATTTCCTTATGGCCAAATTGAAACCTAGATTTTGAAGGTAATAGAAATGGCTAATTCATTTGACATTCCTTTTTTTGCAGATACATCAGTATTCAAATAAAACCAGCATCAGATCAATAATATCCATTTGAACTTGAAAGATGGCCTCAGCATCTGCAACGTCAGCATCAATAATGGGAGGATACCCTACGGACATATTTCCATCGGGATTTGATCAAAAGTTTCTTTGTGGGCTTTGCAAAAAGATTTTGCGAGATCCACGCCAGAACTTTTGTGGGCATAGATTCTGCATGGGATGTGCAGAGAATACATTCAGGTTTGTATAAAGGCTTCTTTTCAGAGAACTTTAAACAATTTTGTTTTCTTGGTGGGGAGGATTCAGATTTGGGGTGGATAGATTGAGCTGACAAAATATGTTCCTTATTCCAACGTTAAAGGAACTGATCGTATAAAGTTGGTGTCACAAGCAGACAAGTTTACAACCTGTTTGTCAGGCTCCATAATTTGGTGAAAAGGCTGTATATAGTATTTGTATCTACATTTGAAAATAAGCAAATCAAACTTAATTTCCCGTGGAGGCTTCGACTTAGGTGATCTTGTCAATCATCTAGTTTGTCCTGCCTATCTCAGAAAGCACTGTACACTTTCACTGTATACTTGTTAAGTTAACAGCCTCGCTGAAACTTGGCGCTATAGAAATAGATACGATTTCTCACAATCTCTATCAAGAATTGAAACTTCTAGTTTCAAGTCCGATTCCTAGAAATATCTTTGCCAGCTGTATCTGGGACGATCAAGATCCCACTTAGATGTTGCTTCTGTGTATCAGTATCTAACATGAGGTCTACCACCAGACACTCGGGGAACCGAAGGTGGACATACGAAGAACGAAATAACGAAATATTCAAGAATGAAATAACCAAGATCAGTTACCGTATTCGACATAATAAGCGCCCAGGGCGCTCTCACAATTATGGGGCTGTCGGGTAGCCTAATGGTTAAAGCGTTCCCTCGTCACGCCTGGGTTCGATTCCTGACATGTACAATGTGTGAAGCCCATTTCTGGAGTCCCCCGCCATGATATTGCTGGAATATTGCCAAAAGCGGTGTAAAACCATACTCACTGAGAGGAATTATAAAGGTCCTGTAATTAGGGTAATTAGGGCCTTGAAATTAATTATTGGAACCCCAAGACATCCGGATTTGTTGGTCAAGGTAAACCCTGCCTTACTATATTCAGCACCACAAACGTATCAAGCATTGTCTAGTTTCAAGTCAGATTCCTAGAAATATCTTTGCCAGCTGTATCTGGGACGATCAAGATCCCACTTAGATGTTGCCCAGGGCGCTCTCACAATTATAAATAGGGGGCTCTTAATAGAATAGTACTTTGGTGAAAAACAACAGGCTTAAAAGATCGTGGTTTATGCTGACAGCCTGAAATGTTTATATACGACAGATGTATTTTTCCAGAATCTAATTCACAATTAAGGATGCATATGTTATATAACACACGTATTATACACGAATAAATAAGTCTTGTGTATATTGATCAATCGGAAGGGGTGCTAACTGGGATTGTTCACTAGCCAATATATTAGCAAATATCGCCATGGGCGCTTATTAGAGCGGGGCGCTTATTACGTCGAATACGGTAATCAAAATCTTCCATAGATCATGTTTTATTCTGTTATTCTTACTATAAAAAACTGAAATACTTGATGAGACTGACTGCGTGTGGGTAAATACAAAATGGCTCAAAAAAATATCAGGAGCATTGGTCTGTCTGTGTTGCAGCCAGGAGGAGGTTGCTAAGAGACAGGGGAAGCCTAGGGTTTGTCCATGCTGCTTAGAAGAGGGGATGGGAGATGATTCTGAGGAGTTGAAGTTGGATCATGTGAGTATGAATGTAAAGAGTTTGTGTCTGCATGCAGTTGTTTTTTACAACTAATTGTTGGCCATGTTTACACTGTTGATACACTGAGATATTACAGGGCATGCTGGAAACCTCAACATGGAGAAGTGGCTTGCTCTGTGCATAGTGATCGTGAAAAGGAAATGATTTTCGTCTGCTCTGGTTCAGATGAGAGGTGATTCAGAAACAGTTCGTGGAGGAATAATTCAGATCTGGTGGAAAGCCGTTTCAAGTGAAGATCTGTTTGAAAGCTGTTTCAGATGAAAATCTGGTGGAGAGATGTTTCAGATGAAGATCTGTTTGAGACCTGTTTCAAATCAAGATCTGGTGGAGAGATGTTTCAGATGAAGATCTGTTTGAGACCTGTTTCAAGTGAAGATCTGGTGGAAAGCTGTTTCAGATGAAGATCTGTTTGAGACCTGTTTCAAATGAAGATCTGGTGGAGAGATGTTTCAGATGAAGATCTGGTTGAAAGATGTTTCAGATGAAGACCTTGTGGAGAACTGTTTCAGGTGAAGGTCTGGTGGAGAGAAGTTGAGATGGAGAGGTAGTTAAGATAGAAAGCTGTTTCAGAGGAAGAACTGATTGAGTGCTTCTATAGGTGATATACTGTTTCAAGTGAAGATCTGGTGGAAAGCTGTTTCAAGTGAAGATCTGTTTGAAAGCTCTTTCAGATGAAGATCTGGTAGAGAGATGTTTCAGGTGAAGATCTGGTGGAGAGATGTTTCAGATGAAGATCTGGTGAAGAGATGTTTCAGATGAAGACCTTGTGGAGAGCTGTTTCAGATGAAGACCTGGTGGAGAGATGTTTCAGATGAAGATCTGGTGGAGGGATGTTTCAGGTGAAGGTCTGGTGGAGAGCCTTTTATGCTTGTTTGGATGGAGAGCTGGTTCAGATCTGAAGAATTGTTGAGAGCATGATCAAATGAAGAGAAGCTGGTGATTGGGCAGTGGTTAATGAAAAGCTCATTTGGTGGAATTGTGGTTCAGATGGAGAGCTTGTTCAGTTGAAGAGGTGGTTCACATCGAGAGTTTGTTCAGATGAAGTGGAAGTTCAGATTGGGAGCAAGTGAGAGCTGGTTCAGATGGAGAGCTGGTTCAGATGGAGTGGTGGTTCAGATGGAGTGGTGGAGGTGAGGTGGTTGAATGAGGTCTTGTTCGGTGAAAGAGGTGGTTCAGATGTAAAAGTGGTTCAGATGAAGAGCTGGTTCAGATGGAAAGCTTATTTGTATTTGGATGCAATTAAGGTGGTTGGATGGAAAGATCAAGTTGAGGAGATGGTTCAGATGAGCTTGTTGAGAGCAGGATCAGAAGAAGAGATTGTTGAGAGCTGGGGCAGAAGAAGAGATTGTTGAGAGCTGGGGCAGAAGAAGAGGTTGTTGAGAGCTGGAGCAGAAGAAGAGGTTGTTGAGAGCTGGGGCAGAAGAAGAGGTTGTTGGGTGCTGGATAAGATTGAGAGGTTCAGATTGAGAGATTGTTCAGATAGATGATTCAGCATCACATTGGAAGGTGGTGGAAGAGGTGGTTTAGACTGTGAGCTGGTGGGGTCCAGTGACAGATGGCGAGATGATTCAGATGGCGAGATGAGGTGTTGCAGATGAGAGCCAGTTGCACGTGGAGAGATGTTTAAGTGGAGAGATCATTCAGATGGATCGTAGGAATCATACTCTTCAATCAACTTGACTTTCATTAAAGTGGAAGTTGACTGACTTGGCATAAACTGACTATAGACGTCCACTTTCCACCCTTTCCTGAACTAGGCTCGAATTACGGAGTGACATTTTGGTTGAATTAACGAGTCTATGCATAGGCCAATCAAAATCATGCAACGAACTAGACATCTGGTTTGTAAACAACATGGATTTCAAGGTGCAGAACTGGGTCGACTAAAGAGTTGGCAAGGGACATGTACTACCAACTGGGCGTCGACAAATATTTTGCAAATATTTTCATCTCTATAATCAAGGTATTCAAGTGATTTGAGGGGCGGTCGGGTAGCCCAGTGGTTAAAGCGTTCGCTTGTCATGCTGAAGACCCGGGTTCGATTCCGGACATGGGTACAATGTGTGAAGCCCATTTCTGGTGTCCCCTGCCGTGATATTGCTGGAATATTGCTAAAAGCGGCGTAAAGCCAAAACTCACTCACTCACTCAAGTGATTTGATGCACATTGCGACATAAAGCCAGTTAAATTACAAAATACAACTTGATTATCAATCAGATCATCTTGACAGGGCAGCATCATTTTTTGTTTGAAACAATTGCAAGTTATGTGAGAGGTGGAATCTAATTGGTCACTAGGTGGGATATAGAGGGGACATAACTCGGTGGCACTATGATCGAGCAGGGAAATTCCAGCCTAGTTCGGCAAGGGTGGAAGCTGAACTTTTATAGTCAGTTGATGCCCTTGCCTCGGGAAGATGGTGCTAATTCAGCGCCATTCCACACAGTGATCTTAGCGCTAAGACAGTCATGAGTCCCATACAGTGGTATCGCTAAGATCCAAGTGGAACAGGATTCAGGACAGCAAGCAAATGACCTCGTGTGCAGGTGAGGGTTTTTGTTAGCGGGGAAAGTGTGGTCCTCTTGCACCTCTCAGTTAATTATCAAAGGGACGGTCGGGTAGCCTTGTGGTTAAAGCATTCGCTCGTCACGCCGAAGACCTGGGTTCGATTCCCGACATGGGTACAATGTGTGAAGCCCATTTCTGGTGTCCCCCGCCATGTTATTGCTGGAATATTGCTAAAAGCGGCGTAAAACCATACTCACTCACTCACTAATTATCAAAACTGAAGTTTCCTTTGGCCACAGGACTAGATCCCATATGTCTGCGGCCACTGTCAAGGATTGCTTGATATTTTCTTGACATGTAACATCAGAGTGTAAAATACTACTGAGCAGTTTGTGTTTCTTTCCACAAAGGTGCAATGTGTTGGTGTTGCAGATGTTTCCCGACAACGCTGTGAAGAGGGAGATGATCAGGATGGACACCAACTGCAGCTACCAAGGATGCAAGTGGAAGGGAAAGTTCAAGGATTATGCTGTAAGTACCTATCTCACATGAGTTTCCCACGTAGGGGTCCTTGGTAAGAAGCTGTTACCAGCAAAGCTGGTCGTAAGATGCAGTTCAAGGATTATGCTGTAAGTACCTATCACACATGAGCTTCCCACGTAGGGGTTTGGGGTAAGGAGCTGTAACCAGCAAACTCTGTTGGTCATAAGATGGGACTTAACCCATGAAGATCCGGGGTAGAACAGGTCTTCAGCAACCCATGCTTCAGCAACCCAAAAGGCAACTATGCTTGTCGTAAGAGGCTACTAACGGGATCGGGTGGTCAGGCTCGCTGACTTGGTTGATGCATGTCATTGGTCCCAATTGCGTGGATTGATGGTCATGATGTCAATCACTGGATTGTTTGGTCCAGACTATTATTAAAATGGTTACAATGTGCGACATGGCTGATTGTGAGTCATTCATTGTGTTTGTTTGTTGGTTGTTTAACGTCGCACTCAGTAATATTCCAGCTATATGACGGACACTTAATGTGACGTCAACTGCCGTATACACAGAATGTGAAATAATTTTTTATCAGCACTAGCCAGTCAGGCAAACTAGATGCTAGCAAGCAGGGTAATTCTAGATTTGTGCAGACTGTCAAGGGCCATCAGTGTTCAGAGGAAATGCATCAACCAAGTCAGGAAGCCTGACCACCCGATCACGTTAGTCGCCTCTTATGACGATGGGGGACACAGGTGTCCAGTTGTCTAAGGCGCCATGATTCGCTGTGCAGAGTTGCGTCCCTTGGGCACGGCAGAAACGTATGATTATGGGTTCGAATCCTGGTTCGCCCCGATTATGTTTCTAGGTTTGTCAGCACCATACCCGTGCTCGTGGGTTTCACCAAAGTGGTAAACGTCTAAGACCTGCATCACTTCAGGCTTTCCTCCCACATTAAGCTGACACGCCGTGATATAACTGGAATACTGTTAAAAGCGGCGTTAAACCCAACTCACTCGCTCACTCACTCTTATGACAAGCATAGTCACCTTTTCCGGCAAGCTTGACTTAGTTTTGGGGACTAAATGTAAGTCTTCCTTGCTCCAACAGACGCATGAGTCTCAGTGCCAGCATCGCCCACTTCCATGTTCCATGTGTGGAGCCATGGTTCCGATCAGTCGTAGAGCGGAGCACGAGCAGAAGGAGTGCTCCCAGCGCAAGATGAGCTGCAAGTTCTGTGGCATTGAGATTGCCCATTCAAATGCAGAGGTAAGTTAGTAATGTGTGACTCGCTTTTAAAATGATGTTTTCTCGTGACTATTTAATCCTTATGTCTCACTCATGTTTGACAGGTATCAGAATTCAACAAAATGCATAATTATTAGGGACTGGTGATTTAGTACGGGGGTGGGGGAGTCGGCGAGAATGGTCTTTGGACTTTCATATTTTGCTGACACACTCAAGCCAGCCCACCCCCATTTCATGTTACATTTTTTTACCACACCGCACTGTACCAACACAACACAACACTCAGGAACTACCACACCACAACACAACACAAAATGCCCAGGAACTACCACAACACAACACAACACAACACAACACAACACTCAGGAACTACCACACCACAACACAACACAAAATGCCCAGGAACTAACACAACACAACACAACACAACACAACTCACCTCACACTGGAACTACCACACCACACCACACCACACCACACCACACCCTCCCTCACCAAATACATGTAACATTGTCTCCTTGAAATCCCCCCCCCCCCCCCCCCCCCCCCAATCTCACCCTTATCATTTACTATGAGACATGTTTTGCATATTTTCTGGTGGATCAGGGATGTTTTGGAAGCACTGGTCCTATTGGCTCCTAAGGCAAGTGACTTTGTTCGAAATGTGCTCTGTTCACCCTGCAGTGAATGGGTACCCGGTAGGAAGAGACGGTGACTGTTGACCAAGCGCCTTGCAGGCATCTTGGGTTGTATACTCCCCAGGGAGCTGAGAATCAATATCGAGTGCACACTGATCCATTGACCGGGGTAATAATAGTGCAGCGCTTTGAGCATCCACTTGGTGAATGGAATTTGGTGCACATATTAATATTATTATTATCCCCCGGGCATATATTGCGGGGGGATATAGCGATCAGCCAGTCTGTCTGCCCGTCCATAATCATTTCCTTTTCCGGGGCAGAATTCCAAACCCATTCAGTTTATTTGATCGAAACTTGGCAAATCTATCAGGCACATACTGAAGTTGTGCCTTTTGATGTTTTGGGGTTTTTCTAATTTTTATTTTTTTTAATTTTTATGGAATGGAGTTGGAAATAGACTCAATTGGGGATAGGGTTCGTTTCCGGGGCAGAATTCGAAAACCATTCAGCGGGTAAACAATGTATGCTTCTTTAAGAACATTCAACTGTTGATTCATTACATACAGAATAGCACATTTACTAGTGGTTACTTTACAGACAGCTGCCGGGGGGATATGTCATCTTTCTGATGACTCTTGTTATTATTAGCTGAAATTTGATATTATCATTGAATAAGTTTGGTGTTAAGACTGTTCCCAGTCTCCCTTGTATACACAAGCTGACACTTCCTTCCTTCCCTGTTACAGGCACACAACCAGGAGTGTCTGAAATACCCCACCAAGTGTGATGCTTGTGGAAAGAAGAAAATACCAAGAGAGCAGGTGAATATTGCAGACTGTTCCGTAGCTGGAGCTCCAGAGACCAGGGTGTCCTTAAACAAGAATAAAATAATAATGAAAACATGGTAATAGGTTCACAGGTTTCTCATCATCAGGTAGTTGTAAGTATAGACGACAATAAGAAGGATCAAAAACCCAATTTACACTGACAACGAAGTCGGATTAATTAAACCAGAACAAATATACAAGCTGATTAGGTGAGCAGTTGCACCTTCTTTAAGTGGCATTTAGAAGTTGGTGTGATGAAGTAAGACAAGTTCTACGGATGAACAACTTCTTAGTGCGACGTTTCGGTGGCTTCCAATCATTCAAATCAGCTTATCACTTATTGTAATAAAGAAGTTGTTCATCCATAGAACTTGTCTTACTTTAAGCAGTTGTAGAACCGTAATACCAAGAGAGCAGCTAAATCAACACTTTGACAAGATAATCGACAAGATGCATTGACAGCCAATTAAGTCGGCTGCGCCCAGTTACCTGAGAGTTAATTGACTCAACACTCTAACGAGGGAATAACCTCGGCTGGGTTAAATAGGGAGAAATATACACAGGGCCTATCCCTTAATTGCGTCTCTTGGACAAAAAATTAGACAAAAGATCTGAATATCAAACTTGTCTTTGACTAAAGACTCAGTCACATTGACTGGGCAGGGACATTCTAAACTTCCCGAAGATATACAATAACTTCCTATGGAGTCTCTAGGCTCGCAATCATTCAGAAAGGTACTTGACCAAAAGTGTAACTTGACTTCAAATAGTAAATAGGTACTTGGTCTAAACTAGACAATCATGGGAAAGTTGGTTATCCACGGAGTATTAGAAAAACAGAGTATGAAAAGCTATAGCTAATAAGTTTGGCTCAATACAACCAGTCAGTACTAGATTAAAACTGCTCCATAATTATAGTCTGGAAGGTAATTTAAGGTACCGACGTTTACTACAATATCTGAAAAACTATCGGACCTACTCCATTTAAAGTTGGTATGAGATTATTAAACAGTCATACATAACTAGATATTACATTTAAAGACAATCGGTGCATGAATAAAAAATCTGTCTATTTAGCTATCACTATATTTCATCAACAACCAGACCTGTTCGTCACGGGTGGAACGAGCATTCATTGTAACAGCCATCTGCATAATACTACCCCTGCGTCACAGGGCCATATGACACATTTGAACCAATCAACTCAACTCGAAAGGTTGCACAGGAATCAGGCATGTTCAGACGCCATACGCTAACACAGTATTCGTGCGTGCGTGATTCCCGTGCCCGCCCACACTATATTTTCAAAAGTGATCATTGCTTGTGAAAGAGGTCTTTTATTGGGTGGCCCAGTCGTCTAAGGGGCTGCGATTCACTGTACAGAGTTGCGTCCCTTCGGCATGCCAGAAACCTATGATTGTGGGTTCAAATCCCAGTTGGCCCCCATTCCCCCCCGATTATGTTTCTAGGTTTATCAGCACCATACCCGTGCTCGTGGGTTTCACCAAAGTGGTAATCATCAAAGACCTGCATCACTTCGGGCTTTCCTCCCACATTAAGCTGACACGCCGTGATATAACCGGAATAATGTTTAAAGCGGTGTTAAACCCAACTCGCTCACTCACTATACATGAATAAGGTAGCAAACATATGTGAGATAACATATATCAAGTCAATACAGGACAAAAGTATGTGATAATACAGCTGGAAAATAAAATTGACGGGTCACCAATTCCCTAACAATGAACTTACAGACACCAGAGTATTACGACCGACAGACTTTACTGAAGGGTGACGATGCCAGGCAATTAAGGGAGAACGAAGCAGTACGGTCACTAGACCGTGACTTAACTGGTTTTACCACCCAGTGACACAGACACTCATTCCTTTATTACTCTGACGTCTGTGTCAGCTATTGCTGAGTTGTCATTATTTCCCACAATCTGATTCATTGAAAATAAAATAAAATGGAATTTGAAGACGGGAAATGTTCACAAGTTTTGACTGAATATGACTTCTTCTCTTGATGTGCATCAAGTCACGAATGTTGCATTCAGAATGTTGACATACACATCTTATTAAGTTTATCAATAAAAACACATTTCTGGTGCCCCTGCCATGATATTGCTGAAATGTTGCTGAAATATTGCTGAAAGCGGTGTAAAACCAAACTCACTAACTCGCTCACTCTGTATTCTGCTTGTCATGCTATTCAATTGTCATGGAAGCATCCAGTGTATCGTGACCATGACGTCATGGCTGCTTTTCAGAGCACACAAAGAGAGTGCTATTGATATTGATAATTGTTTTCTTCATTAACCAATTTGAATCTATCACTGTGTATCCTTTTTAGCTTTCCTCCAAAACTAAGTTGGCACGCTGTGATAAATATGAAATACTGTACTAAGCCATCACTGACTTGGTTGATGCATGTCATCGTATCCCAATTGCATATATCAATCCTCCTTATGTCAATCACTGGATTGTCTGGTCCAGATTTGATTATTTACTGCCCCGATCATATAGCTGGAATATTGCTGAGAGTGTTAAACAACAAACATACAAATACTCAGTCTCTCTGTTTATTCCAGCTGCAAGACCATCTGGACAGAGAATGCAGCAAGAGAATGCTGACCTGCCCAGTTGGGTGTCCAGAACAGGCAAGTATTACTACCATATTTGACATAATAAACACCAAGGGCGCTCTCAAAATTAGAAATAGGGGGCTCTTATTAGAAAGATAAATTTCGTGGTTTATGCTGACAGCCTGAAATGTTTATATAACAAAAAGATATATTTTTCCAGATTTTAATTGCCCATAATTAAGGGTGCATATAACACACGAGTGCGTATTATACACGAATAAATAAGTCTTGTGTACATTGATCAATCGGAAGGGGTGCTAATTGGGATTGTTCACTAGCCAATATATTAGCAAATATCGCCATGGGCACTTATTAGAGTGGGGCGCTTATTACGTCGAATACGGTATATCGCAGTCAATATGGTCACATCAAGTTTTAACTTGGGCCACTCGCTGCTTCTTTCAAGAAATACTTAACCTATGCTCATACAATTTTGGATTCAAGTTTATAAGACATATAAGGCATTTCTAATCCAACTTTTCAGTACTAGCTGCAAAATACATTTTGTTTTGACTATTTGTTTTTTTTCACATTTTGGCCTGGTGAGTATTTATTATTATTCATAAATTGTTGTGGGGTAGGGTAGCTTAGTGGTTAAAGAATTGGCTTGTTCTTGGTTCTATTTCCAACACTGGTACAATATGTGAAGCCTATGTCGTGGGTCCATACACCATGTAATTTCTGAAATATTGCGAAAAGAGGTAAAAAAAATAAATAACATTTGTAAAAAGAATACTATTATTTACATCACCAGTCTGCAGAATTCTGCATTCAAGATTTAAGAAATGTTTTCAGAAACATGCAGAATCTGGATGGCCTCTTGAAAATGTGTATTCTCACATTTTCAATTCCGACCACAAAACCACCCTTGTATTTAGGGGAAGTCGCTGAAGCGCTCATAAAATGACTTGTGATGCCCTGTGTAATGGTATCATCACTGTGCGTTCTTTGAGTTCTAAGAGACATTCTACTTGTTTTTTAAAGTCTATCCTAATTTATGCAAAGGGTAGTTTTTGGTTAGGTCTGACTTTGACTTTTTTTTGCCTCCAAGCAGATGAACCTTGACAAATTTATCCAACATCTGACAAATGGGAAGACTCAAGGAAATCATCTTTTCTGGATCATGGACAAGCTCTTTAATCTGGAGAGAATGGTCAATGGTAATGTCACAGCCTTGACGCCACAAGGGGATCTTGCACAGATCATGGCAAGCATCAATGAACTCGACAGAAAGGTCCAGGAAATGCAAAATCACAGACAACCCAATGATGACTCCCAGAACTTCAATGGAAGACTTCAGGCTACCGAGGCCAAGGTGTCTTCATTTGAGCCTATCATGGGAGTCCTCCACAAGGAGATTGAGAGATGCTTACAGGTCATTGAATCTTTGGAACGACAACAGATCGCAGAACGTCAGAGAACAGATCAGTTGAACACAATAGTCGAACAGATGGATCAAAAGATCAAAACAGTTGAAAGGAACGTTGCTCTGAAGGACATTCAGCTTGCGGAACACGACCTTCGCATGCAGTGCATGGAGCTTGCCAGTTACGATGGCAGTTTGTTGTGGAGGATCACAGATGTGGCCAAGAAGAGAAACGAGGCTGTGACAGGGAAAGTGACAAGTCTCTACTCCCCAGCCTTCTTCACAGGGAAAGTCGGATATAAAATGTGTGCAAGAATATACCTAAATGGGGATGGAATGGGCAAGGGAAGCCACATCTCGCTGTTCTTTGTTGTCATGAGGGGACATTATGATGCTCTGATGCCGTGGCCGTTCCAGCAGAAAGTGACGTTGATGATGATTGACCAGAACTTCCGAGAACACATGGTGGACACGTTTCGACCAGATCCAACAAGTTCCTCCTTCAGGAGGCCTGTGTCAGAGATGAACATCGCGAGTGGATGCCCTCTTTTTCTCCCCCTTCCCCGACTTATGGACACCAACTCGGGCTACATCAAAGATGATGTTATCTTTGTGAAGATCATTGTGGAGACTGAGGGTTTAGAAAGATACACAGAATTGAATCCACTGAAAGGAGTGTTACCGACGCAACCGCCGCCCCAGAAAAAGTAGCAGAGGACGATTCAGAGGACCTGGGTGTTATGCTTTCTCAGTATACTGTGTCTGAGTGGTATATAACTGTACATCAGGACTAGTACAAGCATACAGGGGCACACACACGTTGCTGTATTAGTACAATAATCTTGAATGTGACCCCAATTTCTATGTTTTGATTGGCCTTCACAATATACCTGCAAATGTCTAGTGATGTACCGGTAAAAGACTTGATTAATCTTGACTACATGCATCATGAATATACCGGTAGTCAGAACTTTAAATTATCATTGATTTACATAATTGTTTACCTGGCATATCTACAGAGGTATATTGTACATATTGTATATTTCTTGTACAAAGAGCCATGATATAACTGGAATACTGTTAAAAGCGGCGTTAAACCCAACTCACTCACTCACTCACTCACTCACTCACTCACTCACTCACTCACTCACTCACTCACTCACTCACTCACTCACACACTCACTCACACACTCTTGTACAAAGAGTAGTATTAAATCAGTCGTTATAGTTGGTACAGCAGTAGATTCTTTGTGAACACTGACTTTGAATATATTGGTATTTGCAAAGTACTTTAGTGACTATATCACATATTGCAGTGCATATTGTCACACATTTCAGTGTCTATTGATAATTTTTCTTCAAAACAGTTCAATGATATCATGAAACAGGTTTCATATTTGGAAATGTTTATTACACACACGGTGAAGGTCACGGTGGAGGTCATCTATGTGTTATACTGGATTGGAGACTATGTTTTACAATTTTAGGGGAAATTTGAGATGGTTTGGATTTTTTCATTTAGGTGTATGCTTGTTCTTCATGTTTTTTCACACATTACAGATTAATTATAGGTTCTAGCAAACAAAACATTATCATGGATATCAGGGTTGAATGTCAGATGTGAAATGTAAATCCAAGTGTAAAATCTATAATGTGACAGGGATTTAATGTGGTAGGCCAAGTTTTTGAAGTGATGGTTTGTGTGATAACCTCATCATAATTGACTAATCTACTGCAACTTCTGCCCCTTAACTGCACCAGGATCTGCTGATCAAGGTCAATTCCTCCTAAATACAGTCCTTGGTTTGTCAGCACCATGCCAATATTTGTCGATTTCACGAAAATGTTAAAAATCTACAACCTGCATCACACTGTGATGAATTGGAACTACTGTTTAATGTGGTGTTCAACCAAGCTCTCTTACTGCAGGAGTCCTGGTCAGAATTGGTCCCAACAACCTATGTTTGTCATAAGAGGCGACAAAATGGATCGGACGGACTCAGTGACTTTATTGATTATGGGTCATTGCTCACAATTTCAATCACTGGATCGTCGTGTCCAGACTTGATTATTTACAGGCCACCATCGTTAAGCTGTAATATTGCTGAGTGTGGTGTTAAACTACAAACAAACACCCACTTACTGACATAGACTTGTGGTAGTCCAGCTCTGGTAGATCTTCTACATAGGTCCTGGTACAATAGCTTTGTGGAACAAGGACCAGGGTACCGTTGTACAAAGTGATCTTAGCGCTAAGATGATCGCAAGTCCCATACTTTAACATAGGCTTACGATCATCGCCGCGCTAAGATTGCTATGAGGAACAGGGCCCAGGGTACTGTTGTACAAAGCGATCTTAGCGCTAAGATGATCGCAAGTCCCATACTTTAACATAGGCTTACGATCATCGCCACGCTAAGATCGCTTTGAGGAATGGGGCCCAGGGTACCATTGTACAAACGATCTTAGCGCTAAGATGTTCGCAAGTCCCATACTTTTACAAAGGCTTACGATCATCGCCGCGCTAAGATCGCTTTGAGGAACGGGCCCCAGGGTAACATTGTACAAAGCCGATCTTAGCACTAAGGTGAGAGCAACTCCTATACCTTAACATAGACTTATCACAGTTGTAGCGCTAAGGTTGTATTGTACAACACCCAGCGCCCTTATCCACAAAGCTATCTTAGCACTAAGATAGTCGTACCTCCCGTACTTAAACATTGGGTTATGGAAGTCATAGCGCTAAGATCACTTTGTAAAATCGGGACCAGTTGCCAAATTTGTAGTGTTTTATTTGGCCACTCCACTCAAATTGAATTGTTTTGTAGTAGATGGTACAATTACGACTGAAAGTTATGCTGGCTGGAAGACATCTGGTGAAGGATGGAGGCTGTATTGCATAGTCTGCAATTGTGAAAATGTCTCCATGCCTGCAAATATTACAGGCGTTATCTGTGTCATTTCGATCAAAACTGGTCTAGTTGTCCTTAAAAGTAGGCAAGGACGCTATTCTCAACATGTTACACACTGGTGGGTTTTTTTCCATTTAGGTCCCCTTTCACCATAACTAGAAACGCATCTTTGGCATTTGGATCTTGTAAGCTTGTTCACCCATGGAGTTGGATCTTGGTTGAAGTCAACACACTGTTTTTTTCTATTATATCTGAGTGTTGGTAGTCTTGTATGAAAGCGTAAGGTGAAGACCTAGGTACAGTATGTGAAGCCCATTTTACTAAGTCTATCAAGTTTTTAGGGATTTATCTAGATCTGCTTAGAGACCGATATTAAACCCAAGGACTGCAGCGAATGGTCTAACCTTTTGAAAATTGGAATATAGCTTTAACTAATGTTATAGCTTCATAGAGGTGTCTTGTATTTCACCGATAACCATGATAACAGAACCTATACAGAGAATCGTCACAATATGGCTGTAATTTGGCTGATGTGACATTAAATTTTATATTATTGTATTGGATGTAACGTTAATAATTAATGATAATAATATTGATAATAATAATTATAAATGCAGAGTCGAATTTCAAACTTTGTTACTTATGAATTTTGTCCACCTCCTCTCACCAAAATGTGTTGTATTAATGTATGGGAATGGCACTTTTTTCACATTAAATTCCTTGTTGTATTAGTCAGTTAGTCAAAATGATTTACAATATTTTACAGTTTTAGCCCAGATAAGTTGATATTGAGGATAATTGTTCAAATTGATACAAGCACCCAAGTTGGCATGGGTACTCTTGTCCGACAACTTGTTCGAAAAAATCTGTTAGCAAACTTGTTAGATGCTACAAATTTTCCAGTTTCCAAGATGGCCGACATTTCCAACAAAACAAGTTTGCTATTAAACTTGACTGGATAGTCCGATTTGAATAATCTTGGCTTCAATTAATTCATTTTTGTCACAGATAAGCTAAATTTGCAAAGCTACAACTTCTCTGTAACATCATACCATCATTTAGAGAAGGAAAAGAGTGAATGTCAAGGCACAACCAAGGCACATTGGTGACATCACTGCTGTGACACTCAGCATGGGGTTCAGTGTCTGCTCAATAATCACGGTAGTGTAGGGTACTTAGTGTCCCTAATGCTACCTAACTAGCCCCAAGCTTACAGTCTAGTTATACTATGTACCAGTTAGATAGCCACACTGGTATAGACTGGCTGTGCCAGTGCGTGAAACCCGAGCCAAGGATAACGAGGCTTTAGTTATCTGGATGGTGTACAGATCGCATGGGACTTATATGACACTGGAAGAACGATCGGGCTAGGTGTAGAGCAATTATTTTATGCCATTGCCCCGTGGAGATCTGGGTTAGACTAGGGCTTCATCAACCCATGCTTGCCGTAAACATGAGATTGGGTGGTCAGGCTCGCTGATCTGGTTGATGCATGTAATTGTATCCCAATTGCGTGGATCGATGCTCATGATGTCGATCACTGGATTGTCTGGTCCAGACTCAATTATTTACAGACCGCCGTCGTATAGCTGGAATATTGCTGAGTGCAGCGTCAAACAACAAACAAACAAACAAAATTTTATGCCCGAACCTAGTCGTATCCCATACTTGAATGAGCTTATTATTTTTCTACAGTCCGCGGTAATAGATAAATCTGTTGGCCTTAAATGTAAGACTTTAAGAGGCTTAATAAACAATCGAATCTATACGATCAACAGAAAATAAGATGTTGCCTATTTCAGACTGACTATTTATCTGGAATGGCCACCATTTTGAATTTTCATGCGGCTAACAGATTTTTTCAAGAAAGTTGTCCCAGAGGAGTATGCATGCCCTTTTATTATTTTTGTACAACGACGTGAATGATTTCTCAACAATCTGGTGGCCAGCATCATTGACAGTTATGGACACTCTTTAATTCCATGATGATTTCATGATTTATTATTAATGCTTCTGAGGTGTAATTTGAAATTTCCCTCAAATGTAATTATCACCAAATATCCTGTTATAAATACCCAACAACAGAAAATGTTCAATCAGCACGTAAAGAAAAATTGATAAATCCAAGAAATCCAAAAGTGTAACCAAGGCAGTTTCCCTCAAATGTAATCATCACAAAACATCCCGTTACAAACACCAAACAACAGACAATGTTCAATTATCACGAAAGGAAATATTTCTTCAAAACGCAACACAAATATGGTATTGGTTGTACCTCTTGAATGACTCCACCATGAATGACCAAAGCTTATCACCATTTGTTTAGACCTCCTACAAAATACAGGAACATATGGACGTTTATATTTTGATGATTCGTTTACATTTTTCTGTGCAAAAAATTAATTTTAGATTGTGTGTAAAATTTGTTTTTTTAATTATTTTCAACTTTTGTATTAGTACTGCTACTGATGAATGACAAACAAACAATGATTTTTGATTATTTGTTGTATTTATTATTTGTAAAAATATAGAATTTTATTTGTATTATACCTATCTGTAAAACAGTCGGCCCAAATGGTTTTTCGTCAATAATCATGTTATATTTTTTCTAATTTCAGTTGTTTTTTGGGTTGGTCGGTCTTGCAGACAAACTATAAAAAGATAAAACCTAATGTTAAGAAGGCTCAATTTGACAAAAGTATGTATGTGTTCTTCTCTGAATATGTGTGTGTTGGGTGGGGTGGGTGGGTGTGTCTGTGTCTGTGTGTGGGTGTGTCACAGTTTAACATGTATACCCTACTCAGACACAGTATGCTGACCCTGAGCCATCCAGTCCTAACAAATCGGAACTATCCCCGCAGAGTATCCTCCAATTAATGATGCAGATGGTTCAGATGCTAAGCCCATCTTAAAGTTCTATTAGATATTAGTTTCATCCTGGTTTTATTTGAAAACTGGTGTATCTGGAAAAAAGGAATGTCAAATAAATTGAAGATTTTATTTTATTTGAAACATTTTATTAGCTTCTCAATATACTTAAGTCAGTAAAGCAACTATGTTAAAATTTAAAGTTTCATCAGCTGTACTTCAGCCATATTTCGATGAGAAGAAGTTCTACATATACAGAGTGATAGTGGTATGGTCCATTAATTATAATAGATAAGGTGCAATGTGCTTTATGCAACCTTGAAGGTGAGGTGAAATTGGGTTTAACGTCGCGTCCAAGATTATTGCACTTATATAGCGACGTGCATGCACGTGTGTGTGTGTGTGTGTGGCTGCTTGTACTAGTCCGGACTGATGGCGATTTATAGTGCTAGCTCACTGAGATACCATGCTGCAGTTTAACATGAATACCCCACTCAGACACAGTATACTGACACTGAGCCAACCAGTCCTTGTTTTAGCCCATTAATGCCAAAGGCCAGATAGGGTAACAACAAGTACCATCTTTTAACGTCTTTTGGTATGATCGTCTTTTGGGGATCGAACCCCAGGCAGACACTCTACCACTAGACCATGGAGGCTGTCTGCAACCTTGAAGATTATTGCACTCATATGTATAGTGACGTGTGTATAGGTGTTGTTGCTTGAACCAGTCTGAGTAATGTTGATTGTATAGTGCTAGCCATGCTAGAGATACCATGCTGCAGTTTAGCATGAATACCCCACTCAGACACACTGGCCTCCTGGTCTGTTCTGCACCGGAATATAGGTTTCAGCATCTTGGTGTTCCAGAGTGATGTCATGTCTGTATCACTGCGAGCGACACAGCAACAGAGGTTGCTTCCAAAAATTACTCATAGCTTTTGTATTTTACCATGTTGATAAATATTATGTGATTTTCGGAACTGAGTAATAGATAATTGGTCTGGCCAACATTAATCTGTCAGAACAAGTGGAATGACTGTCCACTGTGTGTGTGTGTGTGTGTGCCTGTGTGTGTGTGTGTGTGTGCCTGTATCTGTGTGTATGGTGTGTGTGTGTGTGTGCCTATGTGTGTGTGTTTTGTTTTATTCTATTATTCTTTTGATTATACTCCTGATGTATTTTGTATTCACTCGCCCTAACTGATGTTCTGATGTATGTCAAGGGGGACATAACATAACCATGTGTCATTTGGACTGTCTGTATTAATTCCTAGGCAAGGAAAATAATAATTATAGCAATATCTTTTGGACGAACTTTAACAAATCTTGCTATAACAAAAGTATGTACAGCATGACCCTGCTAATCTGAGGTTCCTTTGAAAATTGGTTGAATTAAGCCCATGTCCTTTGTATATATGTGTATATAGGTTTGTGGGCGTTTCTGACTATATATCTAGGAGTCTCTATGCTAACCAGGCTTGTTGTAAATGTTGTAAATAAGCATTGAAGATATGTTTTGTTTGATTAATTAAAGTATTATGACATGATATATATGTGTGTGTATATACATATATCCTATTTCTGGGTGTATTCCATTTTTTATTATGGTTCTGCCAAGATTCGGGGTGGTCGGGTAGCCTAGTGGTTAAAGCATTCGCTCGTCACCCGAAGACCCGGGTTCGATTCCCGACATGGGTACAATGTGTGAAGCCCATTTCTGGTGTCCCCTGCCGTGATATTGCTGGAATATTGCTAAAAGCGGCGTAAAACCATATGAACTCTGCCAAGATTCATAAAAGGATGTTCGGCTCCGAATACAGCTGTACATCACTTTCTGCAACTGTTTCCTTGAAGAGGAATACCAGTGCTTGTGACAGTATTCCTAACTACCCTGTCACCTTAATGTCAGGGACATGTCTTGGGTCAATTTACAGACATCGTAAGTTTTATTGAAGTCATTTAAACACCAAGCATCGTCTTGTAACGCCAATGTTATGGCGTATACCACCATTTATTTCCAAATGTGTCGGGCGGTCGGGTAGCCTAGTGGTTAAAGCTTCACTCGTCACATCGAGGAGCCGGGTTCGATTCCCGACATGGGTACAATGTGTGAAGCCCATTTCTGGTGTCCCCCACCGTGATGTTGCTGGAATATTGCTTAAGCGGTGTAAAACCAAACTCACTCACTCACTCCAGTTGTGTCAGCCATGCTTTTGATCCTCCGGATCCTCTGACCAATCAGCCTGTACTTATCCCACAGTCTGCAAATATCACAAAGTGTAACATTCAAATGGCTACCACCTTGGCATTGAACAGTCCTCCTAGAAACTCAAAGTCCGCTGGACATTGTATTCAAGGATCAGTGGGACATTCATTACTTGGTAAAGGAAATTCAACTGACTCTGAGCAATTTGATTTGGTGACGAAGCCACGCCCACCGCCAGACTACTGTTTACTTATTTGAGAAAAACATGTAATTGACTAGTGGGTGTTGATTATCGTACAATAAGACACTGCAGGGAGGATAAACATGCAGTGTTTTATTGTACGATAAACAACTACCACGAATCGTTTATTTCTTATATGAGATATCGACATTCTTTAAGGATGATGATAAAATGTATAAACGTTATACAAATTTTTACCCGTATTTTAATGATGACTCCCATAATACAATCTGACCTCAAAGTTGGACAAATCCTTTTCATGAACAGGAGGGTATTTCCCGCATATTCTCACAATACTTATGTCGATGTACCTTTTCTCCCAATATTTCTCTTGTCATATCTCGCCTGCTTTTGGATGAGATTTTTCAGCCATCACGTTTATCTGTGTTGCCCAAATACATCTATGGGAAAATCTATGGGAAAATCCTCACTAGACACTTCGTCCAATATAATGATATGTTGCGAGCGTATGCTTGACGTCATTATAGAGCAATGTTTTATCGCGAAATAATTAACACTTCGTTCTTCATTGTTCTTTGCTATTTTTCGTGTACTTATCTTATATTGGTTGATGATAGATTTGGAGAGTTGTATTATTGCGATGAATGATTATACTCATGCTATGACAATTGCCTAATATTGTTTCTGTGTTTATGCTTAATAAACAAGTTAAATCGGAAGTTATTGTTGAATTATTCATTAATAATGATTGATTCCAATATATCCAAACAGAAAAAAAGTTACTGTGCTTCATAAAACGTTCGATAAAAAAATGAATCGTCGTCCACGTCTAACATCACGTCAACAAAACGATCACATATAGCTGGAATATTGCTGAGTGCGGCGTTAAACAACAAACATACAAACCAACAATAAAGATAGGGTTGTCAAAAACGTCAGTTCTCACTTGTGTGCGTACTGCTTCCTGACCATCCACCAGTTGCACGAGATATCCGTGAAGATCCGGGTTAGAATAGATCTTCAGCAACCCATGCTTGCCATAAAAGGCGACTATGCTTGTCGTAAGGGGTGACTAACAGGATTTGGGGGGTCAGACTCGCTGACTTGGTTGATGCATGTCATAGTATCTCAATTGCTTGGGTAGGTGCTCATGATACAAGTCACTGGACTGTCTGGGTCCAGACTCGATTATTTACAGACCGCCGTCATATAGCTGGAATATTGCTGAGTACGGCGTTACAAACAAACCAACTTACAGGCCGATTACTTGCATGGCCATTTTTGCCCTTCCTCTTCAGTGCAATATATGAGCATGAATGGTTATACGTCGCTTTTAGCAATATTCCAGAAATGTCACGGGGGAAATGGGCTTCACACATTGTACCCGTGACGGAAATCGAACCCGGGCCTTTGACCTTACCAGCGAAAGCTTTAACCACTAGGCTTCCACACCGCACCTAATAAAGCTGGAACATTGCTGACCGTGTCGTAAAACAACATTCACGCACTAACTCACTCACTCTTTCACTAACATAGACAACAGACCAATCTCATTAAAATTAGATTTTAGTTCTCGCTACCGCGAAACAAAGATCTGAGGACATCCCATTACGGGTCACGTCAGACCGACCTTGCGCGAACTTTGATGACCAATCAGAAGGCAGCTTTCTCGTGCTTTACGGCACACATTTGAAATTGGCGACTACGCTACGAAACATATTTTGACAAATTCTCGATTACAAATTTTAAACCTGAACAAAAGAACATTCTGGAATGGCTAATAGGTGGTCTAGATTGTATGGATTCAGTCGTTAAACCCGTAACTATTGTTCGGAATACCCCGTGTTAAAATTTTCGAGGTTGCATGATTAGAAATCACATTCCGACTGTCACTTTCATAATCTGGTAAGCGACGCTCTGATTGGTCGGATGAATGGTCGTTCTGACGTGACCCGTAATGGGATGTCTTCAGATCTTTGTTTAGCGATAGCAAGAACTAAGGTCTGATTTTAATGAGATTGACAATTGACGGAGTTGGTAGCACAAAACACAAGTGTATTTCTCAGCAGATTTTATTCCGACCCTGTCACAACAGGCTTGATTAATCTTTTGGGGATCTCCTGGCGTCGTGAACGGCATCCACCAACCCCTGACTTACTGGGTATTCTCATCGTCATCAAGCAGAAAGTCCTGCATCAACGCAGACCATATGGCGGCGTCCACGATGCTGCCACCTGGCGTAAGAAAAGTGTAATCAAGAACGGTAACCCAGTTTTAAATTGTATGTTTCATGAGTTCCAAGTGTTTTGCAGTTTTGCAATAATATTTTCATGTCAGCGCCATATCAAACCAAAGCGTTCCGTCTCAACAATCATTTGCTCTTTTCTCCATCAATTTATTTCGGATCTGGAGCATACTGGTCCTTTTCATGTCTGATTCTATTAATTAAAAAACAGACAATTTGCAAGTGATTCTAAGGCATTTGAATGGCTAACCATGTATTTTTGTTTTGCGGTTATGTTTAAATTGGCCACGCCTTCTACCGGACTTTTATTCCTAATTGGCTAATAATGGAGTGGGCGGGGCTTTTGTTGCTTTATTGAGTGAGTGAGTTGGGTTTAACGCCGTTTTTAACAGTATTCCAGTTGTATTACAGCGTGTCAGCTTAATGTGGGAGGAAAGCCCAAAGTGATGCAGGTCTCAAACGGATACCACTTTGATGAAACCCACGAGCACGGGTATGGTGCTGACAAACCTAGAAACATAATCGGGGCGAACCGGGATTCGAACCCACAGTAATAGGTTTCTGGCGTGCCCAAGGGGCGCAACTCTGCACAGCGAATCGCGGCGCTTTAGATGACTGGGCCCCCCGTCCCCCCGTGTTGCTTTTTTGCGCTGAATGATGGCAGTGATTTCATGTGTGTTAGATGATTAAAAGAGACGTCTGAATTATTTTTGTTAACTTATCCTTTTATAAGAATTGAATTAAAAATATTTTTTTGCGTTTATGAAGGTATAAAGGTAAAAGGTGGTGAGGTGAAATGGGGTTTAACGTCGCGTCCAAGATTATTGCACTTATATAGCGACGTGTATAAAGGTAAAAGCCGGCGTGCTTACTTGGCGTAAAACCGCTGAATTTAGACAGTGTGCACACCGCTGGCTATGGTTTTACTTCCGTACACACAAGAACCATTGAAGTAGCTTTCTTGTAAGAATTCGACCGCCTTCGTGGTAAAGTAGATATGGCGAACACTAGGGGCCCAGTCGTCTAAGGCGCCGCGGTTCTCTGTGCAGAGTTGTCTCCCTTGGGCAACCCAGCAACCTATGATTGTGCGTTCGAATCCTTGTTCGCCCCGATTATGTTTGTAGGTTTGTCAGTACCAAAGCCATGTTCTTTAGTTTCAAAGTGGTTAACGTTTAAGACCTGAACCACTTTGGGATTTCCTCCCATAAGCTGACACGCCGTGATATAACCGAAATACTGTTAAAATCGGCTTTAAACTTAATTAACTCTTGTAGATAGATTGTCTACCAGGAGAGTGGAATGTTGGCGTTCGATCCCCTAGCTGTGCCATAGCCAAAGACGTTAAAAGTTGGAACTTGTTACGCTGCCTGGCGCTCGCGATCGGCTTTAGGGGGACAAGACAAGGACTGGTTTAGGGTCCCATCTCCACCATGACGTAACTTTGTTTTGGGGTGCCAGTGGTGTCACCGTGATCTCTTTAATTCATGACTCTACAACTCGCATGGCCGTGAGTCAAAGAGTTAGGGGTCCATCAACTGCTGCTCACAGCTACCTACATAAAGCATAACAGTATGAGTGAGTGAGTATGGTTTTACGCAGCTTTTAGCAATATTCCAGCAATATCACGGTGGGAACACCAGAAATGGGCTTCACACATTGTACCCATGTCGGGAATCGAACCCGGGTCTTCGGCGTGACGAGCGAACGCTTTAACCACTAGGTTACCCGACCGCCCCCATAACAGTATGAAGGAATTACGCATGTGTTAAATCCAGATAATGGGTACCTGAGGAAGATGAGGAAGACGATGAAGAGGAAGAGGAAGACGAGGAAGAAGAAGACGACGAGGAAGATGAGGAACTGGACGAAGATCCAGAAGACGATTCACATTCAGAGGACGAACTTGATGAGGATCCAGAGGAAGAGCTTGATGAGGATCCAGAGGATGATTCACATTCAGAGGAGGAGGACGAACTAGATCCAGAGGAAGAGGATGAACCCAAGTCCCATGACCATGATAAATCAGGGAACAATGGTATGTCTGGGAAGGAGAAAGGGTCTTCATCTGTGGAGAAGAAACACCAATATTGTTATTTGCACGGGAATAACAGCGAGTGAGTGAGGGAGTTTGGTTTAACGCCGCTTTTAACATTATTCCAGTTATATCGCGGCGTGTCAGCTTAATGTGGGAGGAAAGCCCGAAGTGATGCAGGTGTCAGACGTTTACCACTTCGGTGAAACCCACGAGCACGGGTATGGTGCTGACAAACCTAGAAACATAATCGGGGCGAACCGGGATTCGAACCCACAATCCTAGGTTTCTGCCGTGCCCAAGGGACGCAACTGCACAGCGAATCGCGGCGGCATGGGAATAATAATACGAAGAGCAAAAATAATCCTGTAAGTGTTTTCGGCAGTAATAGTAAGTATGATTTTACGCCGCCTTAGCAGTATTCCAGCAATATCATGACGAGGGGCACCCAAAATCCTGGATCTGCCCTAAAACGTGTTAACACCACACTCCGCATTCTTTCAACTGACTGTAAAAGTCCAGTGCCAGTTAACTCCCTTGCCTCGGGAATCTGGAGGTCGCCTAGAGGTTAAAGCGTTTGCACGTCACGCCGAAGACCCGGGCTCGTTTCCCTACATGGGTATAATGTGTGAAGCCCATTTCTGGTGTCGCCTGCCGTGATATTGCTGGAATATTGCTGAAAGCGGCGTAAAACCATACTCACTCACTTATATAAACGACATATGAAGTTCTTTAAGTGAACCTTCAATTCTAGTCCGGTTTCAATGACTACAGTAGATTATATTTCGGAAATGGTTTCAGAGGTAGAAAGACTGACGTACTTGTCTGGAGTTCGGTGTCACGTGCCAGCTGTGTAAAAACAGAAAAGCAATATTTTCACAATATGTTACAACTCGACACATATTATACAAAAGTAGTGAAGGTGATAAAGTAAATGCTGTAGTATTTCAGATTATTTCATATGTTAAATACAATATGTAATGTTAAACCTTATTTACTCATTCGCTCTACCAACAAAACATTTTTTCACAAAATTCCATAAAATTAGTCAGAATGGCTTTTCGCCGCTTTAAGCAATATTCCAATAATGTCACGTTCGGGCACACCAGAAATGTGCTTGGCACATTGTACACCTGTGGGGAATCGAACCTAGGACTTTGACGTGACGAACGAACGCTTTAACCACGAGGCATCCCCAACGCCGGGTCTTCACTGAAGAACTCGACATTATATGACATTATATGACCCTTCTCGGGGGCACAGGTGACCCAGTCGTCTAAGGCGCCGCGATTCGCTCAGCAGAGTTGAGTCCCTTCTATTGGACGTGCCAGAAACCTATGAGTGTGCGTTCGAATCCCGGTTTGCCCCGATTATGTTTCTAGGTTTGTCAGCACCATACCCGTGCTCGTGGGTTTCACCGAAGTGGTAATCATCAAAGACCTGCATCACTTCGGGCTTTCCTCCCATATTAAGCTGACACGCCGTGATATAACTGAAATACTGTTAAAAGCGGCGTTAAACCCAACTCACTCACTCTCAGCACAATTCTGCTGTTAGTCTATGTCATAGCAAGGGGAGAATGGTGGAATGATGGAATCTGGGCCAGCGAAACCAGTGGGTGAAAGCATCCGCCTATCCACATACTCAAC
The DNA here is from genome assembly GCF_022045235.1 of Haliotis cracherodii. Taxonomy (NCBI): domain Eukaryota; kingdom Metazoa; phylum Mollusca; class Gastropoda; order Lepetellida; family Haliotidae; genus Haliotis; species Haliotis cracherodii. The sequence goes on from NW_027266268.1 coordinate 17,324,601, forward strand.
CCGACCTCTATATATCAAGGGTTACCTGATACCATTTCTACACATGAATCCCTGTAGAATATCATGGATACCACTAATACTGTATGCTGCTGTAGACGCTGATTCAAAAGTAACAAGAGGAATACTTTCGCGACATTAATATAAGTGTGAATAATTGAGTATTCTGTGTATGAAGCAACAATGTCAAATAATTGATTTATTTGTTTGTTGTTTGCAGCCATACATCCGCAATCTTCCTGCCATATGACGGTGCGGTTTGTGAATAATCGAGTCTGACCACCTGATTTCATCGCCTGATTACGAAATGTAAAGCACACTTTGGCGCTTATCTTCAAATTGCAAATTATTGTTCGGGGAGGTTAGTGAAATAAGTGTTTAGTTATCTAAAATAATCATAAATGGATATTGTGTAATTGTAACGGAATTTGTATTTATAAAGTGCACTTGTGCTGCACGTGCAACATTGACATGCGCGGGCGAGTCAGCTTCTGCATAGGGACCAGATTCCAAGTTTGCCATATCTCATTTTACTTTGCAAATAGTTCTTTTTTTATTTCCAATGCTGGATCAAACACGCATCTTCATCGTCAACTCCCTTGGGTTGTACCAGATGAATCAGGTACAACATTAATGCAAAACACAGCAATCAGCCTGGATACTGAAATGTCATCTCATGTAACGCTATATACACCTCGTACGTAAATATATGACAAGACCTACCCCAGGCATAGCAAGAGCTGGAACCACGACCAAGACGAGTAATACTGCTGACTGGATCATATTGCTTGACGAATCTTTGGTGAGCGTTTTCTTTTATACTACAATTTATAAGGCTAAAAAACAATAGTCTTGGTTCTCAGTCACCGGCGCATCATCATAAAGTCCTCTAATAAGTATCGCCTCAGTTCGAGAGCGTCTGCCCTGAGAGCGGAAGGTTGGGGTCTAAGTGTTGTTACTTGGTGCGCGGCATCAAGGGGCTAAAACAAGGACAGGTCGGCTCGAAGTCAGTATACTGTGTCTAGGGTATTCATGTTAAACTGCGGCATGGTATCTCAGTGGGCTAGCATTATAAAATCAAGCAGACACACACGTGCATGCACGTCGCTGTACAAATGCAATAATCTTGAACGCGACGTTCAACCCAATTACACCTCACCACCTCATCTATAGTATCAAACATATCGAGATCCAATATAAGCACGCAGTTACTTCCCTTTACATGCGCACGGCATGTGTGTTGATATCATGACAGTTGTAGGAGTTTGTGTTCTTGTTTCGCCGTTTGCAAATTTGGTCATTGAAAATTGAAACCAATATTTTTACTTAATTACAATAGTATGTTTTTTAGACACAGAGATTAAGATGAGCGCGTGTAATTGTCTCGTAGAATAAGCTGAACCGTGAAGATCCGAGGTAGAATAGGTCTTCAGCAACCCATGCTTGCCGTAAAAGGTGACTATGCTTGTCGTAAGAGGCGACTGACGAGATCGGGTGGTCAGGCTCGCTGACTTGGTTGATGCATGTCATCGATCCCAATTGCGTGGATCGATGCTCATGATATTATTCACTGGATTGTCTGGTCCAGACTCGATTATTTACAGACCGCCGTCACATAGCTGGAATATTGCTGAGTGCGGCGTTAAACAACAAACAATCAATCAACATGCCAATTTGGAAAAAATATGATAGAACAAAAAGTCCACCCGCTGGCACTATGTTTCAAAAAGCCATTGCCTGAGAAACAATTAATTATTTCTTAGCCTGAAGCTAGGACCTTCTATTTTGGTACATTCGCGTATTATGATATCATATTCTTCGAACCTTAGACGTCAAGTTCCCTCGCACCAACACGGGAACCCAGTATATAAAACATTACATCTTGATAATGACTTGCCACACCTGGACACACCTTGGCACACCTTGGCACATCTGGACACACCTGGACACACCTGTAGGATTGGAATAATCTGCTATTCCGTCTGTATAAACCGTATGTTACTTGAGTCAGAGCGTGATAGTCCGTGGCATACGGTAGGGTAAAACATTTATGACTGAAGAAACATTTATACGATATTCACATTCCTTCATTCAAGGACTCAGAAAAGCTTTCAAAACGTTTTATGGTAGATATGAGGAGGACCTTTCCAAATTTGAAGCATCAGTGACAAAAATGATGTCCGATGAAATTCCCTATTTGACTTGTACCATATGTTCCCGTGTTTTTTTCGGTGAAGAATTGACTTTGCATGACTTTGCATGTGTTTGTGACGGGTGCCACCGGTGGGGCAGGATATGCTCACCTTTTCGCGAACACCTGGTACCATCTCTATCTGATAGTGATTCATAAACACATGCTCATGAATTAGTCGGAATCGAACTATTGACTCTGTTTTTGTCAGAGTTTTCTAATGAATAATGAAAGGGTTTTGTCGTTTTTATTATCAAAATTGTTATCCGAAGTCTGTCAAGTATGAAGCACAATGTTCTATATTTGTTTACTTGTTTTCAAGGACTCGAAACAATAATTTCATTATGATAATAACTGCTCCCTTATTCAATTCCAGTTTATAATTTTAAATAATTTTTTAATCGAATTTCTCAAAATGATTTCATCATCAACAGGTTAAAATCCACAAAATTAATAAATTGCATCTGACTATCGACGTACATGTTACATGTTAATAGAAATTATAGAAACTCGAACCCAGACAAAGTGCATCAATATGCGGGTGAGGTGAAATTGTGTTTTTGCGTGAGTGCGTGAGTGCGTGCGCCAGCCAGGGTAACGACAAGTCCCATCTTTTAAAGTCTTTTGGAGTGACTTACTTACAACCAATGATATTAAAGATTACAGAGCAAATGTCTAAATATTTGACAAGCAGTTAAGTTGACGCCGCACT